>NC_042616.1:461569405-461896905 GCF_901001135.1 Rhinatrema bivittatum
TTTTTTTTTTTTCCCCAATATATTTTTTCAAAGAAAATTTCTTTATAATTTTCCCTAATATATGAGTGACCACAATAATTACAATATGAATGGGGAGTTGTCCCAGACATGAAATTCATTTTCGTTTAAAGATTTTTCGATAGTAGTGTTTTTTGTTAGTTATTACACAAGCTCTACTTTAGTGAGTGTCATTACTGCCATTTTTTTTAATATTTATATCTATCTACCTATATGTATATGTATGAGGTTGATATTCAAAAGCCATTTATATTTAGCCGGATAACATGGGGGCATCCGTAGGGGGCAGTATCTGTTCTGGGGAGGAGTGGAGCTCGCCTGTTAACCATCTAACTCTGATATTTGGGGTTAGCTGGCTAACCTAACTGGCTAACTCTGGTCAGGATGTAGGACTGTCCTAAAGTAAGCTGGCTTTAGTTTCAGATATCTAGAAATATTTAACCCACTGCTCTTTTCTCACAATTCTAAAAATAGTAAGATATTCATGTTGGCTCAGGAATACTAGATTCTATCCCATTCAGATTTTTTTCTTTCCTGCGAATGTTTTTTTTATTTTTTTTATACTCTGAATTTTGCAGAATAGAAGTCTCTATGAGCACTGATTCTATCATGTGCTTTTTATGAAAAAAAAAATATGGCAACTGCAAGAGAAAAATTATTTTCAAAATGTTCCATAACAGAATATTCTATACCTAAGTCAGGTGTGCATGTGCGGAATGTCCTGTGCAATCTTATTTCAATGCCCAATTTGGCAGTTTTCTGAAAGGACAGGGGTAGGGTCATAGCAAAAGTTGTTGGTGCTAGCAGTCTTAAAACTGAATGTGTATATGGAGAACTAGCTCATTGGAAATTCAGTTTTGTGTCAGCTATTTTAGTTTTGTTGGGTTTTCTTTAAACATTATTAGCAATCTGATTTTTTTCTCTGTTTATTTTGTTCTATGATTTTGTTGAATTCTTTCAAGTCACAGGAATGAGTAGTTTTTTAGAATAAATGCAAACAGCTGTCTTCAAAATATACAACTTGACCAACTGCATATTTTAATATAATAAGCACTATTCAAATGGATGCTGAGTCTGGCGATAAGATACTGAATTTCGAGTTGTTTTTGTTTAAAAAAAAAAAAAAGAAAAACCTGCTGTATCATACCTGGTTATGATGCTGATAAATAACCTGGCAATTGTTGCATGTAATGTTTTTTATTATTGACTTAATAAACAAATTTCAACATAAAAAAACTAAATAAGACATTAAGAGGATGTTTATCACAAAGTCGTTTCTCAATCTTTCAAGTAGCATGAACACCCTAATTTTAGAAATTTTTAATGTTGTCCCATCCCTTCCCCAGTGAGCTGTTCCTACCACAGCAGTGCCACTTACTGCTGCTGCCAGCAGTCACTCTGATCTGTCCTGTGACAAAAACTTGAGGCAAACTAATAATACATGTTGCATGAACTAAAGCACATTGACATTTTCACATTTGTTCTTTACTTATATCAGGTTATCTTTTCAAACGGTGCTTCACAGATCTTTATTGCTAGATTATGAAATAGTTTTTCAAAAACATGGAAGATTCAATAACTTTAGCTTGATCTACCCTGGAGTTATTCCCATAATAAGCATACATTTTGTGATAATCAAGAGACTCCTTTCCTTAAGACAAGTCTTTTATAGATAAAACTTTTTATAGATAAAACGTTTAAGTCTTTTATAGATAAAAACTTTCTTTTTTTCGGCTACATAGACACACACACACTGGAAAAGAACAGGAGGTGAGGAAGGGCAGGCTCGGTGTGAGCAGTAGGCAGGACTAGGCAAGCACCTAGGGTGCTGGAAGTGGGTGGGCTGCCGTAGGCGGACGCAAGGGCGCTATTTTTGAAATCAGTGAATGAAGGGTGAAAGTGTGGAGTGTGGAGGTTTGATGAGCGGGAGAGCAGGAGATAGATATTGGGCACAAGGCATGGAGGTGCGCAGCATGCAGAGATTGGCAATTTCTGGGAGAGAGACCACTTGACATGGTGATGTCAGCACCTATGACAGCTGCAAACCCTCGCACCGGCACTGAGGAAGAACTCCCATTGTAGAGAGTTCACAAGATTGGCTCCATTCTCTTCATAAAGCTCAAGAATTGGTTTATACACCGAAAGCATTCTATCATGCAAGTAATTTATGTGAACTGACTGGCTTACCCTTCGCAGGAGAAAGCTTGGGGCTTTCCTTGGAAGCTGATGTCAGGGTGATGGACTTTGGAGTGAATATATGTAATAATGCCTATGATAACATTTCCATGCACTGAGAAGTCTTCAATCATCGGTCTCTCCAGGTAACATTCTGGTGGGATGGATTCTTTGCCAGCATGGATAAGGATAATCAACATCAAAACTTTAGCTAACTTCATTGGAACTTATGTAACAGTTATATCTAGGTAAAAGCTCTGCTTAAGACCTAAGATGACTGTAAGAGACTTAGAGTGTCTGGATAAAATGCAGTATATCCAAATAAACAAATAAATTCAAAAGCAATGTAAATTACACTAAAAAAAACATAATAAAATCTATTTAATTTTAATTTTATTTTCCTCAAGAAATCAGGTGCTTTGGTAAAGCAGGCCTTTAGGCATAGCCCCACAAGTGCACTGTATCTCTAAGGCTCTATTATTGCCTTCCTGTTTCTATCTTTGCTGCCTGAGTTTCTTTCTCTTCACTAGTATTTGCAGTTGGTTTCTGCATGCTAGGGAGGAATATTATGCTAACATAAGAGTAGAACTTAACAAAATGAAAACCTGAGTAAGAGGGAAAAATAAGAACTAACTACAATAATAAACCAAAAATAAAAATAGGAAATTAAATTTGCTCCAGAAAAATCTCAAGGATCTTAAAGGTAAGTGGGGAACAACGATTCAAATGTCCTTGTTTCTTGAAAAAATGTCTCATTCCTCAAATGTATTCACTTGGGTTATCTGTACTGAGCATAACTCAGCCAGCCAAATTTATAGCTGCAAAGAATTTATATGAAGCAACAGGAAGTATATAAAAGGGAGTTCATAATTAATTTTCAACAGCAGTTAGCAAATGCAGATTATAATTATACTTCAATTATGTCTAATAAGATGATTGCAATTGTATACTTTAGTAAATTGGCAGATGACTTTATTTTTCTGATCTCAAAGGAATATTTTCATTTTCTGATTTCCATCACTTTAGATCTACTTTGTATTTTATGCATCATCTGCCATTATCTATTTAAAATTTGATTCAAGAAACTTTATTAGCATAAAATTAAGAACATGTGTTGCCAAAGTAATGCACTGGGGGGACGATTTTCAAACGGGATCTAGTTGCCTACATCTGGAGTTAAATGAGTAGACCCTTGGGTTTGAAAATCGTCCCCCACTGAGCTTCACTAGGTGGGTGTACTTAACTGTTTTTAAAGGAAACATTTTGAGGGTGTGATTTGGTTGGGAAAGTTAAACTACAGGCTGTAATTGAATTTTCAAAATACTCACATTTTCTCACCTGTAGCACAAGCTGCAGCAAAAGCAGGGGCAACTATAAAGATAATTTTGTTCTCTTAGCAAATTTTCAAAGAGAAACTATCCATCTAATTTTCAGTCAGCATATTAATGGTTTTCACATTGATTGTAGGGTATAGTCTGATAAAATAAGGTTTGAACATAGAAATGTTTCTTAGAATCATTTAGAGATTTAATATTGATTTTTTCTTTATCTGAAATAAAGAAAATTTTTTACTACAAATTGTCTGGTTTTATTCTAGTGCATGCTGTGCTGCATTAATTATTGGTTAATAAAGCTCTGGAGTAAAAATAAAACACATCTCTGAAATCAAATAATAAACCTTTTGTCTATAAGGCAAGAAGAGTAGAAAAAGGAGATAAGATAAAGGGTTTTCATCCAAGCAAGATCTCCTGGTATAAAACTTTTATTTCTGCTAGTGGTGAACCCCAATACTTAAATCTAACTTTTCCACACTTCCACTTCATAGTGGATAATACTTTGAAATTGTCTGCTCAGTGTGCTGTAACATTCAAAAAAGCAAACAGAATGTTAGGAATTATTAGGAAGGGAATGTTTAATAGAACGGAAAATGTCATAATGCCTCTGTATCACTCCATGGTGAGACCGCACCTTGAATACTGTGTACAATTCTGGTCACTGCATCTCAAAAAAGATATAATTGCAATGGAGAAGGTACAGAGAATGTCAACCAAAATGATAAAGGGGCTGGAACAACTTCCCTATGAGAAAAGGCTGAAGCGGTTAGGGCTCTTCAGCTTGGAGAAGAGATGGCTGAGGGGGGATATGATAGAGGTCTTTAAAATCATGAGAGGACTTGAACAAGTAGATGTGAATCGGTTATTTACACTTTCGGATAATAGAAGGACTAGGGGGCACTCCATGAAGTTAGAAAGTAGCACATTTAAGACTAATCGGAGAAAATTATTTTTCACTCAATGCACAATGAAGCTCTGGAATTTGTTGCAAGAGGATGTCGTTAGTGCAGTTAGTTAGCTGGGTTCAAAAAAGGTTTGGATAAGTTCTTTGAGGAGAAGCCCATTAACTGCTATTAATGAAGCTGGCTTAGGGAATAGCCACTGCTATTACTGGCATTAGAAGCATACAAGGCTGGTACAAGGGTATTATGTGCTCTAGGAACCTTCTGCCTTGCGCTCGCCCCCTTCAGGCATTTCACCGAGGGAATAGCCTCTGCTATTACTGGCATCAGTAGCATGGGATCTTCTTGGTGTTTGGGTACTTGCCAGGTTCTTATGGCCTGGATTGGCCACTGTTGGAAACAGGATGCTGGGCTTGATGGACCCTTGGTCTGACCCAGCATGGCAACTTCTTATGTTCTGTGGCTAATTCTGAGAGCTTGTGCTCTGTGCTCCAGAGGTTGCTGGTTCAAGACCTGCTATTCTTTATAGTAAGATGCAGGAAATGTATCTTCAACTCCAACAGACCACACTAGGAATACAGTAGAGTCCACTGCAGGTCATCTGTCAACAAAAAGAATATGTTGCTGGTCACATTGGAAATTCATGGTTTTACATTATTGATACACAATTTCTATAAACTGAGAGCAATCAAAGCCCTAAAAGGAGATGGAAATTTGCACTACTAGAAAAAAAAATCCAAATAATGCCATAAAACATTGAATTAGTGAACAAGAATAGAGATATTGATAACCAAGCTAAACTCCCCCATGACCTTGGTGTGTATTGATGCTCACATTTTAATCATTTGTTCCACTAATGACTTTTATTTATTAATAGTTTAATACACTTAAAATTCTCAGTATAATGTACTTATCTTGTGTAATTCCTCATGTCTACAAAACTAACAGCCCATCGTAAATTCAATGCAATTTCCTTGATCTACACAGATCCATGTTTCTGAAAGCTTGTCTTCATCAGAGGCTTTCTATTAGAGGGCACTGCAATTCAACTGATGGTGTGATCTGCAGCATTTATTTAATAACATCTTGCTGTCACCACATAATTGAAACAGAGGTACATGCTCAATTACTGTCCAATGCAAATCTTCAAATAAATGATGTTTTTTAGCATGCAGTGCTGCACTAAGGGTGCGTGTAATTTCAGTGTTCATACATCTTTTAGGTTCAGTCAACCTCATTTTTACTGGCTGCTTGATACGACCCACATAAACAAGGGACATGGGCAAATTATAACAAACTACAAACTTTGAATTAAAGTTTGTCACAGTTTTGTGTGTATAACTTAAACCGAAATTAGATTAATCCAATAATTACCCTTATATTTTTTGTGCAAAAACCAATTGCCACGCTGAAAATGGCCCATGTATCATATCTTCTTGAGTTCCAATTGGCTCCAACATAGCTCTTATTACTTTATCATGATTGTTACAACCCTAGCAGTATGCAATACGAGGTAAATCTTTGAACACACTATGAAGTGATAACACATGCCAGTATTTTGTAAGAGCTGCTGAAATCACCATAGAATATTTCTGAACATACACTATACGCTGTTCATCTTTCCTTTGTTGGGATATGAGCAATAAATTTTGGTTAGCAAATAATGTTCTCATATTTCTACATATAACCTTCAGGGAATAACCTCGCTCCAAAAAATAATGTTCTAAATCTTGAACCTGTACTTTAAAATCTTTTACATCTAAACATATATGCCTTGCCTAATCCTTTTAACAACCAAGACTCTGAGAATACCATTATTATATATAGCTCCTAAAGTCAGAAAGCTTTAGAGAATTCTCCAGGAAGACTGATTGTATCATCAATGGGCTCTATTTTAGAGACTTTAGATCTACTTTTGTGGTCATTTTTGTAACAATACTAGTGCTGCAGACTTGGTCTTTTATTCAAGACATAATTCATATGTCAAAAGAAATACATTATATGTGTGTACACAATTTTCATCAAATGTTATTCCTTTCTAAACATTCTTATCCAACATTTTTCAAACTTACAAAGCATAGACATTAATTTAATCTTAAATTTCTGCTACCTTAATATGACCAACAAACAACATATCAATCAATTTCAAATACACTGCAAGGGGCCCAACCACACATCACACACCCAATCATACTCAATCATACCAAACATGTATAAAGGCAATCCCTCTTTTTCAATCCTACCCGATCAAACCACAAAATGTTCTCACAATATTGCTTTAAACACTATGGGCCAAATTGTAAAAGGTGCGCGCTGGCGTAGATTTGTTCGCACAACCCTGCGCAAACAAATCTACACCCAATTTTATAACATGCACGTTCTGCCACGCGCATGTTATAGCACACGCAAGGGGGTGCACAATTGTGCAACTTGTGCGCCGAGCCGTGCAGCCTTCCTCCGTTCCCTCCAAGGGAACTTTCCTTCTGCCTCCCCCCACCTTACCCTCCCTTCCCCTACCTAACCCGCCCCCAGTCATACCTAGAACCCCCCCTTACCTTTGTTGGGTAAGTTGAACCTGCCTACTGGCAGGTGTAGCTTGTGCGCTGGCCGATGGTTGGCCCGCGATCCAGGGCACAGCGGCAAATGTCCGCTGTGCCTGGAGGCTCCGTCCACACTCCCACCCCCGCCCCCGGACCGCCCCGGACCACCCACACCCCCCCCCTTTTGCAAGCCCCGGGACATATGCGCGTCCCGGGGCTTGCACGCGCCGCCAAGCCTATGGAAATAGGCTCGGCGCGCACAGGGGCAGTTTTTTCTTGGGTTAAGCAAGTATGTTAATGCAAGTAGCCTTTAAAATCTGCCCCTATATTTCCTCAATATATATTTATAAATATGTCCTTAATCTCTAGTGTTTAGGACAGATCCAATGACAATGAAAAAGTTTCAAGGTATACAATTCCTTCAAGCAAATTAACTGGTGTATTCTCTCAGGGTTACTTAATTTCAAAAATTGAGCAACTAGGAAACATGTCAAAAAGTTATTATAACTTTCATGAAGGAAAATCCAAACTTGTTACTTCATCAGTATCGACATTCTTCATGCAGAGGTTTACGTTAGCAAATAGAACATGTCATTGGCAAAGTCATATCACAAGGTGCAAAAGCAGGTGAAGATTATCATATGAAGGGTATGCTCTGCAAACACTGCTAGCCCAACATGTTTCGTTGGCAAAATCTTCTTCAGTGGCTTAATCATTTAACCAAAACCCCTTGACATTACAAAATGGCAGGTGAACACTGATTTGGTTGATGTGAAAAAACCTCCATTAGGATGGTTGCCACCATCGGGGTTCATATTCCGTAGTGCACTGTTTTCGGTTTATCTGGTGGCATTGTCCAGTATGACAAGAACATATTTATTTCTTAGAGTCAATCTCTCTAGTGGCCCCTCCACTAGAGAGTCTTAATTATGGGCATTGGTATGAGGCGATGCCCGAACACCAGCAGGCCTTGTGAGTTGGTAGGTTGGGCAGCACTGGCAAATCAACTGATCCTGTTTATGAAGGCCTGGCCAATAGAATTGTACCAGTATCTTTTCTCAGGTCTTTTCCTTCCCCAGGTGACCCACTAGAAGATGGCTGTGTATAACTACATGACCTTCTGATGATAGGTTTGGGAATTAGTTGTTCTGTCACTTCTCCTTTCCACACTTACTTTTGTGACTTGGTAAAGTAAATCCCCATTCATTACAAATAGGGAGGACAGGGTCTGTAAAAATTGATCTCCAGGGATTATGTTTCTGACTGTTTGGATTTGTGGGTTTCATGGACCCTTGGCCCGAGGTGAGTGTTGATACCACCTGTGGAGAGGAGCCCCACAGGTCCTCACCGTCGGGAGGTGAGGCCAGCTGTAGCAGGAGGTCAGGTAGTAGTGGCAGAGAGATAGGGCATCCTGCATCATAGCCCATGATCGCAGGAGCTTGTAGAGAGGATATTGTGAGGTGTTCCTGAGGAGCAGGGTAGAGACACAGTTCAAAGGTAACCCACAGTATTCAGGCAGGACTGGAGATGCAGTACCAGAGCAGGAGCCTCCATCAGAGGAGTGGCTAAGCAGGCCCCGAGGAGCAGGGAGTGTGAGACAGGAACTGAAGGAGGAGTACAACAGAGACTGTCCCAAGGGACGTGACAGCGTAGTGAGCGAGGCTCTAGAATGATGACATAGGCTGATCCGAGGAGCGGGGAAGCCTGAATCAAATCTCCGAAGCAACGACGTAAGCCACCCCGAGGAATGGGGCTGCGCACAATGATATCTCTGGTAGAGAAACAAGGCACTGCGCTGAGAGTGGGGAAGCACGGAGTGCAGTCACTATGTAGAACATAGGCACTGCCCGAGGAGTGGGGAAGCACGGAGTGCAGTCTCCCAGGCAGGAAGGTGGTCTGAGGAGCAACCCTGAGAAGCATGGATGCCAGCAGGCAGGGTCTCTGGAAGGCGCAGGGGGTAACCCGAGGAGCAGGGAAGCCTGTATCCTGAGTCTCCAACTGGAGCGTGAGCAGGCCTCTGAGGAGCGGGTACCCAAGCTAGAGTCCAGAGTCGTAGGCTCAAAGGCTCAAAGGGAGGCCCGGTGGTGCGTGCATGCGCCTAGGAAGGCCCAAGAGTTGGCATAGGTGGTGGCAGTGTCCCGGCCTCCACGAGGAGCCCTGAGAACTCGGAGATGTGTGGTGTTGGCGGCTAGCATCAGCCGCGAGCTGACCCGGAGAGGAGAGCAGACCAACACATGTCGTGAGTGGAATCGGTCGACAATCATAACACTGTCCACCCTTGTATATGCTCCTGGCCAAATTAAAGGATTCATCCTTTGTCTGGGCCCACCTAAAGCTCCCTAGATCACCCCATTTTACCACTTAAAGGGGCCAGGTAGGACATTCTGGGTGGGTGGTTGCTATTCCTCTGAGTTCAAACCCTCTTCCCTGACTTCCTCCAAATTAGCAACATAGGTGCATTTGTCCTGTTGGCATTGCCTCTGGAACTTAGGAGTCTAAGAGTGTGTTGTATTTGGGTTTGAATATCCCTCAGGTTTGCTCAATTCTGTATTCCTACACTGGGGATTGCTGTATATGCCCTTGCAACCCCTAATGACCAGCTTATAAGAACTGATCAGGCATTCTTCAACCCTTCCCCCAGTTTCCTGTCTGTTATATTCCTATATAAATAGCAATAATATTCAGAGGATAATTATAGGTAAAAATGGGTTATATTTTCTCTTAGCTATAATAAGATAACATATCTCTTCTAGCAGTAATAAAATAAATTACAATAGAACATAGTATAAAATACAAATGGAAATAGAGAGCAGAATAGAACAGAGAGCTAAGCTAAGCTAAGCTATGTACAATTGGTGGCAAATTACTTCCCTGAGAAAATCAGCTCTAGGAAGCTATCACTGCAGGCAGAATCTCTAGGCAATCGAAGAGTTAACTGCAGACAGGATTTCCTAGGCAGGTGAAGTATTCTATCTTGTGCCCCATCGTACAATATTCGATGTGAAGCAAGAGATTTGGGCTGTATCCTTGATTCAGAGCTGAGTATGAAAGCGTCAATAAAAGCTATCTCAAAAGATGGCTTTTATAAATTACAAATTAAAAAAAATTGAAGCTGCTATTGCACTCAAACAATTTCTGCATTGTTCTGCAGGCTCTGATTTTTACCAAAACTGGACTATTGCAACGCTTTATTACTGGGTGTGCCAATGTCAACCATTCGACCTTTGCAGTTATTGCAAAATGCCGCGGCTTGGCTTCTGTCCAATACTAAGAAATTCGATCATGTTTCCCCTGTTTTGATGAAATTACACTGGTTACCAGTGCAGTTTCGAATTCAATACAAATGCCTGACTTTAATTCATAAAGCTGTATACGGTAACAACACTGAATGGTTAAATGATTCACTTCGTATTCATGTTCCATCCCGCAATCTGAGATCGCTTGGTCAAGCTTTACTGACAATACCATCACCAAAATTAGCCCATCTTGGTTCAGTGAGGAAAAGATCATTGTCTTTGGCTGGGCCCAAGCTGTGGAATTCGCTCCCCCATGATATTCGTACAGAGACAAATATTAACAGCTATCAGTTATTAGAGATGTGAATCGGAATCTGATCGGTTTGCGGTTCAGATTCAAAATCTTAAAATTGTGATCGTCCGGCTCGATTATTTTTTTGTTATCGGCTCTGCCCGAAACGATAACAAAAAAAACCCTCCCCCACCCTCCCGAACCCCCAAAAACCGCTTTAAAATTACCTGGTGGTCCAGTGGGGGCACGGGGAGCGATCTCCCACTCTCGGGCTATCCAGTAAATGGCCAGCGCCATTTTTAAAGATGGCGCCAGCCATCCAGTGCTCCTACCATGTGACAGGGGTCGGCCAATGGCATGGATACCCTGTCACATGGTAAGGGCAAAGGGCCATCGGCGCCATTTTTATTAGTGGCAGCCGATGGCCCGAGAGTGGGAGATCGCTCCCCGCGCCCCCACTGGACCACCAGGTAATTTTAAAAGGTTTTTTGGGGGGTCAGGAGGGTGGGGGAGGCTAAGAGGGTCAATTTAAAGGGTCGGGTGGGGATTTTTTATCGGGCCATCGGCGCCATTTTTTTAGTGGCAGCCAAAAATGGAGCTGATGGCCCGAGAGCGGGAGATTGCACCGGGACCCCCCCCCCACTGGACCACCAGGTAATTTAAAACATTTTGGGGGGTTCGGGAGGGTGGGGGATTCATTTAAAGGGTCGGGGTGGGTTTAGGGGTTGTTTTGGTGTGCCGGTTTTCCCGCCCTCCCCCTCCCCTGATTTACGATTTTTCATGATAAATCGGGGGAATTTCTATTGTATCGCAACTCTAACGATGTTTGACGATTTAGAAAATATCTGACGATGTTTTTAAATCGTTAAAAAATGATTCACATCCCTATCAGTTATGGAATTTTTTGGATTGGGCATGGATTGGGCAGGTTGGGAGGTGGATATCAGGCAGGGGCTGGTTGTGAGCTTCACCCTGGAAGCCGGTATTCCCCCGGGAGGAGCCCATAGGAGCCCAGCCACTGGGACTTAGGTGATTCACCCTGGAAGCCGGTACTCCCCCGGGAGGAGCCCGTAGGAGCCCGGCCACTGGGACTTAGGAGATCACGGAGGCTGGAGCTGGAGCAGGCAGGCAGGGATCAGGAGTCAGGCAGGAACTGAAGCAGGCTTGGACTGAAGCAAGCAGGAACTGAAGCAGGACTGGCTACTGGAACCAGACAGGAGCTGAAGCAGGACTGGCTACTGGAACCAGACAGGAACTGAAGCAGGACTACCTACTGGAACCAAGCTGGAACTGAAGCAGAACGGGTTTCTGTTTCTGTCTGGCAAGCAAGCCAGACAGAAACAAGACTTGGGCACGGAGTGAAACAAGTCTCAGGCAGGAATGGAGCTGCTAACGCAATAGCACACTCCGGGGCACGGAGCAACTGAGAACCGCAAGGAACCCTGTTGCAAGGCAAAGTCCTGGGCTCCGCGGCGGCCTTACATAGGCCGCGGTGTCTGACGTCATGGATAGGGCAGAGCTTCCAGTGGCGGGAAACAGCCTTCATAAGCGCGGATTGCGTGCGCATGCGCCTAGGGAGAAGGTGTCCAGGCAGGGCTTCTCGGGGGATGCCGCGAAACAGGCCGCAGACCCTCGGAGACGGGCCGGGACCAAGGAGGTAAGGGCCTAGTCGCGGCTGCCGCGACTGGACCGCAACAGTGCTTGTGTTTTTTTGCATGTTCCTGTATGTTCTCTATTCTCCGGTCTCTTTAGAAAAGGCTTGTTTAAAGAGCCATGTTTTTTAAGTTTTTCTTAAAGGTTTTGAGATCGCTTTGTAGTCTGATCTCCGGAGGCATTGTGTTCCATAATAAGGGGCCTGCTAATGATAAGCCCCTTTCTCTTACTTGTGATAGTTTTGCTATCCTTACTGAGGGAATGGTTAGAAGTGCTTTATTTGCTGAGCGAAGGTTTCTTTGTGGGACGTGTACTCGTAATGCTGTGTTTAGCCAGTCTGCTCCTTTATCATGTATTAGTTTATGTATTAGTTTCATTCGTGTGCCATTAAAATCAATGGGGAAGTATTTGCAGCCTATTTTTGGCTGCAGAATTGGGGTTTTCTTATCAATTTTGATGAAACTTATGGGCAGCAATAATCAGAAGGGGAAAAGAACTCCAAAGTACTTAGACTGTGGCAAAGTGGCACCAAAGTGGCATGAATACCACAAATATTACACCAGAATCTAAAATATCAATAATAGAGATATGAATCGTGTCCTCGATCGTCTTAACGATCGATTTCGTCTGGGAGGGGGAGGGAATCGTATTGTTGCCGTTTGGGTGGGTAAAGTATCGTGAAAATCGTTAAAATCGTGAGCCGGCACACTAAAACCCACTAAAACCCACCCCGACCCTTTAAATTAAATCCCCCACCCTCCCGAACCCCCCCAAATGCTTTAAATTACCTGGGGATTACAGCGGCGGTCTGGAACGGCGGCGGTCCGAAACGGCCTCCTGCTATTGAATCGTGTTGTCTTCAGCCGCGCCTTTTTGCAAAATGGCCACCGCAAAATGGTGGCGGCCATAGACAAACACGATTCGACTGCAGGAGGTCGTTCCAGACCCCCGCTGGACTTTTGGCAAGTCTTGTGGGGGTCAGGAGGCCCCCCCAAGCTGGCCAAAAGTTCCTGGGGGTCCAGCAGGGGTCTGGGAGCGATTTCCTGCCGCGAATCGTTTTCCGTACGGAAAATGGCGCCGGCAGGAGATCGACTGCAGGAGGTCATTCAGCGAGGGTTCCGGACCCGCTGAACGACCTCCTGCAGTCGATATCCTGCCGGCGCCATTTTCCGTACGGAAAACGATTCGCGGCAGGAAATCGCTCCCAGACCCCCGCTGGACCCCCAGGAACTTTTGGCCAGCTTGGGGGGGCCTCCTGACCCCCACAAGACTTGCCAAAAGTCCAGCGGGGGTCTGGAACGACCTCCTGCAGTCGAATCGTGTTTGTCTATGGCCGCCGCCATTTTGCGGCGGCCATTTTGCAAAATGGCGCCGGAAGAAGACAACACGATTCAATAGCAGGAGGCCGTTTCGGACCGCCGCTCTACCCAGGGTAATTTAAGGCATTTGGGGGGGGGGTTCGGGAGGGTGGGGGATTTAATTTAAAGGGTCGGGGGTGAGTTTTAGGGGGTTTTAGTGTGCTGGTTTTCCTGCCCTCCCCCTTCCCCCGATTTAGCTACGGACCGCCGCTGGACCCCAGGGTAATTTAAGGCATTTGGGGGGGGGGGGTTCGGGAGGGGGGGGATTTAATTTAAATGGTCAGGGGTGGGTTTTAGGGGGTTTTAGTGTGCCGGTTTTCCTGCCCTCCCCCTTCCCCCGATTTATGATTTTTTGACGATAAATCGGGGGAATTGGTATTGTATCGTGGCCCTAATGGTTTTTGATGATTTAAAATATATCGGATGATATTTTAAATCGTCAAAAAACGATTCACATCCCTAATCAATAACCTCCTATCAGGGAAACAGAACAGGCCAAGATAAAGCTACAACAGATCCCTACAGAGAAACCACATGCTAAAAGAATGCTTCATCTCAGTCTTTGCATGCAGAACACAAACTCTCACCAAATACAGAATAAAGCCACATAAAGTATAAATAGAAATGTGCAGACAAAAACTGAACTGTAAAACACATTACGCCAGACTCTATACAGTGCAACAATGGAAAAACAAAAATTTCACCATTCCTCATAAAACAATCAATAAAATCAAGATATATAAATCATACCAACTCTCAAATGAACTAAGAACTATAATTACTATCTAACTCATTTCCCTCCTCTTCCAACCTTACATTACTTCCTAGAATTGTTATTCTATGTTTTACTGTAATGTTCTCAATGTTATAATAATATTTCAAAATTTCCTTAGATATATTTGTTCACTATGTAAACCGTATGATGGCTTTACCGAATAATGGTATATAAAACTCTTCAATAAATAAATAAATAAATCATAATAGTAAAATCATACTAATAAAATAATTTCAAAACTGCTGATGAATAGAATATCCATAATTAAAGACTCATGCACTTTTGAAAGCTTTACCAAACACCAATAAAATATTTCAAACAGCAGACACATCCATAGTACCCATAATTAAAATGGTAGTAAATCAAGAAAAATGAACTTAAAAAGCCACCTTTACTTACCCTCTCCAGCAGTTCTCCTACTCCCTTCCCTTGCAGGCCACACCAGAAGTAGCAGTAGCTGCTGAAGCTGTCCTCACGGTCCTCTTCCTTAGGGACCACAGTCAGTCTCTTCTGTCTCTCTCACACACACACACACACACACACACACCAGTCACACCCTCAGGACCAGTTTCTGTCTCTCGCACACCAATCATCTCTCCAACCAGTCTCTTTCTCTCTCTCACACAAACACACCAGTCATCTCCCTGATCAGTCTTTCTCACACATACACACGTCACCTCTCTGGCCAGTCTCTCTCAATCACACAATGCTCTCGTTCTCTCTTACTTACACACAGGCTTTCAATCACACACATGCTCTCTCTATTTCACTTACACAAAGCTCTCAATCACACACACATGTTCTATCTACTTACAAACAGGCTCAATCACACACATGCCCTCTCTCACAGCCACAAGCCAGCCAAAAACATGCTCCATCTCTTTCTCGTACATACACATTGACATACACAAGCACCCTCCCCTTTCTCATATACACACCACATATACACACACACACACACACACACACAAACAGAAGCACCATTCCTTTCTCACATTCACATACACAGAAGCACCCTTCCGATCTCAAATACATATACACAAAGGCCCCCAACTGATCGGCTCGTCTCCGGCGGTGGCTAGCAGCGCCAATCTTCTTTTCTTCGGCCCCGCTGGCCTGCTCTCCACCGGCGGCTGGCTTCATCGGTCTTCATTTCTCCAGTGGTGGCTGGCTGTGCCCATCTTCTTTTCTTCAACCCCGCTGGCTTGCTCTCCGGCGGCGGCTGGCTGCGCCGGTCTTCATTTCTCTGGCGGTGGCTGGCAGCGCCCATCTTCTTTTCTTTGGCCCCACCGGCCTGGTCTCAGGCGGTGGCTGGCTGCACTGATCTTTTTTTCTTTGGCCCCGCTGGCCTGCTCTCCGGCAGCAGCTGGCTGTGGTCTTCATTTCTCTGGTGGTGGCTGGCTGCGCCGGTCTTCTTTTCTTCGGCCTGGTGCCCTCAAATGTGAGCAGGAGCAGAGGAGGCCATGTGATCAGCTAGTCCGGCCTACCGGGGGAAGCCTGATTCTCCGATAGGCCAGTCCACTCCTGGTGGATACTCTCGCATGGCCTTCTATTTCAAACGGCCACTAAGACACTGGGAACCAAAAGAATGAAACTAATGATTTGTTTCATACGTGGGGGTTCGCCATGCAATTCGCGGACCCACGAATGCAACGAATAGGGACCTATTAGTTGCGGATTGCGCATTCATTGAAAACGGATGCACATCCCTATTGATTATGCAGTTATTGTGATTGGCGAAAATTAGGCCAAGGATATGTCCTGTTTCATGAGTGGGGTTGATTACAAACTGTGACTAGCCCATAGCTTCCATAGTGTCTAGAAAGATTTTACATGCTGTACATTTAGGTATACTGTCTACAGGTAAGTTAAAGTCCCCTATGATTAGAGTTGATTCTGGGATTGGAAAGGCTTTAGTGAAGAATTCAGTTAGAGGTGAGCAATCTTTTTGTAGTGTTCCAGGTGGGCAATAGATCAAACCAATATTTAGAAGCGGTGATTTTATTATTGCAACTTTGTTGGGAGGGTTTATCTCAACTTTGTAGGGTTTAAGTTCTTTTTTTCTGATTAGTAAAAGACTGGGGAAGTGAAAGATATCATATTTAGAGTGATCAATTTGGTTAAGGAAGACATTGTCACTGTCTATCAGCCATGTTTCGGGAATGCAGAAGATAATGGGATTAAGTTCCTCTAGTAGATCATTTAACAGTGAGATTTTTTGTTATAGCGATTGTACATTTAGTAACAGGAGAGTAAATAGAAGGCAGGAGGAAGTTACAGGAGAGTTGTTACTTATCTTGGGGTAGATCAGATTTTCAGCCTCTCTTTGCTTGTGTTTTGAAGTTCTCTGTCAATTTCCATAGATTCCTCGTCCTGTGACGGTTTCAATGAGGTGGACTGGCTTCATTTTATGTTTTGTTTGGATACAGCTGAAGTTAAGCTTTACTTACTCCAGGCATTACTTCAGGTGTGCACGAAGAGTTGTACAAAGGGGCAGGCTCCTTTATTGCGCTCCTTCGTGTGAGCGCCACGGTGCACGCTTGCCGGTACAAGCGCTTCCGGCGTTGCTGCCTTGCTCCTTTTCCTCCCTTGGTGATGGGCAGGCACTGGCAGAGGGGTGGCCCTTGGTGGGCAGGCTCAGGCCAGCTGGCACCAGTACTGAAGACTTTCTCTGACTGGTGGGGTGGGGGGAGGGAGGGAGTGCACTCCTCACATGCTTGCCCCACTGGTATCTCTCCTGGAGGAGTTGTAGGGGTCAGGTGAGTAAACAGCCAGCTGTTTTTAACTCCTGATGTATTAGCATAGTATTAGCTTACTGCATCAGGAATTAAAAAAATATGTTAACATGAGTGTTAAAATCAAGCACACAGTGCTCAGCTACCTTTACTGGTCTCTTCATGTATTATTATCAGCCTAAAAATCCTCCTTTAATCAAACTTCATTTTCACAATCACTTTACATTTTTTCTGTTTGTTTTTTCTGTTGATAAAAATAAAAGACTTTTTGACTCTAAATTTTTCAGTCTTTTCATTAAATAAGAATGACATCTTAAAAACTGCTTCAAAATGGCTAAAAATGCTCCACAATTCTTTGAGAAACAGCAGTGAAACTGACGTTGGGCAACTTTTTGCACCAGGGGGCCGCTGCAATAAATATGTGCAGAAAACAGGCGCTCAGTGTTGAGCACCCATTTTACTAACGAGCGCCCAGCCACCTCTCCTGGGCTCCCAAACCTATATTAAAATGAGGGGTCGCACTAAAAAGGGGGCGCTAGGGACAAATGTGCATCCCTAGTGCCTCCTCCAAATCGGGCACACAGAAGAGGTGGCTGTCAAGCCATTTGTGAAAATGGACTCTCAATCTATGAGCATCCATTTTCTCCTGCTGCCAGCATACCATGCACAAGATACATGGCCTGGATGTCCACATTTTTTTTTTCAAACAATTTTTAAAAAAAATAAATACTGCTTTATTTGATTCCTCCTACATAGTATCACTTTGAAACTATTAGGAAGAATCTCAGAGAGCAGGACTTTTCTTTTTCAAAGCACCCTTGAGCATGGCATACGTTTACTCCAGTCCTGGGCTGGTGTAAAGTTTGACGCACTGCAAGGACTCATTGTCCACACGGAAAATTTATTGGATCACGGGGTTAGCTAATAGCCTTATCTACGTGGATTTCCACGTGATGAGCGCTATTGGTTATGCGGAGATTTGGACGTGCGTTTTGGACACGCTAATCCCCATATTGGATGGTGACCAAAATGCGCATTAGGCTGTGCGCAGCAGCTCACACACGGTATTGAGTCGGCCCATGGGTTGCTTCAGGGCTGATGTAATAGCAAAATCAAATTAATGATACAAAATTTTGGATAAGAGATGGCAAGTATAAAAATTAATATTCACAGCACTAGGCAATTTATTAGCAATTATTCAAAACTTTTAAATGGAGCTCTGCTCTCAATGATGTTTTTTTTTCAGAAAAATGCTCATTTATGTGCAGTTCATAGTTCTCAAATACAGTGCCACATAAACACATTATTGAAAAATGAATTAAGTAACGAACTTCAATGAAGATTTATTGCACTAATTCAAACAAATACCAAACACTTGACCGAAGAATTCAAACCCATGGGTTCTAAATTTTTTTTTACTAAAAATCCATCTCTAATTGGATCAATAACCTATGTCTATTCCCTGAATGTAATCCAGCTTTTATGTTCCAAAATGTGTCTGTAAAGCTCTCTTAGTCTTCCCCACATAGTATAATGCAGAGGAGTAAAAAAGTCAGTTCTGATTTCTCCTTACTTTCTCTGGAGGCTTTCTTATAGTAAGATCTATTCTTTTTTACACAGTAATACAGTAATGATAGCAGAAAAGAACCAAAAGGTCCATCCAGGCGGCCCAGCAAGCTTCTTATGGTAATAGTATCTGCCGTGCTGTGCAGGTTACCCCATGTTTCTCTTAAGGATATGGTTCTCACTGATATTGAGCTGTGTGGCTCCTTATCTCCCAGGACTGTGAGAACAGTGTGGGAGAACGTTGGCGTTTGCCGGAAAAAAACAGAAAAGCAGTTCCAGAAGAAATACCTATGACAAACCTTCACAGGAAGTGGGGAAAGAATGTGCATTGGAGGAAAAGAATCAGGGAGCCTCACCTAGTATCAGTGGGAACCAACTCTGGCTCCCGGGACTTGCAGTGTGAACCAGTGCTCTATAACATGACTGTCACTTGGGCTCAAAGCCAAGTGATGTAAAGAGGTGCAGAGGTAAACACAGAAACAGAAAAATAGAAGTTTTTATTTCAGCCACCTTCTTTTTGCCATTCCACAGGATCAGATCAGGCTTGGATTAGGAGATGTGAATCTTTGGTGACACCTAGTGGTCATAATCGGCTGTTACCTACACTGTCCAAAATAGTTATTTTCAAATGCTATTTTAATTGGTGGGAAAAAAAAGAATTTTTCGTCTTAGGGGATGAGGGGAAGATGTAGAGGAGGGAGCTTTGCTTGAATCTGGACTCAGTGATCTGGGTTTCTTGTAGAAAAAAAGCTGGAAGAGAATGTTGAAAGAAAGTAGTTTGAAAACTTGATTAAAAAAAACAGTAAAAGAGAATAATAAAGGAATTTGGAAAGGAATGTAGAAATAGAAAAATATTGCTTCTGGGGGATCAAAACAATATTTTACAGATCTTTTGAAAATTAAATTATGACAATCTATACAAATACGTTAACTATCACATATATAGTGGATGTATCTAGTCTTTGAAACAATAGACTCTAATCTCTCTAGCCTGAGAAAACTGTAACAATTGAATGTAAGAATATTTAATGATGTGAACATTTTAAAACTGGCAATATCAAATATGCTTCATTTTTGCCCAATTTTTAATTCAATAATATGCTTGTTATTTTTTAGGATGACATTGACCTTTGTCTGTCTCTTAATTTCTCTTTTCTTGTATTTACTATTAAAATTTTGGATCAGAAATATCCTCCTGTTCCTCTGGGCTTCCAGCCCTTTCTGAACTGACATTTATTGGACTATGTTACCAATGACCATGAGCATTCATTCACAACCACCAAGGACATTTTTCCTATTTTTATAATCTTCTCTTGCACAGAGTCTATAGAGACGGTCACAGACTGTGGTTCCTTCTGCAACCTGTTATAAGAACATAAGAACATGCCATACTGGGTCAGACCAAGGGTCCATCAAGCCCAGCATCCTGTTTCTAACAGGGGCCAATCCAGGCCATAAGAATCTGGCAAGTACCCAAAAACTAAGTTTATTTCATGTTACCGTTGCTAGTAATAGCAGTGGCTATTTTCTAAGTCAACTTAATTAATAGCAGGTAATGGACTTCTCCTCCAAGAACTTATCCAATCCTTTTTTAAACACAGCTATACTAACTGCACTAACCACATCCTCTGGCAACAAATTCCAGAGTTTAATTGTGCGCTGAGTGAAAAAGAACTTTCTCTGATTAGTTTTAAATGTGCACTCTAGTTCTAACTAGTAGGTGTTGCCATTGAACAATTGCTGGGATTTGAGTTGTGCTGTCTCTTTGTTGTCCTTTGTTTCCCTTAACCTTTTGTCTTGTGTCTTATTTGTTAGAGTGCTAGTTTGTTTGTCTATTTCTGTGTGGAGGAGGTGAGGAGAGGTGGGAGTGAAGGAGTGGTGGGAAGGGAGGAGCAGAGGAGTGGTGGAAGAGAGAAGTGGGAGTGGAGGAGTGGTGGAAGAGAGGAGTGGTGGGATAGAATGGAGCATGAGAGGAGTGGAAAGAGAGGTGAGAAGAGGAGTGAGGATAGTAGAGGAAGAAGGAGTGAGAAGGAGTGGGAGGAGGAGGAAAGAAGTGGCAGGGGAATGAGAACTAGGAGTAGAAGTAGGGCCTGGGCTAGCAGCAGGGACAGGCAGGAGGGAAGGAATAGGAGGGTGGGGGAGGGGGAAGGGGGAAGGGGTTAGTCAGGAAAGAGTGGTGGGAGGAGCACAAGAGGTTAGAGAGTCAGGACAGAGGGGAAGGGATTTGCCAGGGCAGGATGAGTTGGGGGGGGGGGGGGGAATGAAGGGAGGGGAGATGAGAGCGGGACGGAGAGTGAGGGCAGGGGAGACACCCCTCCGGGACTGGAAGTGGCACCCCCCTCAGGCAGCCAGCCAGCACCCCGCCAAAGACTACGGGCCATAAGATTTAGTTGTGAGGAGAACGAGCTGTTGATAGTAGAGATGTGAATCGTGTGCCAGATCGTCTTAACGATCAGATTCGGCTGCGGGGGGGCTCGAAACTGATCGTTAAGATATGTGAATTGGAATCGTTCCGATTCCAATTCACATTTTTTTAGGAGGCCCGCACCACAAAAAAAAAACCAAACAAAACATATCCGACCCTTTAAATCGACCTCCCGACCTGATCCATTGCTAATTATTTTTTTACGGAGGCCCGCGCCGCAAAAAAAAAAACAAAACACATTCGACCCTTTAAATCGACCCCCCCCCCTCCCGACCCGACCCATCGCTAATTATTTTTTTACGGAGGCCCGCGCCGCAAAAAAAACAAAAAAAACCATCCGACCCCTTAAATCGACCCGACCCATCGCTAATTAATTTTTTACGGAGGCCCGCGCCGCAAAAAAACCAAAAAAACTCATCCGACCCCTTAAATTGACCCCCCCCTCCCGACCTGACCCGACCCGACCCATCGCTATTTTTTTTTACGGAGGCCCGCGCCGCAAAAAAAAAACAAAAAACCCATCCGACCCTTTAAATCGACCCCCCCTCCCGACCCCCCCAAAACCTTTTAAAGTTACCTGGTGGTCCAGGGGGGCCTCGGGAGACCTCGGGGAGAGATCCAGGGGGGCCTCGGGGAAAGATTTCCCAGGCATCACCTGTTCTAAAAAAAAAAAAAAAAAATGGCGCCGATGCCCCTTTGCCCTTACCATGTGACAGGGTATCTGTGCCATTGGCCGGCCCCTGTCACATGGTAGGAGCACTGGATGGCCGGTGCCATGTTTAAAGATGGCGCCGGCCATCTTTACTCATCAGCCCATAGTATAATATGGGCTGATGAGTAAAGATGGCCGGCGCCATCTTTAAACATGGCGCCGGCCATCAGCCCATAGTATAATATGGGCTGATGAGTAAAGATGGCGCCGGACATCCAGTGCTCCTACCATGTGACAGGGGCCGGCCAATGGCACGGATACCCTGTCACATGGTAAGGGCAAAGGGGCATCGGCGCCATTTTTTTTTTTTTTAGAACAGCTGATGCCTGGGAAATCTTTCCCCGAGGCCCCCCTGGCTCTCTCCTCTCCCCGAGGACCCCCTGGCTCTCTCCCTGAGGCCCCCCGAGGACCCCCTGGACCACCAGGTAACTTTAAAAGGTTTTGGGGGAGTCGATATAAAGGGTCGGATGGGTTTTTTGGGGGTTTTTTGCGGCACGGGCCTCCGTAAAAAAATAATTAGCGATGGGTCGGGTCGGGAGGGGGGGGGGGGTTCGATTTAAAGGGTCAAATGGTTTTTTGTTTTTTTTTTGCGGCGCGGGCCTCCGTAAATAAAAATAGCGATGGGTCGGATCGGGTCGATTTAAAGGGTCAGGGTGGGTTTAAGGGCTTTTTTGGTGTGCCCTATTTAACGATACAATACAAATGCCCCTGACGATAAATCGTGGGCATTTGTATTGTATCGTGCACTCTAACGATTTTGGATGATTTTAAAATTATCTGATGATAATTTTAATCGTTCAAAAATGATTTACATCCCTAGTTGATAGCAGATGTGCTGGAAAATTATGCATACCTCTTTGGCAACAGAGCAGCCAAGACCAGCAAGGCAGCTAAAGTCCAGCTATGGAAGGGAATAGGCCAGAACATCAGCTGGCACAGTGGCATACAACGATCATGGGAGCAGAAATCTCACTGATATCAGAATGTCAAAGCCCAACTTAAATCAAAAGTTGCTGCTAGGGGTGTGCATTCATTTTCGACGTATTGGCAATCTGCAACGTATATGTCCCTATTCATTGTATTCGTGGGGTCACAAAACGATTGGCGAACTCCCCACGAATATAATGTATCTAATGAATAAACCCCCCCCACCCTCCTGACCCCCCCCCAAGACTTACCAAAAGTCCCTGGTGGTCCAGCGGGGGTCCTGGAGCAATCTCCTGCACTCGGGCTGTCGGCTGCCAGTATTCAAAATGGCACCGATCGCCTTTGCCCTCACTATGTCACAGTGACATAGTGAGGGCAAAGGCGATTGGTGCCATTTTGAGTACTGGCATCGGACGGCCGGCGTGCAGGAGGTCTCTCCCGGACCCCCGCTGGACTTTTGGCAAGACTTGTGGGGGTCAGGAGGCCCCCCCAAGCTGGCCAAAAGTCCCTGGGTGTCCAACGGGGGTCCCGGAGTGACCTCCTGCACTCCGGCCGTCCGATGCCAGTACTCAAAATGGCACGGATAGCCTTTGCCCATACTATGTCACAGGGGCTACCGGTGCCATTGGTCAGCCCCTGTCACATGGTAGGAGCACAAGATGGTGCCGATGGCCATGTGTCAGGGGCTGACCAATGGCACCGGTAGCCCCGGTGACAAAGGCTATCAGCGCCATGATGAAACCGGCACGAAGCTGTGAGTGCAGGGGATGGTTCCCGGACCCCCTGCTGGACCACCAAGGAGTTTTGGTAAGTCTTGGGGGGGGTTCAGGAGGGTGGGGGGGTTTGTTTAAATTTGTATTTAGGTGGCCGTATAATTCGGGGGAAGATTCGTGTATTCGTGGGGAATCACGATACGTTTCGCTTCCCCACGAATACTATGAATAGTGTAATATACGTTGCGGATCGCCAATACGGCGAAAACGAATGCACACCCCTATGGGACCTTGTGGTTGCAGGATCCAGATCAACTCGCATTTCTTCATATAATTCATGTATTGCCTGAGAGCTGAGACAATACCTGCTAACCACTAAGTCGTCAGGCATGCCCTCCAAGAAAGTACATGGAGGAAATATATGGTCCCTATTTATCCTCGCCTGGGACCAGGCATGTGGCCAGCCCTGACCAGGCCTGTGACCCCACGGGAGTGCAGCCTCTGCCTGCACTGCTGGTAACTCCCTGTGATATCTTGGATGTGGTCTGGCCTGTTGTTCATGTTGTCCTGCTTCCACATGCTGTGGTCTGCGACGGTGCTGGCGAGGCATGAAGTGGCCGTGAATAAATACACCTGGCAGTGAGCAAATGGTCTCATGAAGGTTCACCAACTAAAAACAAGCATTTTTATTGGTCCAGGAAGGCTGGGTAGCTGTTTAGAGTTTTTAATCACACGCGGTATACACCATGATAATAGCGCGGTATGCGATATCACATGCGATAAGTCCTTAGCGCAAATAAAAAAGGTGTAGTTATTTTCCGTGTTAATGGCCTGCGCTAATGGACACAATTTATTGCAAACAGCTTTACATTAGACCTCTCCAACTCCTCCCTTTTTTAAAATTTGCATCGCGATCTGCAATACAGCCCTTTTCATATGTGTTAACACATTATCACTCGCGTTAACAGGGCTTTTCACATGCAATAAGGCCTTAACGCATGCAAAAATGCCTTACAGCATTTTGATAAATGACCCCCTAGGTTTGTACCTGAGGCAATGGAGGGTAAAGTGACTTGCCCAAGGTCACAAGGAACAAGAGCAGGACTCAAACGCTGGTCTCCTGGTTCATAGCCCACTGCTCTAACCACTAGGATACTCCTCCACATCTTAGTAGGAGGGTGTAATCTGTTATAAATTTTGAATGTCTAAATTCTAATGCTAAAATAAGTTTAAAAGTCAATTTTCAGAGATTTTTTTTCTCTCTCAAGAAACATAAATTTATCACAAAAGTTTTCTTTTTTGCACACGTACCTTCCCTCAGAACACTGAATGGTAAGTGATGTTCAAATTACCCACATTTTTGTTGCTCATTCCTGAGGCAGGTTAGGTACGGGGAACCAACATTTGTTTTGGCTGGAAAAAATGCCTACAGAAAACGTAGACGCAAATCTCTGTAGATAAGCTTTCCTTGGACATTTTTCAAAATGGAAAATATGCTTATCCCAGTGCTTCCCAAACCTGTGCTGGGGACCCCATAGCCAACTAGGTTTTCAGGATACCCACAATGAATATGTGTGACAGATCAACAATGTTAAACTCATCTTTCAGCTATGCTAAATGCTATCAGGATTCACAAGGATATCATCTCTTCAAAAAGTGGGTTTGAAGGCTAGTTTTCTCACTGTGTTGGTGCTATTCTTAATAAAAGCTTATTCACACTGATTAAATTGTTCCTAACTTGCTGAATTTATTTGGTTATATAGCAAGTACAGCACTGCAAAAAGAATTGATATTAACACTCAAACAGATGTTCATTAACTGCTGGACCCAGATGGTATAAGGTTTCACTCTCCCAGTTAGGGTCTTAATCTCATAATCAATTTGCACAGCATTCCAGGTACAACAGAAATGTCCATGAATCAATTCACAGCATTAACTAGGGATATGCACAGAAAAATGTTTGTTTGGCTCATTAATTCATTTCATTTGCTTCCATAATTTGTTTCATTAATTTCAAATGATGAAAAACTATTCATTTATTCTTGTAATTTGTTCATTTGTTTCCCATTAATGTCAATGGAGGAAGCAATGCATACTATTTTGGTCTTCAAAATTGGCAGTTCGAGCACTTTCAAAACACCAAGGGGCATTTATAATCACAAGGAAGGATCCTACAACAGTAAAATTCATATTAAATGACATTCTTTCTAGAATAAATGTACAAGAATTAAAAACTTCTATTATTAATGTAAATGAAATTAATTGGCAGTTGATGCTTGCTTTCCTCTTACATACTGCTTAGTGTTCATGTCGGGTCTGAATATAATAATATAACATTTTGGAAAGAAAAGACAGCTGAGTAGTCCAGCGCTGGAAGCCAAGATGGAAAATATCTCCACTGCCACAATATATTTCCCTTCCGCACTTAGATAAGCAGGGATGAAGCAAAGCCAAACGCTCAGAAAGACAAACATACTGAACGTGATAAATTTACCTTCATTAAAACTATCAGGCAATTTTCTTGCCAGAAATGCTACTATGAAGCTCACAGTGGCCAATACCCCCAAATATCCCAGCATACAGTAAAAGAAGAGGGGGGAACCCTCGTTACACTCAATCACTATCTTATCACTTTTGGATTTCATGTTGAACTCTGGAAAAGGAGGAGAACTTGCCAACCAAATGATGCAAATCAAGACTTGGACAAGTGGGCAAAACAGGACAATGAAACTGGTAACCTTAGAACCAAGCTTTTTCCCAAGCATGTTTGGTTTGGTTGACTTAAAAGCTATGATCACTGTTACAGTTTTTGCCAACATGCAAGAGACAGTAATGGAAAAGGTTGTGCCAAAGATAGTTTGGCGGAGCAGACAAGTCACTCTGACTGGATGGCCAATGAACACTAAGGCAGAGAGGAAACATAATGTGAGGGCCATGAGAAGAAGGTAGCTGAGGTTCCTATTGTTGGCTTTGACAACTGGGGTCTCAGAATACTTTCTGAAAATAGCCAGGATGGAGAGAGTGAGGAGGGAGAAGATAATAGCAGCTGCAGCCAAGGCAACACCCATGGTTTCTTCAAAAGAGAGGAACTGAGGCTGCCTCGGGAGACACTGGTCCTGATTTTCATTAGGCCATTGATCTTCTGGGCACTTGCGACAAAGAGTGGGATCTAAAGGGAAAAGAATCAGCATCGAAAAATTTGGAAAAACATCAGAATACAAGATGGTTTAAGTTTGTTTTCTTAAACACTTTGCCATCTGGTAAGAAATTTTGAATTAAAAAAATGTTATTAGTACCAGCAGTCTCCAAAATCTTATTGACTATCAATCTTAAACTAAGCTTTCTGTGATTATCTTATACATTTATATTACATATAAAATAGTAAAATATAGATATGCCAAAGGGACATACTACAGAGGAAAACAAATTAAGATTAAAATATTTCTTACCTTTTATTGTTTTTTTTTATGTCTCTCGGTTTCCATTTTGGCTTTAAACAACTTGATGCATCATCTACATTCTCTTTAACTTGAGTGAACTTAGTATTTAACTTTGTTATGCATATTATATACCTGCAAAATTTCCTGACATTGTGAATTAGCTGTTATTTTTCATGCATTATAAGTGCTTAGATTTGATAAAATATGTGACAATTTTTTAGTACATAAGATGTTAATGTTATCAACCCAAACCTCACTTTTTGTCGTGATAATGTTATAATGCAAAAAGTGTGTGTCACAGAATGTGAGCCTTTAGCTGTGACATGATTGACACAGTCTAGTAGGCAAACCCACTAGGTCCATGCTGAGAGCAGGTGGTCAGGCTCTCCTGGGACAAGGTCTAGAGCTTTTCCTATACCAATCCTATTTCCCACAGGCTGACCTCTTGGGTTCCAGGGGCAGGAAAAGCTTAGGCAATAATCCCATAGAAAGAAGACAGGAGTCAAGTAATAGGCAGAGATCAGGGTATGCATCGGACAAGCATAATTGAGATCCAGGAAGAGGTTTGGGCAGCATCAAGGATTAGGGATGTGAATCGTTTTAGGACGATTAAAATTATCGTCCGATAATTTTAATATCGTCTTAAACCGTTATGGAACACAATACAATAGAGATTCTAACGATTTATCGTTATAAATCGTTAGAATCGTGAGCCGGCACACTAAAACCCCCTAAAACCCACCCCCGACCCTTTAAATTAAATCCCCCACCCTCCCGAACCCCCCCCAAATGAGTTAAATAACCTGCGGGTCCAGCGGCGGTCCGGAACGGCAGCGGTCCGGAACGGGCTCCTGCTCCTGAATCTTGTTGTCTTCAGCCGGCGCCATTTTCCAAATGGCGCCGAAAAATGGCGGCGGCCATAGACGAACACGATTGGACGGCAGGAGGTCCTTCCGGACCCCCGCTGGACTTTTGGCAAGTCTCGTGGGGGTCAGGAGGCCCCCCACAAGCTGGCCAAAGTTCCTGGAGGTCCAGCGGGGGTCAGGGAGCGATTTCCCGCCGCGAATCGTTTCCGTACGGAAAATGGCGCCGGCAGGAGATCGACTGCAGGAGGTTGTTCAGCGAGGCGCCGGAACCCTTGCTGAACGACCTCCTGCAGTCGATCTCCTGCCGGCGCCATTTTCCGTACGAAAACGATTCGCGGTGGGAAATCGCTCCCTGACCCCCGCTGGACCTCCAGGAACTTTTGGCCAGCTTGTGGGGGGCCTCCTGACCCCCACGAGACTTGCCAAAAGTCCAGCGGGGGTCCGGAAGGACCTCCTGCCGTCCAATCGTGTTCGTCTATGGCCGCCGCCATTTTTCGGCGCCATTTTGGAAAATGGCGCCGGCTGAAGACAACAAGATTCAGGAGCAGGAACCCGTTCCGGACCGCTGCCGTTCCGGACCGCCGCTGGACCCGCAGGTTATTTAACTCATTTGGGGGGGGTTCGGGAGGGTGGGGGATTTAATTTAAAGGGTCGGGGGTGGGTTTTAGGGGGTTTTAATGTGCCGGTTTTGCGATTTTTAGATTTTTAGATTTTTCACGATTTTTCACGATTTTTCACGATATTTTACCCCCCCAAACGGCAACAATACGATTCCCTCCCCTTCCCAGCCGAAATCGATCGTTAAGACGATCGAGGACACGATTCACATCCCTATCAAGGATCAGCAGCATCAAGGATCAGGCAGAGGTCAGGGCAACAGTTTTTGTGTTGGTTTGTTAAGGTTTAATAGTTACATCAATAGTTTAATGGTATGTTATACTTTATTGGATGGTCCACAGTCTGTTCAGCCTGTTTTCCGTCAAAACTGTTATATGGATATTAGTTTATTTAATACCTATTAAGAATGTCAATGTAAAGCCTGTTGCTAAGTTATTGTTTAATGTAAACCGCGGTGATGTATTTCCTTACGTACTGCGGTATATAAAAACCCTTAAATAAATAAATAAATAAATAGTTAGAATCCAAAGCCAAGCACAAAACCAGAAGTCAGGGAGAGATGGACAAAACAAAGAGATAGGGTAAAGCTGAAACAAACAGGGCAACAAAGAAATGGACATCACAGGTGAAAACCAGAGACAAACAAGGCAAAGCAGAGTGAGGCAAGGCAAACAAGGAGTGAGACACCAAGGCAAGAACATGGTAGGAGCATGTGATAGAGGCTGACCAATGGCACCGGTAGCCCCCGTGACATCGTAAGGGCTAGGCTATCAGCGCCATTTTGAATACTGGCAGCCGATGACCTGAGTACAGGAGATCACTCCGGACCCCCACTGGATCTCCAGGGACTTTTGGCAAGTCTTGGGGGTGCCATGGTAGGAGCATGTGACAGGGGCTGGCCAATGGGTACCGGTGACAGGGGCTGACCAATGGCACCGGTAGCCCCCATGACATTGTAAGGGCTAGGCTATCGGCACCATTTTGAATACTGGCAGCCGACAGCCCGAGTGCATGAGATCACTCCAGACCCCCACTGGACCTCCAGGGACTTTTGACAAGTCTTGGGGGTGCCATGGTAGGAGCATGTGACAGGGGCTGACCAATGGCACCAGTAGCCCCTGTGACATCGTAAGGGCAAGGCTATTGGTGCCATTTTGAGTCATAGCAGGCTCGACAGCATGGAGGGAGAGATCGCTTGTGGGACCCCGTTGGACCACCAGGGACTTTTAGTAATTCTTGGGGAGGGATCGGGATGGTGGAGGGGGTGTAAGAAAGTAAAATTTAAGGGTTGGGATGGGTTTTTTTCCCGATTCGTGTTTTTGTTTTTTTTATTCGTTTTTCTGGTTTCGGTTTCGGGTTCGGGTTCCAGTTTCGTTTTTGGCAAAAAATGATCCGTGGGAGGTCTCAATTATCCATAGTACAGGTCTGGCCAGACCTCTCACCTCACCTGCAGTCCTCAGCCAGCCCGCCATGTTTCAGCTGTGGAGAAAGGGGCCATTTTGCCAGAGATTGGGGAGATGAGTTGATGGACTTTAATGCAGTGACCTCACACTTTTGTAATTTTGTGGATATCTCCAGCCAAGGGGTTTCAACTTTTGAGATTAAAGTTGAGCTAAATAGTGTTCCAACCCAAGCATTAGTGGACTCAGGGAGTGTGAAAATGCTCATATGGAGAGACTTGATAAAGTGAATCCAAATTGACTACAACAGAGTAGTGATCCTGGCATGCATCCACAGGGACCATTGACAGTATCCCACAAACTGGTTTATTACTGAAGACCCCGGCCAGCTAAGATACAATTGAGGTGGGAATCCTTCCTTGGCTACCCTATTCTGTGGTCACAGGACAGGACTGTCCAAACTTCAAGAGCCTCTGGAACCAGCTCACAATGGGCTCATCCAGTCACAATCATGAAGAGGTGGACTTTCCAGAACTTTCCCTTTGGATGACCCAGATCTCTTTCATAAAGACTCTTAAATCCTAATTTCAGTGATGACAGAATAAATATACATATGCTGCTAATTTAGAGGCAAATGGAAAGAAGGGTTCGGAGTAAGCAGAAAACCTGTCACCAACCCAGAATGTCTTAATGGGCCCTTTTGAGTGGGAAAATGAGGATGACTCATAGAGTTTCAGGAGGGCCCAGAGGGAGGATGAATCATTTAAGTGGGCCTAGCAGCATATATACAGGTCGATACAGTTATGCCGCGTTAGAAAGAGTGCGGCAGTGCCGGGCGCACCCTCGTTCCCCGCACGCACAGTTCTCTTCACATACCACTCGATACTCTATTTAAATTGCTTGCAAATCCAAGCCGCATCTGTGAAGCGTTAGGCGAAGCGTTAGGCCCGCGCAACCCATTTTACTGTATAGGCGCTTAATACAGCGCCTATACAGTATCCTGGGTGTGCTGGTACCTGTCATTTCAAATGTCATTTCAACTGACATTTGAAATGACAGGTACCAGGAAGTGGATGGTTTCCCCCCTCCCGAAGCAAGGCGCAGGGCGAAAACTAAAACAAAAGTTGTTATATATATATATATAAACACCTAGATGTCACTTTCCGAATCTCCCATCTCCACACGCGTTTATCCAGGTGGCGGCGGCGGGAGCCGGTGGGCGGGTGGGCGCCCGTTCATCCAGGTGGCGGTGGGAGGGTGCGCGTTTATCCAGGCGGTGGCGGGAGGCGGCGGGCGGGTGGGCGCGCGTTTATCCAGGCGGCGGAAGGCGGCGGGTGCGCGTTTATGCAGGAGGCGGCGGGCGGGTGGGCGTGCGTTCATCCAGGCGGAGGGAGCCGGCGGCGAAAGTGGCCTCCAGCAGCCCCCGCCAGCAGTGAATGAATGCACGCCTGTGTACACCCGTGCAATTTCGGTGCTCAAGGCGTGACGTCACGACGCTTGACGTCACGGCATGTGAGTGCCTTGAGCGCGAAATTGCACGGTCGTACACAGGCGTGCATTCATTCACTGCCGGCGGGGGTTGCTGGAGGCCGCTTTCGCCACCGGCTCCCTCCGCCTGGATGAACGCACGCCCGCCCACTGGCTCCCGCCGCCGCCCAGATAAACGCGCGCCCACCCGCCCGCCGGCTCCCACCGCCGCCTGGATGAACGGGCACCCACCCGCCTGCCGGCTCCCGCCGCCGCCCGGATGAACGCGCGCCCACCCGCCCGCCGGTTCCCACCGCCGCCTGGATGAACGGGTGCCCACCCGCCCCGGCTCCCGCCGCCGCCGCCTGGATAATCACGTGTGGAGATGGGGGATTCGGAAACTGACATCTAGGTATATATATATATATATATATAACAACTTTACCAAAAGCGGGGCTCGCTGCAAATGTTTGTATTTTTATTTATTTATTTATTTATTTATTTATTTTATATACCGACATTCGATCGAGATATCACATCGGTTTCCAGATAACTAAAGGAATAGGGTGATAACAGCCCTATTTTACATTATAACATGGTATTAAATAGATATAAGAATATTTTACATTATAACATGGTAATAAATATAACAAGTTGTAACAGAACTAACAGGAGTACATGGAACATTAGACTATAGTATATAACATATGTACATAAATGGCTTGTTGATCAGGATAAATTATGGTAAGGATGGATCTAGCATTATTGTTTTAAGTTAATTTAAGGAATCGCATGTGTAGTGCAATGATTTGAGGGAAAGTTTGCCGTGCACCATTGCCCCTGCCTGTAACGCAGGGGTAGGGGTAGGCGGTAAGTTAGCAGGTTAAACGCGGGGCAAAATGGCAGGGTAAAATAGCGATAGTCGGGGCGCGCGTCACTGTATGGGAGGGAATAGCTAATTCGATCGTTTACATCTGATATACATGCCGCGTGCGGAAGGGGTTACGGGTCGGTTTCAAGAAGCCCTAAGGATACGTGAAACTGGAGACTGTATCGCAGGATCGCCTTACGCGTCCGAATTGTGCGCCCACAGTGAGTTACAGAAGGGGAATCTCCAGCCGCACTTTACAGTATCGATCTGATAGAGGGTAGAGTGAAAGGTAGTCCCTGGAGCACAGCTTACAGACCCTGTTCCTCCTTAATTTGTGATCAAAGGTGATTTAATTTACAGAGTTGCAAAGGGAAGTGTGAAGGAGGAAGTGATAAAACAACTCCTAGTTCCCAAACCCTACCATCAAAAGGTTATGCAGCTAGCACACAACAACCTTCTAAGGGGGGTCATCTGGGTGAGGAAAAGACCTGGGAAAAAATATTGGCACAATTCTATTGGCTGGGCATACATAAACAGGTCCAGTTGTATTGCCAGTCCTGCCCTACCTACCAACTCACAAAGCCTGCTGGCATACAAGTAGCATCTTTTATACCAAAGCCCATAATTGAAACTCCTTTTGAAAAAGTGGGCATGGATCTTGTGGGGCAACTAAAGAAATCCAGTTGAGGAAATAAGTACATCCTCGTAATTTTTGACTATGCCACAATATAACGGAGGAAGTCCCACTATGGAATATGAAGACCCCCAACTGTGGTGACCACCCTAATGGAGGTTTTTTCACGACTTTGAGCTCCTCAAGGAGATCCTGATGGATCAGAAACCCTGTTCATGTCCAAGGTAATGAAACAACTCTACGCCTTGCTCAAGGTAAAAACACTGCGAACCTCAATGTATCACCCACAGACCAATGGCCTAGTCAAGTGCTTCAATCAGACACTCAAACAAATGTTGAGGAAATTTGTGGATGAAAATGGCAAGAACTGGGATGCATTACAACCTTACGTGCTGTTCGCAATCCGCAAAACACCATAGAGCTCGATGGAATTTTTCCCCTTTTGACCTACCATATGGGAAGAGCCCAAGGAATCTTGGACTAGCTCGTGAGACTTGGGAGGCCGAAGTAAACCCCATTGACCCCAGAACTTCATTGACTACATGCTCCAAGTGCAGAATCACCTAAAAAAGACTTGTATGGGCAGGAGTATTTATTTATTTATTTATTTAGAAACTTTTATATACCGGTATTAGTGGGGACATCATACCGGTTTACAGTTGAACAAAAGAATTGAGAGTACATATTAACAGGGGAAAATGAACAAGGAGGGAATAAACCAGAGGCAGTATGGAAGCGATAGAATTAAAATAATTGAGAACAGAACATAACATAACAATATAGTAATATAGTTAGATCCTTAATATAAGGAATATGCGATCACTGTAGGGTGGTGCAGGGTATTGAGGGGTATACTATTCTGGATAAGCTTGTTTGAACAGCAGTGTTTTTAATTTCTTTTTAAATTTGATGGCACATGGTTCGAGGCGCATGTGCACAGGGAGGGAGTTCCAGAGGGAGGGGCCTGCAATAGGGAGGGCACGTTCGCGAGTGGAAGAGAGGTTGGCAGTTTTAAGAGAGGGGACGTGTAAAGTGCCTTTGTTGGTGGATCTGGTGAGACGGGTGGACTGAGGGGCGATGAAAGGGAAGTCAAGCCAATTGGAGTTGTGGGCATGGATGGATTTGTGTACTATGGTCAGGGTTTTGTAGTGGATGCGGGAGAGAATGGGGAGCCAATGAAGGTCTCTGAGGATGGGGGTGATGTTTTCGTATTTACGCGTGTTTGTAATGAGTCTTGCTGTGGCGTTTTGTAACAGTTGGAGGGGTTTTAAAGAGGACAGGGGAGCCCTAGTAGGAGTGCATTACAGTAATCTAATTTGGAGGTTAAGGTGGATTGAATCACAGTACGGAAGTCCTGGGCGTATAGTAAAGGTCTGAGTTTTTTCAGGATGTTGAGTTTGAAAAAACCTGCTTTGAGAATAAAGTTGATGTACGATTTCATATTTAGTTGGTGGTCAAGGAGAACTCCGAGGTCCCTGACAAATGGTTGCACTGAGATTAGGTTGAGCATGGGGTCGTTAGGTTGGGGAAGGGTGGGGGAGGAGTGTGAAGAGATGAGTAGGAGTTCAGTTTTGTTAGTGTTGAGGGCAAGGTGTTGACATTAGGAGTAGGGATTCGAGTGGCCCTAGAATGCCTCAGCTGGGTCCTGTTCAGCTCAGTCCAGCCAGGTAGACCCAGGCCCCAAGGTTGCTTTAATAGGGCAGAAGGCGGGTTTGAGGGCCTTGAGAAGGACGAGCTTCTTTTTTTTTGTTATGGGGATGTTTTTGGCTGTTTAATTTGGGAAACAATACAAACTAAACTAAAAAAAACATTAAATTAATTAAAAAATGACCATAACCCCAAAGTGAAAAAAAAACATATTGAAAGGAAAAGTTTAAATGTGCATATCCTTAGTGATATCCAGTGAAAAGTGATGAAGATGCCAACATTGTGATTGGCTTGACATGCATCCTGCTAGGAGCATTTAACCCCTACGTTTATATTGTCATTTTTAGAAATGTCGGAGTAAGAGTGTGAACATTCACCATGTAGACATTAGGAATTTATTATGCACTAAACATTGAATGAAAAGAGATGCTCCCCTGATGATGATCTAATGCAAGACATGGCCATGTAGGAAGATAAGTATCTACCTCAATTTTGCTGACAGCTTGTACTAAGGTGACTCCATTCTGAGTAGTAATTTAACTTGCAAAAGGAAAAAATAATAATAAAACAAAAAGAGACATGGACCCCATGTTGATGATAAATGTGGCATAGACCACAGAGACAAAATTGGTTGAACCCTGGTATGAGGACCCTTAATTGTTTAGAAGTCCATACTGAGTAAGACAGCGGAGTGGAAAAGTTATCCAGATAAAATTAGCTAGGAGATTCATCAGAACATACCTGGATACAAGTTCTGCTGAATATACCCGGCTAAAGTCAAAGTTACCAGACTTACATGGATAACTTTATCCAGAGAGTGCTGACTATCAGTGCTAACTGGCTAAGGTTAAGTCTCAGCCCTGGAATATTCCCATCACTGCTTTTCTTTTTATCCAGAAAATTTTGTATGGTTAATGAGTTACCCAGGGAAAATTTAAATGGAGACCAGGAGGGAATTTTTGAAACCAAAGATTTGTTCTGATCACCTCCAAAAATACTCAAACAAATCTTTTCAACATGGACTCTTAAAATGTAACACTGTCCCTAGTGTTTCATAAACATTTATTGTTAATACATGAAGTAAGAAAAATAAGGAGTAGATGATGTTTTTGCAACAATATCTATTCAACATACTTTGCAGAATAGATTAATTTTTTTATTTGGTCATTTTCTTTGTTGTTTTTTTTTTTAAGCCAGACAGCTGAGCGCACAGATGAGGCACTTTTTATTAGGCCAAAATGGATACATCTAAAAACCTATGGTACAGCAAGTTTGGATTTATTTGATCTGAGTTAGACTATTTCTAGTAGCAAATAGGGTATTCCTGTGTGTGGACATTTATAGACAGAGAAGATTCTTGACTGTCTCTAGATAAGGAGTTTTACCACCATGAGGTCTGGGTTACAATTAAACTAAGAATACTCACTGTTTTCATTTGTGATTTTTCCACTGGGACAAGGCACACATTGAAAGCAGCAAGCTGGCTGTCCTTCTATAGACACCTCTCTGTGTCCCGCTTGGCAATTTTCACTGCAGACAGAACGTGGGATCTGAATGCAAGATACAAACAGATGTGTTTGATAGTATAACCTAGCTATCTGATCGCACAATCTTGAAACTTGCAGTGCTGGCTTTCTAAAATTACTGTTGTAACCCTTTGTTTGGGGGTTGGCTGTTTCCCCTAGGGCCATAAAACTATTTCTTATATAGGGGGCTGTCTTCATAGGCACATTCCCCCTTCCTACAAATCCCATGGTGTGAGTTCTTTCTATGAAGATGAAGGTAGTTCTTCATGGCTCAGATGATGGTGTGCTTTTCCTTAAGTGTGTGATTTTCTCTGTAGATGTCTTTACTGCTGGGCAAACAAACTGGACACCGACTGGGTGCTCAAATAAAATTTACTTATTATTTCAAAAACTTCCGTCAATGTCCAATAGGGACTCCGCCAATGAAATTGTACAATGAAAAAATGTACTCTTTCTTCCTGAGTTCTGGGCTCATGTCCTTTTCTCAAGTTCCTGGAAGGGAGCTTATTATTTTTCCTGTCAGTATATAAACTGTACAATCACTTATATCACCATGGTAACCTTGGAGTTTGTTTTTTTTTTTATCAAAGTTGGACCGTTGGTAAATATATGATGACTATAAAGAAGGTACCCATGTGCTCAGTATAATTAATATTTACTTAAGAACCTGTGATGTTATGACCTTCATAATAGGCTTCTTTGTATAGTATTAAATTTCACTTTCACACTCAGCAGGCACCTCCATTACTATTAATAGGAACAGTTGCATGTACAATTTACTATATGTGCCTATATGTGAACCGTTGTGACGGTATTCTACTAAACGACGGTATAGAAAAGATTTTAAATAAATAAATATAATCATTGGTCATGAAATGTACATTTCTTTTAAATATTTTGAAATTGCAACATATACCCTTATTGTGCAAATACATTGTGATCCATAATTCTTCAAACTTTTCTTCACTGCATTACTTATCTTAGAGCTGTATCATAGGTGAAAGCCTTCCACTCCGAGGTAGATGAAAGCCTTCCACTCCGAGGTAGCTCCCGGACAGAGTTACCTCAGAGTGGAAGGCTTTCATCTATGATACAGCTCTAAGATAAGTAATACAATCAAGAAAACTTTGAAAAATTATGGATCACAGTGTATTTGCACAATGCAATTTGAAAATATTTAAAAAAAATGTACATTTCATGACCAATGATTATATATAAGACTGAGTGTGAAAGTGAAATTTAATACTATACGATGCAAACTATTATGAAGTTCATAACATCACAGGTTCTTGAGTAAATATTAATTATACTAGGCACATTGGTACCTTCTAGTTAGTATATAAACTGTCCCAGTGGGTTAGGTAAATCCTATTGTGGAAAATTCTTTAAATCCAAGAATAATCCTACCTAAGTCCAAAGTGCTGACTCTTTCCCTGGTCCCTTAGGATGGAGATACTGTTGAGGGTCTCCTGATCTTCCTCCTTCTTCTCAAACTTCCAGTAGATGTGACTTCTCTGGTCAGGAAACCAGCTATACCAGTCCAGCTCCCTTGTGAGGAGGGGTGGATTAAAAGCCTCCTCACAAACAAAAAGGAAAAACCTTCTGCAGTTCCAAAACTCTAGCCCTGCTGTGATGCTGTCCCTGATTTCGCCTCTTCTGTGATCTTGAAGCAGTACTAATAGGTCTCCAGCCCTTGACCTTTGGAGCCGGGAAAATGGCCTTCTCCAAAATGTCCAAGGTTTCACATCAGTCAACTTCATAATTAGTGAAACTCTTAAAATAGCCTTTCCCCAATAGGAGGCAGACCCTTACAGACAGGGAGTGCAGTTCTAGGGATCTCCTCAGTGAGCAAAAAAAGTTGAGTGGGGTAAAGTAGGCCTCATTTAATACTGGGGAACCCAAAAATCAGCTCCTTACTCCTTAAAAGCTAAATCAAACTGACCACACTGCTTCTATTCCTTACATCTCCCCCCCCCCCACACACACAAATAGACTGAGACCATCAATCACAGCCAGCTTCAAGAGGAAGGATTGCACAGGACTGATGTCTCTCACTAAGCTATTACATTCTATGGGGAGGGTTCTAAAAACATCTAGTGGCTGACCAAGGAATCACCACACTGGCATTGCAGTCATTTCTTGGAATACATTGCAGGTTTCCACATCAACCTACTGCAGCTCCATTTAAATCATTAAAAAGCAATTTGCAGGGTGATGAAGATTGTTGGCATATTTAAACAGCCAGAACTTTGACCCTAGTGATAAGCAAAGTACAAACATTTTCATATCAAAAGCAGCATTTTCACTGACCCATTTTAAATATCTGTCTTTCCCCACTAGTGGCCCTCATCAAAGTGTTTAGATTAGAATCTTATGGATATTCAACTAGTCATGTACATGAGCAGGTTTCTGGAATTACCACCCTAATTATTCCCTGAAGGCTGTTGCACAATCGTTATGTGACCACAAACTGTGACTGAGACTTTATGGGTGAGTAGCCTCAGGAGACCTTTGTTTGTCCTTCCCTCTATAGCAGGTGTGACCCTATTATCTAAAGAAACTGTTAAAGAGCTTAGGAGGTTATTTTCGATGCCCAGCTAACTATGGAGAAGCCGGTATCTGCAGTGGTGACTTATCTGCCTGCTCTCTACATTTATAGACAGGAAAGATTGAACCACGTACATCCATGCTTAATTATTAGTCACATAGAGGTCTATATCAAAAGGGGTTTGTCCGAGTAACTCCAGATAAAAACCTTTAACTGAATATTTTCCCCTCTCGCTGGCTAAATTTTACCTGGGTAAAATTAGACAGGTGGAAAGAAGGGAGAGCAGTGGACATTCTAGGGGCAGGTTTTACTTGGCAAAAGTTACCCACGTGAGTCTGGTCAGAAAAAATGTTGTCCTAGCTAACTTTAAAGAGGTATATTCAGGGGCAGAGTTACCCAGGTTTGTCCCGGAGAATTTCTTGCCTGCAGTCACCAGAGTAAACGTACCCAGGTAACTTTCTGCTCCTTGTGCTGCTGAATATGGACCTCTTAGATTAATGCAAACTCATTGTAACAGGGCCTCCCCTTTTCTAGTGCCAAGCAGCTGCAGCTTCTCCAAAACACTGCTGCGAGGCTGCTGACAGCAAGTAAAAGCACTAATCCTACAATGATAGTGTCAAAGGAGTTGCACTGGCTCCAGTTTAATTTAGAATTAAATTAAACATTCTCTTTATTGTTTTCAGGTGTGCACATTTGGCTACCCCCTACGTACCTGACAGCCACTTTTCCATTCCATTTGCACCAGAATATTGAGGTCTTTACAGCAAGAACTTTTGAAGACCTCTTCTCTTTCACAGGCAAGGCTGACAACTACCAGAAAAATAGCTTTTAGTTGCTGTACCCCATAATTTGGAATAATATACCACTGGGGCAGGGGTGGGGAATTTCGATCCTTGAGGGCTGCAAACCAGTTGGGTTTCAGGATATCCCTAATGAATATGCATGAGAGATATTTGCATGCTCTCTGCCTCAATTGTCTCCAAATGTATTTCATCCATATTCGTTAGGGATATCCTGAAACCCAACTGGTTTGCGGCCCTTGAGGACAAAAATTGCCCACCCCTGCACTAGAGGGATGGGTGGAAACAAATTATTTAGTGTTTTGCAAGAAAATCAAAACCTGGTTATATAAATAGGTACTCGGATCATTCAGCAGGAGGCTGCTATCACCTTAGCCTTGTAGGTTATGCTGGGGAAAAATACCCTCTTAAGGAGCTGCCTGGCTCAGAGACTTAAGCTGAAGGTTGTTCTCTAGAAGGATAATTTGCTTCTAGTGGAGCTGGGATGCCATCTTTTATGGACTGCAGATTGCATAGGGCAATGTATCTGTGTATTGTTGGATATCTAATGTCTTAAATTGTTTTGTTTTATTTATACTGTGTATTGCTGTACATTGGTTTTATTTTAACCAACTTTGCAAAGTTTTGGAATTATGGGCTATCAGATTAAATAAATAAAAAGTTTAATGAAGCAAAAACATGGGATATTTAGTTTGATCCTGGTGCCATGAGCAACCATTTGTTATTGTTATTGCTCAGTGCTTCTCAAACCAGACCAGGAGTAGCTCCTAACTAGGCTGGTTTTCAGGATATCCATAATGACAATGCATGAAAAATTTGTGTACATTAGAGGCAGAACATGAAAACCTATTTCATGCATATTCATTATGGATATTCTGAAAACCAGACTGGCCAGGAGGTACCCCAGAGCTGGTTTGAAAAGCAATGCATAACTCAACCATATCCTTGATTATCAGCTCAGATAGTACCGCAACATTTCTCTTGATTAGGAATAAGTTATATGTCTCCTTCTCAAGTCTCATAAATTTGCACCTCGAGTTATAAAGTAGGTGTTAGTGTTGAGTGATGCCTGAGACTACCTTCCTTGATAGTCCCCATTTTGCAATATGAAATATAAACTTGAGTTTACAGTAGAATCAATCTTTGGTTCATCACATAGTATCGCACAGTCACACAACTCAATTAGAGGTAGATTTTAAAAGCCTTGCGTGTGCAAAAATGGCCACTTACACGCATGGGAGCTACGAGAATTGTAAATAACCAGGATGGCACTGGATGGCCATCTTTACTCATCAGCCCCTAGTATAATAGGGGCTGATGAGTAAAGATGGCGCCGGCCATCCAGTGCTCCTACCATGTGACAGGGGCCGGCCAATGGCACAGATACCCTGTCACATGGTAAGGGCAAAGGGACATCGGCACCATTTTGTTTTAGAACAGCTGATGCCTGGGAACGGGAAATCTCTCCCCGAGGCCCCCCTGGACCACCAGGTCATTTTAAAAGGTTTTGGGGGGGTCGGGAGGGTGGGGTCGATTTAAAGGGTCGGGTGGGGTTTTTTTTAGTGGCGCGGGCCTCCCTAAAAAAAAGGGTAGGGAGGGTGGGGGAGGCTAAGGGGGGTCGATTTGAAGGGTCGGGTGGGTTTTTTTTTTATCGGGCCATTGGCGCCATTTTAATTAGTGGCAGCCAAAATGGCGCCGATGGCCCGAGAGCGGGAGATCGCGCCGGGACCCCCCCCCCCCCCCACTGGACCACCAGGTAATTTAACATTTTGGGGGGGTGGGGGAGGGTAAGGAATTGGTTTTAAAGGGTCAGGGTGTGTTTAGGGGTTGTTTTGGTGTGCCGGTTTTCCCACCCTCCCCCAAATAATTCCCGTGCCCTATTTAACAATACAATACAAATGCCCCTGATGATAAATCTGGGGCATTTGTATTGTATCGTGCACTCTAACGATTTAGGACGATTTTAAAATTATCTGACGATAATTTTAATCGTTCAAAAACGATTCACATCCCTATTAAATAATTTTAGACTCTGTAAGAGATGAAAATTCTAACAAGAGGAGTTGATTTGTACATTGCAGTCTCTGCTAGCTGCATTATACAAATCAACTCCTTTTCATTGCTTATAAGGACAAAAATTATTTAATGATGTCAATTTTACAATGAATACCCCTGAATGTTTCTGTAACACCACCCCCCCCTCCCAAAACTCACCCTGAATCAAAGCAGCCCCTTACAATGGTGCATATATTGTGTCAGGCTGAGCGTTATAAAGAGTATCTCTTTTAAAATCTACCCATTAGTTAGTATTGTCCTGGCAAACTAAGGGCCTCATTTTCCAATTATCACGGTCCACAACAGCCCATGAGAGAGAGAGAGAGAGAGAGAGAGAGAGAGAGAGAGAGAGAGAGAGAGAGAGAGAGAGAGAGAGAGAGAGAGAGAGAGAGAGACTTACTATAGTGCTGATGCCCTAGACAGTTATTTTAACCCCTATGGGAGGGCCACCTACTAACTCGGGGTGGGGATTAGGTATGAGCGTCGGGGGTTGGGGGCCACTTTCGCATTCCACATGAGACCTACGGAAAGAACAGTGGTCTCTAGTGAACATTTGCTGGCCGTCGGAGTGAGGAAACTCACTCCAAGAAGAGATTTGGGCAATGTTCTCTCCACCTAGCTTGATGGACACTCTACCTGGGCAACAAGAAGCTAGGTGGAGAGAACGTAGCCCAAATCTCTTCTTGGAGTGAGTTTCCTCACTCCGACGGCCAGCAAATCTTCACTAGAGACCACTGTTCTTTCCGTAGGTCTCATGTGGAATGCGAAAGTGGCCCCCAACCCCCGACGCTCATGCCTAATCCCCACCCCGAGTTAGTAGGTGGCCCTCCCATAGGGGTTAAAATAACTGTCTAGGGCATCAGCACTATAGTAAGTCTCTCTCTCTCTCTCTCTCTCTCTCTCTCTCTCTCTCTCTCTCTCTCTCTCTCTCTCTCTCTCTCTCTCTCTCTCTCTCTCTCTCTCTCTCTCTCTGATGAAACACCGAAAGAATCATTGCACACTGGGAAAACATCGCATGTGGTGCTAATGTTTTGGCGAAAACATCGCCGCACGCGATGTTTCCCCACTGCACGAAAGAAGCCTCATTTGCATTGGTAACGCCCCCTAATGCGTTACCAATGTGATATTGGAAAATGAGGCCCTAAGTCACCTCTTTATATTCCTGTCTCCAGACAATGGCACTGGTGTTCAAGAGGATTTTCTCTTGGGCAGCTCGAGTATCAAATCTCCCACTTCTTATCAGCTTGTAATTCTCATCTGCGAAGATCTGCAAGTTCATGATATCAAACATGGCAGGGATCTCCCCACTTCTTTCAAAAAGAACTTCCTCCCCACCTGGGGTATAATTGTGAATATTCCTCAGTTGCTGAAGGACCTGAATTAACAATGACAGAAAGAATCTGGTGAGATAATGATTAGTTCTGCTAATTTATTAAAATCTCCACATAAACCTCCTGTTCTACAGTTTTGCAAGTAAGAGAAATGCTGGTTTGGTGCCTTTATAAGAAGGAATTACATTTGAATAATATCTTTCGAGATAAGAAAGAAATATCAATAGTAAGAATACAGTTTAATAATTGTGATTTATATGGTGCCTTTCATCCAAACAGAATCTGAACACACTTTTACAAGTTAGTACTCCAGACCATAAATGCAGCTACCTCTGAGGCCAGAACTGTGAAGAAGAAAGAAATGTATTTATTAATATATCTCAATTACATACATAAAGAAAGTAAAGCTTGAAGAAAATTCAATTCAATTAAAAGAACTAGAAAAAGGAGAGGAAGTGGTATGGTGAGCATTGCATGGTTCCAATCAGATGTTTTATTTATTTATTGCATGTGCAGAGTTTAGAGGCAGTACTTGCCGTAGCTTCACTTGTACTTTCTTACAAAATGGCCAGAAATATTTGTCTATTCTGACACATCCTCCCTCTTTGAAACATATAAAAGGCAGGCCTCTGTGGAGAAAAATGTGTCACTGCTGTGAGAAAGGTGGTAGCTCTGAATGTAGGTGTTGGAGCAATTGATTATTCTTGGTACATATCTTGAGATAACTGACAGGCTGATACAGAAAAACGCGCGGGAGAGCCCGCTCTCCCGGTGCGCGCACAGGCCACTCTCCTGGGCGCGCAATTCAGGAGGGTGGCCTATGCAAATTAGGGCCCGCGGTAAAAGGAGGCACAAGGGACACTAGCATGTCCCTAGCGCCTCCTTTTTGACAGGAGTGGCGGCTGTCAGCGGGTTTGACAGCCGACGCTCAAATTTGCAGGGTGTTGGTTCTCAAACCTGCTGATAGCCACGGGTTTGGAAAATGGACGCCGGCATAATTGAGCGTCCGTCTTCCGATCCGCAGGCCGCAGGCCAATTTTTAATTTTTTTTTTTTAATTTTTACTTTTTTTTACTTTTGGGGCCTCCGACTTAATATCGCTATGATAGTAAGTCAGAGGGTGTACAGAAAAGCATTTTTTTCTGCTTTTCTGTACACTTCCCTGGCACCGGCAGAAATTAACGCTAGGCCTGATTGTTTGATCAGGTATCTGTCTGATGAAATTCTTTAGGCTATTCATTGATTGAAGATAAGTATTTTATGCTATTATATTTTTATTTCTTTTTCAGATTTTTATATTTCTTTTATATTTTTGTTTCTATTTACATATTAATATTAATATTAATATTAATTTTATATATAACAATTTTATTTGGGTTTGTATAACACCCGGAATCTTAGGAATGATGCAATTCATAAATGCAATAATGAAATAAATAAGCTCCACAGCAGCATGATTGAGATGCAGCTGCTTTCAGCCCGCCTGGAGATGGCATCACAGACTTGGCAGAAGCCATTTAAAGTGCAGCGAGAAAAGTCATGAATACCAGTATGAAGGCATCATGGCCTTGAGATCCTCCACCTCCACCTGCTCCATCATCAGTATCTTCCTTGACTTCAAGAAGCAGCCTAAGAAGGTGACGATGCTGAGTGGAAGAGCTGGGACAACCTGCAGGAGGTTCACTTTGGAGGTGGGGAAAGAAACCCTAACCCCTCCAAAGCATAACAGCAATGGCACTTCAAAGAAATAAATATCTCGTATGTCTATTTTCTTTTCTCTCTGTTGATGCTGTGCTCTTACTTTGCAGGGAACACTATGAGCAAGATGTACTAAAGAGTAGGGGTGTGAATTGTGTGATCGATCATCTTAACGATCGATTTTGGCTGGGGGGGGAGGGAAATCTGATCGTTGTGTGGGTTTTTTTTTTTTTTTAAATCGTTAAAAATCGTAAATCGGGGGAGGGCGGGAAAACCGGCACACCAAAAAAACCCTAAAACCCTCCCTTAACCTTTAAAACAAATCCCCCACCCTCCCGAACCCCCCCAAAATGTTTTAAATTACCTGGGGTCCAGTAGGGGGGTCCCGGCACGATCTCCCTCTCTCTGGCCACGGCTGCGTTAAGAGAAATGGCGCCGGTGGCCCTTTGCCCTTATCATGTGACAGGGCAAAGGTAGCACCGGCGCCATTTTGGTTCCTGGTTCCCGACGTCACGCATGCAGGAGATTGCCCCCAGACCCCCGCTGGACCCCCAGGGACATTTGGCCAGCTTGGGGGGCCTCCTGACCCCCCACAAGACTTGCCAAAAGTCCAGCGGGGATCCGGGAGCGACCTCCTGCACGCGAGCCGTATTTCCAATCTTCAAAATGGTGCCAGCGCTACCTTTGCCCTCACTATGTCATACGGGCGACAGTCGCCCGTATGGCACATTTAAAACTAATCGGAGAAAGTTCTTTTTTTACTCAAAGCACAATTAAACTCTGGAATTTGTTGCCAGAGGATGTGGTTAGTGCAGTTAGTATAGTGGTGTTTAAAAAAGGATTGGATAAGTTCTTGGAGGAGAAGTCCATTACCTGCTATTAATTAAGTTGACTTAGAAAATAGCCACTGCTATTACTAGCAACGGTAACATGGAATAGACTTAGGGGCGGATTTTAAATGCCCTGTGCGCGTAAATCCGGCTGGATTTACGCGCGCAGGGCCCTCGCGCGCTGGCGCACCTATTTTGCATAGGCCACCGGCGCGCACAGCGCCCCGGGACGCGCGTAAGTCCCGGGGCTTCGTAAAAGGGGCGTGTCGGGGGCGTTGCAGAATGACGCGGCGTTTCGGGGGCGGGCCCAGGGGCGTGGTGCCGGCCCGGGGGGGTGGTCGAGGCCTCCGGACCAGCCCCCGGGTCGGGTGATGGCGCGCCAGCAGTCCGCTGGCGCGCGCAGATTTGCATCTGCTTTCAGCAGGCGTAAATCTGCCAACAAAGGTAAGGGGGGGGTTTTTAGATAGGGCCAGGGAAGGGAGGGAAAGGTGGGGGAGGGCGAAGGAAAGTTCCCTCCGAGGCCGCTCCGAAATCTGAGCGGCCTCGGAGGGAACAGGCAGCACGCACTGGGCTCGGCACGCGCAGGTTGTACAAACGTGCACCCCCTTGCGCGCGCCAACCCCGAATTTTATAAGATGCGCGCGGCTACGCGTGTATCTTATAAAATGCAGCGTACTTTTGTTCGCGCCTGGTGTGCGATCAAAAGTACGCGCGCGTATGTTTTTAAGATCTACCCCTTAGTTTTTGGGTACTTGCCAGGTTCTTATGGCCTGGATGGCCACTGTTGGAAACAGGATGCTGGGCATGATGGACCCTTGGTCTGACCCAGTATGGCATGTTCTTATGTTCTTATGCCATATTGCCAGTTATACGTCTAAAGGGCTTTTGAATATTTACCTCATTAAAATTGTGACTCACGTCCTTAAGTGCCATCCAGTGGCCATTTTCTGGTACTGCATGATAACTTCTTAATATTCTATCAAGACAGAATATGATGAGGGCAGGATCCTCCCACCCAAACAGTTTTGTATACTTGAGTTCCAGGAAGCAAAAGGTCAAACCTAGGGAGGTCACCAGATCCATATCAGGCAGGATAGTTGGGACATTTTTCAAAATGCATTTTTATGCAGGTAAACATGCATTTGTCTGCAGAAAAACTTTTGATTATTACCTTTTGTAAGATCGAATTTGCCACAGGTTGAAGAATAGTCCATATTCTGTAGTATATCAGGTAGAAGATAAAACTACATTTTCAAACTGTGTCAAAAATGGTATTTTTAAATCTTTTTCAAGATTCATTTTTCATACTATTTTTTTGTGTATGCTTTAAGAAATCACATAAAATCTGATAAAATACTGCAAAGGGAATATATATATATATATATATATATATATATAATATCCATTGCAATATCTTTCTACCTATTTATGATTCTGTCTACACTTACAAGGTAGTGATAATCTGTGTCTGAATGCAAATTGTTGGGACTGGTATTATCTGCCTAGAGGAGAGATGCAGGCCAACTATATTGGTCTGAATTTGACTCCAAGTTTGCATATTGTTTCCACATATATTTTAACATGTTTTTGGCCAAACAGTACAGTGAAGTTTCAAAATTAACATGCTAAAGCTTTGAATACTAGATGCTAAACTAGATATGTCATGTTACTTCCTATTACATATTGGTCCATAAACAGGAAAATATGCACTGCTTGTGGTTTTGTGCCATCATATGTCAACTGTGTGAGAAATTAAATCAGGCCCTATGATTGTAAGTCAAACTATTATTTTATTATGACATACAACTTAATTATTAAGCACAGTACAGCCACAATGTAGTTATTGAATTAGGAACAGCCAATGCACTGCCAAAATGATGTAGCATGTGCATATTGTAAACTGATGTAAAGTTGTATTGCATCTCAGTGTTGGCTCATGATCATCACTATTGGGGTAGAGACAAGAACATTCCAGGCCACTACTGAAAAATAATAAAATCAGACTGGAAATTGAAGCTATGAGCAAAAAGCAGCTTACACGATTTGGTTTATTTCATTCATAATAACCAAAGCAGAACATGAATATCTACTACTACTGTTAGCAACTTACAGTAAAGTATTAACAAATAATTAAAGACTGCATCATGGTCCAGAGATCACTTTCATAGCCAGTCTGTTAATCTAATGTTCCAGTTAAACTGATTCAGAGAGACCTTGAAACAAAGAGATATTTCTTCTTACCTTCCATGGATGCAAATTCTGGAGACTGTAGATAGCATAAGCACTATCAGCTGATGACAATGCTTTTTGATCTGTGCATGATAAAAGATCCTGGAGAGCAAAGGCAAAAGCATAGACAGCAATGTAGGCTTGAAAAGTGAAACTCAGATCTTCCAGCTCAAAGAGAGAAGGAACAAGTGGCTCAAGGAATTCTGCCCCTGTACAGAGTCTTTCTAGGTTCAAGTCTTCAGGTGGTGTGCTTTGAAGACTGCCATTCTCTGCCCATTTACAACCAAACACCTTCTCCCAGAAGATTTTCATTAAAAAGTCATTTTGATAAGTGAATGGATGCATTCTGCTGAGAAAATCACCAAAGCCAGGCATTCTTCCATTATGAGGAACCAAGCCAATGGACCCATTTAACAACCTCCAGGATTCATTTAGGAAGAACCCTACAGTGAAAGAAAAGCCAAGGCAGAAGATCCATACCTTGCCGGTCACTCTCTGAGCAGACAAGGCCTCCAGGAGTGGTTTCATGTGTGTTTCCTCACAATATACCACAATCACCGTTGCTGTGGATTTCTTGATAACATCTACAATTTCATTTATTTTAGGCTGCGAATAATGGAAATGAACTTTTCTCAAAAATGCCACACATCCTCCATCAATTTCAATTTTTTCCTTCAATCTTTGTCCCACTGTCTCCCCTAAGTCATCATCTCTGGTTAGGATTCCAACCCAGGTCCAGCCCAGGTGACTTAACAAGTGGGAGATCGCCATGTCCTGGGTCTTCTCATTAGGTATAGTTGATAGAAGTGAAGGAAACTGAAGTCTGTCTCCTAAGAGAGAATCTAGGATCCCATAGTTGATCTTAAAAGAAATATGATACATGTTATTACTAGAATTGTCACAGTATTTTTTTGAATGTTTGCCCATTTGGAAACAAGTTGGATATAAGGAAGGAAGATATTTAATCTCCATTATGAATGAACGTGATTTAAGAGAAGCTAGTTGTTTCTATACTTTCAGCCTGGTGATCATAGAGAGAAACTTGTTGATAGAAGAATTTACTACTGTTACTAAGTTAGCATTTCTAAAGTAGTACTAGATGTATGCAGAACTGTAAAGATATTTATAAATGATCTGGAAAGAAATACGACAAGTGAGGTAATCAAATTTGCAGATGATACAAAATTGTTCAGAGTAGATAAATCACAAGCAGATTGTGATAAATTGCAGGAAGACCTTCTGAGACTGGAAAATTGGGCATCCAAATGGCAGAAAATGTCATAATGCCTCTATATCGCTCCATGGTGAGACCACACCTTGAATACTGTGTACAATTCTGGTCGCCGCATCTAAAAAAAGATATAGTTGCGATGGAGAAGGTATAGAGAAGGGCATCCAAAATGATAAAGGGATGAAACAGTTCCCCTATGAGGAAAGGCTGAATAGGGCTGTTCAGCTTGGAGAAGAGACGGCTGAGGGGGGATATGATAGAGGTCTTTAAGATCATGAGAGGACTTGAACGAGTAGATGTGAATCGGTTATTAACACTTTCAAATAATAGAAGGACTAGGGGGCATTGCATGAAGTTAGCAAGTAGCACATTTAAGACTAATTGAGAAAATTATTTTTCACTCAACGCACAATAAAGCTCTGGAATTTGTTGCCAGAGGATATGGTTAATGCAGTTAGTGTAGCTGGGTTCAAAAAAGGTTTGGATAAGTTCTTAGAGAAGTCTATTAACGGCTATTAATCAAGTTTACTTAGGGAATAGCCACTGCTATTAATTGCATCAGTAGCATGGGATCTTCTTAGTGTTTGGGTAATTGCCAGGTTCTTGTGGCCTGGTTTGGCCTCTGTTGGAAACAGGATGCTGGGCTTGATGGACCCTTGGTCTGACCCAGCATGGCAATTTCTTATGTTCTTATGTTCTTAATGTGGATAAGTGCAAGGTGCATATAAAGAAAAATTGTTGTGGAGCGCTAGGAGAGCGATCCCACTCCTGGGAGATGTGTGTGCCCTTGGGCCGCGGCTCGACGCCAGAGGGGTCTGGAGAGGTGCCGCGGGAGGCGTGGCATGCCCGAGCATGGGCTGGACGGGAGCAGGGCTGGAGTGAAGACTGGCTGACAGGCCCTCCTCTGGACCTGCGCGCTTCGGAAGACCCAACAACGCAATGTTGGTCTTGTGAACAGTCCTCCGACCGTTCCCAGCCCTTTCGGACCTGCCGCAGGGTACGGCACGAAGCGGCAGGCCAGATGGAGGCCAGGACAGTGAAGACTGGAACATGTATTCAGACGAGACTCAGGAATGACGTAGACTCAGGCGTAGACATGGACTCAGGACGAGGTGCAGGATCCATAGACGTGGACTCAGGCATAGATGCAGAATCCTTAGACGTGGACTCAGGCATAGACGTGGACTTCAGGAACGGGGTGCAGTATGCATAGACATGGACGCAGGCAAGACGAGAACTCAGGTCGAGGTACTGGATGCACAGAGGTGGAGTTAGGAACGAGGGCTGAAGGAAGACATGGGCACTGACCCTCGGGGCGCCCTACTCAGGCCACCCGCGGGACTGAGTCGCGGACCACCCTGTCCCGTGCGCGCCCTACACAGCCCTGGAAGGCTGGTCACGGACCACACAGAGAGCAGGAGAGGACAGGAAAGAGGAAGCAGGTTCGCTGCTCTCCGGGCAGCACAAGGCAAGGATATACGCTGCTCTCCTGGCAGCACAAGGCAAGGATATACGCCAGGATCAGGAACAAGGATATCTGCAACATCAGGACTGGAACACATATACTGGAATAGGAGACACACCTCTGGGCTGGAACATGGACATCAGGAACATCAGGACTGGAACAAGAGACAGACCTTGAGACTGGAACAGCAGGCAAACATCAGGACTGGAACACTGAAGACATCAGGACTGGAATGGCAGGCAGACATCAGGACTGGAACAACTTGACAAGAAGCTTCAACAGGAAACATGGAACACTGGACCTTGCAGAAGGCTGGAATACAAGGCATCTCCTGGAACGAGGAACTCAGGAGTGACCAACTCCTTGCGAAGGCAAAGACACACTGAAAGCTGAGCCCTTTAGTAGAGCTGAGGTGGACAACGCCCAGGGAGGGGTCAGCAGGGGGCCACACCTGGCTGGCCCTTGAAGAGAAGCAGAGAGGCGCGCGCTCGCGCCCTAGGAGGCTGGAGAGAAGAGCTGGAAGCTGGTGGCGTCCTCAGCCACGTGGAGGGCCCAAGGAAGCCGCGGAGCAACCCTGGACTGGAGCTGGGTGAAGGCAGGTCACTGGAGCAGCTCCCAGCTGCACGGACAGAAGCAGAGAGATAAGGCTGGCTGCAGAGGAAGCGGGGGAAGGGCTGACTGCAGGAACCGCTCCATGCCGTGAGGACAGCCCCAGGAAGAGAGGTAAGGCTGCAGGCAGAGTGGAAGCTGTAGTAAGCTACAGGCCCTGCTCCACGCTGCAAGGCTGAAGAGAGAAGTGCTGGCTGCAGGGAACTGTGAGAGAGAACAGAGAGGTGCAGGTACCGGCCGGGACGGCTCTCTGCCAGGCAAGGACCCAGGATCACAGCAGCACGTCGGGGGAAGGCAGGAACAGTAGCAGAGAAGCAGACCGCATGGCAACAGCTGATTCAGGGAGAAAGAAGCAGCGTCAGCAGCCTGGCTGGCTGTGGCTGTGAGAGGTAAGAGCCTGCACACGCTTCTTGTGGGCAGGAGCATAACAAAAATAACCCATGCTATAGTTACACAATGTTAGGTTCCATATTAGGTGCTACTACCCAAGAAAGAGATGTAGGCGTCATAGTGGATAACACATTGAAATCGTCGATTCAGTGTGCTGCGGCAGTCAAAAAAGCAAACAGAATGTTGGGAATTATTAGAAAGAGAATGGTGAATAAAATGGAAAATGTCATAATGCCTCTGTATCGCTCCATGGTGAGACAGCACCTTGAATACTGTGTACAATTCTGGTCACCGCATCTCAAAACAGATATAGTTGCAATGGAGAAGGTACAGAGAAGGGCAACCAAAATGATAAAGGGAATGGAACAGCTCCCTTATGAAGAAAGACTAAAGAGGTTAGGACTTTTCAGCTTGGAGAAGAGACGGCTGAGGGGGGATATGATAGAGGTGTTAAAATCATGAGAGGTCTACAATGGGTTAATGTGAATCAGTTATTACTCTTTTGGATAATAGAAAGACTAGGGGGCACTCCATGAAGTTAGCATGTGCACATTTAAAACTAATTGGAAAAAGTTCTTTTTCATTCAACGCACAATCAAACTCTGGAATTTTTTGACAGGGAGTGTGGTTAGTGCAGTTAGTATAGCTGTGTTTAAAAAAAGATTGGATAAGTTCTTGGAGGAGAAGTCCATTACCTGCTATTAATTAAGTTGACTTAGATAATATCCACTGCTATTACTAGCAGCAGTAGCATGGAATAGACTTAGTTTTTGGATATTTGCCAGGTTCTTATGGCCTGGATTGGCCACTGTTGGAAACAGGATGCTGGGCTTGATGGACCCTTGGTCTGACCCAGTATGGCATGTTCTTATGTTCTTATGGCAGAATGGGATATGCTACATAATCTTATTCTACAACACTTCTGATATAAGAACATAGGAAATTCCATACTGGGTCAGACCAGCATTTTGTCTTAGACAGATGACAGTCTAGGTCACAAGTACCCAGCAGGATCCCAAAGAATAGATTCAATCCTTCTTCCTCAATCATAAGCGTCCTTTCTCTTGAGTGCTTCTGTTGTATCTCTTTTCTTTTTGAGACATGGTCTTTTTTGAGATGGAATGGCTCCCATATGAGAAAAGGCCAAAGAGGTTAGGGCTGTTCAGTTTGGAGAAGAGACAGCTGAAGGGGATAAGATAGAGGTCTATAAAATTATGAGAGTTCTAGAATGGGTAAATGTGACTCGGTTATTTACTCTTCAGATAATGGAAGGACTAGGGGGCACTCCATGAAGTTAGCAAGTAGCACATTTAAAACTAATTGAAGAAAATTATTTTTCACTCAGTGCCAATTAAGCTCTAGAATTTGTTGCCAGAGGATGTGGTTAGTGCAGGAGAAGACCATTAACTGCTATTAATGAAGCTGACTTAGGGAATAGCCAGTTATTACTGGCATTAGAAGCATACAGGGCTGGTACAAGGGTATTATGTGCTCTTGGAACCTTCTGCCTTGTGCTCGCCCCCTCCAGTCATGCCACTGGTCCGCCCTGGTCGTGCAACACCTACCCCAGTTGCTCCAAACCCTGTCTCAGCCCCGACTCCTACCTCATTCGTGGCCTGCTGAATCTCTACTCCTCTGCTTGCGGCCCCATATGGGTGCTCTTTAGTGCCCCCTTATGGTTGGCACCATAGGCGACTGCCTAGTTCGCCTAATAGGTTGTGCTGACCCTGGAAGCATGGGATCTACTTAATGTTTTGGGTACTTGCCAGGTACTTGTAAACTGAATTGGCCACTGTTGGAAACAGGATCCTGGCCTGATGGACCTTTGGCCTGACCCAGTATGGCAACTTCTTATGTTCTTATGCTCTTTACTAATACTAATACTTACAGGAACTAAAAAACACGATCACATTACTCCAACACTTATATCACTACACTGGCTCCCAATGAAATTCAGGATAGAATACAAAATACTATCCATATTACACAAAATAATATATGAAAAACAAACCAACTGGCTAAGTACATCTATAAAACTCCACTCTCCAAACCGAAACCTCTGCTCATCTAACAAAGGTCTATTAAAGATTCCACCTGCGCATTCCAAACAACTTACCTCAACTCGGAAGAGAGCCACATCGCTAGGAAGTCCCAAACTCTGAAACACCCTCCCAACTGAACTTAGAACACAGCAAAATTTAAAACCTTCAAAAAAGAACTAAAAACTTGGATGTTCACCAAAGCCTACCAAAACACCCAATAACTCTCAGATATTACTTCCCTCCTACTGGCCCTATGCAAACATGTGGAACCAATGCAAGCACATAATAGAACCTGTAGAGTCTGACATCCGAATTACGTTTATAAAGCATATAATATCTATGTTAATAATCGCATGAATCTTTTGGACACTATGTTAAACAACGAAACTTTGTAAACCGTTGTGATGGCGAAACCGAACGACGGTAAATAAAACTCGATAAATAAAATAAATAAACACAATACTCCAGATGAGGCCTCACTAACAAACTGTAAAGGGGCATTATCACCTCTTTTTTCCTGCTAGGTATGCTTCTTTCTGTGCAGCCCAGCATTCTTTTGGCTTGAGTCACTGCCTTGTCATATTGCTTCATTACCTTCACATCCCTTTTTAAATCCAGCTAGGAAAACTGCTTTCACCACATCCTCTGGCAACAAATTCCACAGTTTAATTGTGTGCTGAGTGAAAAAGTCATTTTCTGGTTTGTTACCTATTAGCTTCATGGAGTGTCCCTAGGCTTGGTACTATAGGAAAGCATAAATAACCTTTCCCTATTATCTGTTCCACCCCACTGAATATTTTATATGCCTCTATTATGTTTCCTCTCAGCCATCTCTTCTCCAGGATGAAGAACCCTAACCTGTTTAGCCTTTCCTCTTAGGGGAGACATTTATAACTTTGGTTGCTCTTCTCTGTAACATTTCCAACTCCACTATATCTTTTTTGAGATGGAGTGACCAGAATTGCATAAAATACTCAAGGTGTGGTCCCACCATGGAATGATACTGAGGCAGTATGATATCCGTGACATCCTCATGAGTTAACACTTCAGTCTGAACTAATGCATAATTCACTTGTATGAAATTATTGCCACTACCATTTCATATGACCAATTTCTTTTACCCCATCTGGATGTACTTTAATAATTTATAGCTCTTTCCCTTTACCAGCTGTGGATGATCACCACTGTAGGAACTTCCATGCTGTTTCTTATCTCTTTAGATGTATATCCTGGACTAGGAACATTCCATCTTATGCTACAGACAGAACACAAAACCTGCGAAAAACCTTGAAGCATCAGCAAGGATCCAAACTGGGAATACACAGATTATGTCTCTGCAAAGAAAACTGCAAGTTAAAGATTAACTAGGCCATTCTATCAGGATGGCCTGAAATGAAAACATAAAACATGCTGGAACACACTATTTTTGTAATTTTTAAATATTTTTGTTATTTTATTATAAAAATAAATATTTTTTGCTATTTTCCCCCAAAAGACAAGCACTGTTGTGCCATACACCCCCCAAAAAAACCCAAACTAAAAATAACATGCTCAACAACATATCATTTCTCAGATGCAGGAAAATATATGTAGCACCCCTACCAGGCGACATGAGGAGAAACCTGCCACCAATAGTTGGAGGTGTGCTTCAGTAGAAGACACCTCCAGCCCCTGTGTAATAGGGCCAGATGGGGGTTGCAGATTCTTTAGATACTGGGGGAAATACTCTAGGCACCCTGGATTCAATGCAGTTATTACTAGGGATGTGAATCGTTTTTTGACGATTTAAAATATCGTCCGATATATTTTAAATCGTCAAAAATCGTTAGGGCCACGATACAATACCAATTCCCCCGATTTATCGTCAAAAAATCGTAAATCGGGGGAAGGGGGAGGGCAGGAAAACCGGCACACTAAAACACCCTAAAACCCACCCCCGACCCTTTAAATTAAATCCCCCACCCTCCCGAACCCCCCCCAAATGCCTTAAATTACCTGGGGGTCCAGCGGCACACTAAAACACGGCACACTAAAACACGGCACGCTAAAACCCACCCCGACCCTTTAAATTAAATCCCCCACCCCCAAATGCCTTAAATTACCTGGGGGTCCGTAGCCTTAAATTACCTCCGTAGCGGCGGTCCGTAGCTAAATCGGGGGAAGGGGGAGAGCAGGAAAAGCGGCACACTAAATCGTGTGGTCTTCAGCCGGCGCCATTTTGCAAAATGGCCGCCGCAAAATGGCGGCGGCCATAGACCAAAACGATTCAACGCAGGAGGTCGTTCCGGACCCCCGCTGGACTTTTGGCAAGTCTTGTGGGGGTCAGGAGGCCCCCCCAAGCTGGCCAAAAGTTCCTGGGGGTCCAGCGGGCGTCCGGGAGCGATTTCCTGCCGCAAATCGTTTTCCGTACGGAAAATGGCGCCGGCAGGAGATCAACTGCAGGAGGTCGTTCAGCGGGGGTCGGAACCCTCGCTGAATCGTCGAATCGTTTTGGTCTATGGCCGCCGCCATTTTGTGGCGGCCATTTTGCAAAATGGCGCCGGCTGAAGACCACACGATTTAGTGTGCCGCTTTTCCTGCTCTCCCCCTTCCCCCGATTTAGCTACGGACCGCCGCTACGGAGGTAATTTAAGGCTACGGACCCCCGGGTAATTTAAGGCATTTGGGGGTGGGGGATTTAATTTAAAGGTCGGGGTGGGTTTTAGGGGGTTTTAGTGTGCCGCTGGACCCCCAGGTAATTTAAGGCATTTGGGGGGGGGGGGTTCGGGAGGGTGGGGGATTTAATTTAAAGGGTCGGGGGTGGGTTTTAGGGGGTTTTAGTGTGCCGGCTCACGATTTTAACGATTTTCACGATACTTTACACACCCAAACGGCAACAATACGATTCCCTCCCCCTCCCAGCCGAAATCGATCGTTAAGACGATCGAGGACACGATTCACATCTCTAGTTATTACCCCTGTTCCTGAGCAGGTGACCCAGGATGACCCAGACGCTGAAACTTTCATCACAACTTTACTCTTTGTCAATGGCAAAGAGACATAAATGCAATGGCAATCAAAACAATAGCAGAATAATGCCCCATGGTAACAGACAGGAACAGCAGTCAGGAAAATAAAATGTCAAAGAAAGCAGAAAACATTCATTGAGTAATGAAGCCCCGAACATAGAAGCCCCGAACATAGAACATAGAAGCCCCGAACATAGAAATCCTAACTGATCAAAATTGAGATGAAGGCAGCAGTCCAGCAGCAAGAGGGGGGCTTCCCAGTCTTTTGCATCGAGTGTCACATGTATGATTTTTTACCCACCGGTGAGAAGTTGTACATGTGCACGCGATGCAAAGAGCTCCTGGCTCTCAGAGAACGAGTCCGATCTCTGGAGGCTAGAGTGGCAGACCTGGAGGAGCTGAGGGAGACAGAGAGGTATATAGATGAGACCTTCAGGGACATAGTAGTCCAGTCCCAACTTCAGACTGGCAGCCCTGGTGCTGCCTTGGAGGAAGAAGGTCTCATAATGGGAGAGCACCAACCAGATGTAGCAGGAAAGGATCCTGTAGCAAGGACCTGCTCTCTAGGTGATGCATTGTCCTTTCGCACTGAGGATATCTCCCCAAGGCCTACTGCCCAGGAGGGAAGGGTTAGGTCGGCCGTCATAGTTGGTGATTCGATTATTAGGAATGTAGATAGCTGGGTGGCTGGTGGGCGTGAGGATCGCCTGGTAACATGCCTACCTGGTGCGAAGGTGGCGGACCTCACGCGTCACCTAGATAGGATTTTAGACAGTGCTGGGGAGGAGCCGGCTGTCGTGGTACACGTGGGCACCAACGACATAGGAAAATGTGGGAGGGAGGTTCTGGAAGCCAAATTTAGGCTCTTAGGTAGAAAGATTAAATCCAGAACCTCCAGGGTAGCATTCTCTGAAATGCTCCCTGTTCCACGCGCAGGTCACCAGAGGCAGGCAGAGCTCCGGAGTCTCAATGCGTGGATGAGACGATGGTGCAAGGAAGAGGGATTCAGTTTTGTTAGGAACTGGGGAACCTTTTGGGGAAGGGGGAGTCTCTTCCGAAGGGATGGGCTCCACCTTAACCAGGATGGAACCAGACTGCTGGCGCTAACCCTTAAAAAGGAGATAGAGCAGCTTTTAAACTAGAACAAAGGGGAAAGCCGACAGTCGCTCAGCAGCGCATGGTTCGGAGAGATGTATCTTTAAAGGATACTAATGATGCACTAGAATTAGGGCATCCCGACAGTGAGGTTCCAATAATTAGAAAAGTAGTCCAAATGCCTGTAACTAAAAACTCACCTGAGCTAAAAAATTCTAACTTATCCCTATCAATTAAAAAGCAGAATAAAAATACAATCAAAAAACAAACTTTGAAATGTTTGTATGCTAATGCCAGAAGTCTAAGAAGTAAGATGGGAGAATTAGAATGTATAGCAGTAAATGATGACATAGACTTAATTGGCATCTCAGAGACATGGTGGAAAGAGGATAACCAATGGGACAGTGCTATACCGGGGTACAAATTATATCGCAATGACAGAGAGGAGCAGTCGGGAGGAGGTGTGGCGCTTTATGTCCGGGATGGCATAGAGTCCAACAGGATAAACATCCTGCATGAGACTAAATACAAAATTGAATCTTTATGGTTAGAAATCCCTTGTGTATCAGGGAAGACTACAGTGATAGGGGTATACTACCGTCCACCTGGTCAAGATGGTGAGATGGACAGTGAAATGCTAAGAGAAATTAGGGAAGCCAACCAAATTGGTAGTGCAGTAATAATGGGAGACTTCAATTACCCCAATATAGACTGGGTAAATGTATCATCGGGTCACGCTAGAGAGATAACGTTCCTGGATGGAATAAATGATAGCTTTATGGAGCAAATGGTTCAGGAACCGACGAGAGAGGGAGCAATTTTAGATCTAATTCTCAGTGGAGCACAGGACTTGGTGAGAGAGGTAACGGTGGTGGGGCCGCTTGGCAATAGTGATCATAATATGATCAGATTTGATTTAATGACTGGAAAAGGAACAGTGTGCAAATCCAAGGCTCTCGTGCTAAACTTTCAAAAGGGAAACTTTGATAAAATGAGAAAAATTGTTAGAAAAAAACTGAAAGGAGCAGCTACAAAAGTAAAAAATGTCCAAGAAGCGTGGTCATTGTTAAAAAATACCATTCTAGAAGCACAGTCCAGATGTATTCCACACATTAAGAAAGGTGGAAAGAAGGCAAAACGATTACCGGCATGGTTAAAAGGGGAGGTGAAAGAAGCTATTTTAGCCAAAAGATCTTCATTCAAAAATTGGAAGAAGGATCCAACAGAAGAAAATAGGATAAAGCATAAACATTGGCAAGTTAAATGTAAGACATTGATAAGACAGGCTAAGAGAGAATTTGAAAAGAAGTTGGCTGTAGAGGCAAAAACTCACAGTAAAAACTTTTTTAAATATATCCGAAGCAGAAAGCCTGTGAGGGAGTCAGTTGGACCGTTAGATGATCGAGGGGTTAAAGGGGCACTTAGAGAAGATAAGGCCATCGCGGAAAGATTAAATGATTTCTTTGCTTCGGTGTTTACTGAAGAGGATGTTGGGGAGGTACCCGTAATGGAGAAGGTTTTCATGGGTAATGATTCAGATGGACTGAATCAAATCACGGTGAACCTAGAAGATGTGGTAGGCCTGATTGACAAACTGAAGAGTAGTAAATCACCTGGACCGGATGGTATACACCCCAGAGTTCTGAAGGAACTAAAAAATGAAATTTCAGACCTATTAGTAAAAATTTGTAACTTATCATTAAAATCATCCATTGTACCTGAAGACTGGAGGATAGCAAATGTAACCCCAATATTTAAAAAGGGCTCCAGGGGCGATCCGGGAAACTACAGACCGGTTAGCCTGACTTCAGTGCCAGGAAAAATAGTGGAAAGTGTTCTAAACATCAAAATCACAGAACATATAGAAAAACATGGTTTAATGGAACAAAGTCAGCATGGCTTTACCCAGGGCAAGTCTTGCCTCACAAATCTGCTTCACTTTTTTGAAGGAGTTAATAAACATGTGGATAAAGGTGAACCGGTAGATATAGTATACTTGGATTTTCAGAAGGCGTTTGACAAAGTTCCTCATGAGAGGCTTCTAGGAAAAGTAAAAAGTCATGGGATAGGTGGCGATGTCCTTTCGTGGATTGCAAACTGGCTAAAAGACAGGAAACAGAGAGTAGGATTAAATGGGCAATTTTCTCAGTGGAAGGGAGTGGACAGTGGAGTGCCTCAGGGATCTGTATTGGGACCCTTACTGTTCAATATATTTATAAATGATCTGGAAAGAAATACGACGAGTGAGATAATCAAATTTGCAGATGACACAAAATTGTGCAGAGTAGTTAAATCACAAGCAGATTGTGATAAATTGCAGGAAGACCTTGTGAGACTGGAAAATTGGGCATCCAAATGGCAGATGAAATTTAATGTGGAAAAGTGCAAGGTGATGCATATAGGGAAAAATAACCCATGCTATAATTACACGATGTTGGGTTCCATATTAGGTGCTACAACCCAAGAAAGAGATCTAGGTGTCATAGTGGATAACACATTGAAATCGTCGGTTCAGTGTGCTGCGGCAGTCAAAAAAGCAAACAGAATGTTGGGAATTATTAGAAAAGGAATGATGAATAAAACGGAAAATGTCATAATGCCTCTGTATCGCTCCATGGTGAGACCGCACCTTGAATACTGTGTACAATTCTGGTCGCCGCATCTCAAAAAAGATATAATTGCGATGGAGAAGGTACAGAGAAGGGCTACCAAAATGATAAGGGGAATGGAACAACTCCCCTATGAGGAAAGACTAAAGAGATTAGGACTTTTCAGCTTGGAGAAGAGACGACTGAGGGGGGATATGATAGAGGTGTTTAAAATCATGAGAGGTCTAGAACGGGTAGATGTGAATCGGTTATTTACTCTTTCAGATAGTAGAAGGACTAGGGGACACTCCATGAAGTTAGCATGGGGCACATTTAAAACTAATCGGAGAAAGTTCTTTTTTACTCAACGCACAATTAAACTCTGGAATTTGTTGCCAGAGAATGTGGTTCGTGCAGGTAGTATAGCTGTGTTTAAAAAAGGATTGGATAAGTTCTTGGAGGAGAAGTCCATTACCTGCTATTAGGTTCACTTAGAGAATAGCCACTGCCATTAGCAATGGTTACATGGAATAGACTTAGTTTTTGGGTACTTGCCAGGTTCTTATGGCCTGGATTGGCCACTGTTGGAAACAGGATGCTGGGCTTGATGGACCCTTGGTCTGACCCAGTATGGCATTTTCTTATGTTCTTATGTTCTTATGACTGTTTTCTGCTTTCTTCGACATTTTATTCTTTCTGAAGATACACACAAGTTCATTGGATTACACACAAGTCTACTGGACTGTACATAAGTCTATTGGACTACAAAAGACTACAAAAGACATTTCTATTAGGGATGTGCATTCGTTTGCAATCAAATAGGAAATAGAGATGATATTTCCTATTTCGTTGTGGCTCGGGGGGCCGACGAAGTGATAAGAAAACCCATTAAATTTCATGTGGTTTTCTTATTGGTTTTGGGGGGGGGGGGGGGAGAGAATGGGCACATTATTAAAAAAAAATCAAAAACTCCAAACCCACTACAACCCTTCAAATTTAATTAATTGCAACCCCCCCACCCTCCTGACCCCCCAAGCCTTGTCCAACCCCCCCCCCCAAGACTTACCGAATGTCCCTGGTTTAGTTCAAACTGTGTGTTTGTTTGAGCAGGCATCCACTGTTAGTCTCAGTGTTTACAGCACAGTGGGTTTCTCTGGATTGAATTCCCCTGCAGTCTGTCCCTCCTGTAGAATTTGCAAGTTTAGGGCAAAACTCTTAGTGCAGTACACTCGGTGTAGCATCCAGGAATATACCTTTAGAGAACACCCTCTGGTTCTCACTATCGGGCTGATACAGAAAAATGCGCGGGAGAGCCGGCGAGCATCCGTTCTCCTGACACGTGCACAGGCCACTCTTCTGGGCACGCGATTTAGAAAGCCCAGGTATATAAATTAGGGCCCGCGGTAAAAGGAGGTGCTATTGACACTATCGTGTCCCTAGCGCCTCCTTTTTGACAGAAGCAGTGGCTATTACTGGGTTTGACAGCCGACATTCAATTTTACCGGCGTCGGTTCTCGAATCCGCTGACAGCCACGGGATCGGAAAACGGATGCCGGCATAATTGAGCGTCCATCTTCCAACCCGCAGGCTGCGGGCAGATTTTTAATTAAACATTTTTTTTTTTAATTTTTGGGGCCTCCGACTTAATATCGCTATGATATTAAGTCGGAGGGTGTACAGAAAAGCAGGAGTTAATTTCCTTTGGCAGGAGTTAATTTCTGAGAGTAAAATGTGTGGCTTGGCTGCACATTTTACTTTATGAATTACGCGGGAATAACTACTAGGCCCATCAACATGCATTTCCATGTTGCGGGCGCTATTAGTTTCAGGGGGGTTGGCCGTTCATTTTCGACACGCTATTACCCCTTACTGTATAAGGGGTAAAAATAGCGCGTCTAAAACGCGCAGCCAAATGCAGGCTAACAGTGCGCTCTACTGGAGCACACTTTAATGTATCGGCTTGTATCAGGGTTAAAATTTAGATTGTTTTGTTGGTTGTTTACTTATATCTGTTGGCTCCTTCAGAAAAGGCATGACATCCCCCTCCTCAGAAACTGCAGCCAGTATCTCCTGAGGAGGGAAGGACAGCAAGGGAGGAGTTTATTCCCAGATCACTCTTAAACAGCATCATATAAATTATTGCATAGTTCAGTTCTGCAGTGAGGGTGCAGTAGTGCTGGGACAGTAGTGACTTGTAATTTTTTGAGCCACAAAACTCTGCATCATTCATTATCCCTTCAATATGATTTGAGTAGATTACAATAAGAACATGCCATACTGGGTCAGACCAGGGGTCCATCAAGCCCAGCATCCTGTTTCCAACAGTGGCCAATCCAGGCTACAAGTACCTGGCAAGTTCCCAAAAACTAAGTCTATCCCATGCTACTGATTCTTGTAATAGCAGTGGCTATTTTCTAAGTCAACTTGATTAATAGCAGGTAATGGACTTCTCCTCCAAGAACTTATCCAATCCTTTTTTAAACACAGCTATACTAACTACACTAACCACATCCCCTGGCAACAAATTCCAGAGTTTAATTGTGCGTTGAGTGAAAAAGAACTTTCTCCAATTAGTTTTAAATGTGTTACATGATAACTTCATGGAGTAAGTAAATAACCGATTCACATTTACCTGTTCTAGACCTCTCATGATTTTAAACACCTTAACTGTCTCTTCTTCAAGCTCAACAGTCCTAACCTCTTTAGTCTTTCCTCATAAGGGAGCAGTTCCATCCCCTTTATCATTTTGGTTGCCCTTCTCTGTATGTTCTCCATCGCAATTATATCTTTTTTGAGATGCAGCAACCAGAATTGTACACAGTATTCAAGGTGCGGTCTAACCATGGAGCGATACAGAGGCATTATGACATTTTCTGTTTTATTCACCATTCCCTTTCTAATAATTCCCAACATTCTGTTTGTTTTTTTGATTGCCACAGCACACTGAACCGACGATTTCAATGTGTTATCTACTATGACGCCTGGATCTCTTTCCTGGGTGGTGGCTCCAAATATGGAACATAACATCGTGTAACTATAGCATGGGTTATTTTTCCCTAAATGCATCACCTTGCATTTATCCACGTTAAATTTCATCTGCCATTTGGATGCCCAATTTTCTAGTTTCACAAGGTCCTCCTGCAATTTATCACAATCCGCTAGTGATTTAATTACTCTGAATAATTTTGTATCATCTGCAAATTTGATTATCTCACTCGTCATATTCCTTTCCAGATCATTTATAAATATATTGAAAAGCATGGGTCCCAGTACAGATCCCTGAGGCACTCCACTGCCCACCCCCCACCACTGAGAAAATTGTCCATTTAATCCTACTCTCTGTTTCCTGTCTTTTAACCAGTTTCTAATCCATGAAAGGACATTACCACCTATTCCATAGCTTTTTACTTTTCCTAGAAGCCTCTCATGAGGAATTTTGTCAAACGCCTTCTGAAAATCCAAATACACTACATCTACCGGTTCACCTTTAACTACATGTTTATTAACTCCTTCAAAGAAGTGGAGCAGTTTTGTGAGGCAAGACTTGCATTGGGTAAAGCCATGCTGACTTTGTTCCATTAAACCATGTCTTTCTATATGTTCTATGATTTTGATGTTTAGAACACTTTTCACTATTTTTCCTGGCACTGAAGTCAGGCTAACCAGTCTGTAGTTTCCCGGATCACCTCTGGAGACCTTTTTAAATATTAGGGTTACGTTAGCCAACCTCCAGTCTTCAGGTGCAATGGATGATTTTAATGGTAAGTTAATGATTTTAGTGATAGGTACCAATTCAAGGTTGTATTTTGGAATGAATAAATACATGCAGTAGATATTTGATTTATTCCTGATAATGCTGATGGCTGAAAAGCAAAGGGGTAGATTTTAAAAGGTATGTGCGAGCGTCCATTTCCGCGCGCTACCCGACGCACACACATGCATACCCGATTTTATAAAACGCGTGTGCCGACGCCCACAGCCTTCCCCCGTTCCCTCCCAGGGCAGCCTAGGAGGGAACTTCCCAACCCCCTAACCTAACCTCCCATCCCCTTCCCCTAACCCTCCCACCCCCTAGCCCTCATCTAGACCTCCCCCTGACCTTTATCTTACCTGTTGCGCCTGCCTCTGGCAAATGGACGCTGTGCTGGGAGCCTCTGACCCTGCACCTCCTCGCCCCACTCCTTTTCTTACTCGCGTCCCAGGGCTTTACACATGTGGCCGGACCTTTTTAAAATAGGCCCGGTGCGCGGAAGGCGATTTACGCGTGTAGGCTTTTGAAAATCTGGCCCTTCGTATATGCAGAAAAGCTTTAGAAGATTGTGGCATTGTGATGATGATTTTGGATTAGGCTGCTTGAGGAACAAGTCATATTGATACAGCACATAAATTCACATTGGTGTTAAGCACAGCGATAATACACAAATATAGATGTCTGAAGTATCAAAAACAAAGACTATTGATAGAACTTTTAGATGTGACTTGGCTATGAAATTAACTATAAATATGCATGACAACATTTTATTCTTTCCAATAAAATTCAACAAGATATTTGCTTCAGTACCTGGGGGAAGCTGTATAGTCCAAGGATCCTGGCTATAGGAACTGATAAAGTTGACATAGAATCTCCTACAATACCAGCCAGAGGTGGCCAAGAGTGGCAGTCATTAAAACTTCTGGGTTTTGCTTTCTGCTTCTCCCACAACAAGGACATGGCACTTTGAATTGCTCTGGATTCAGATACACATGAATCATACACCTTTAAGCCTAATGTGAAATTTGGTAAGAGTTGACTCTGATGATTAATCTCCTCTATGGCAAAGATCATAGCCAACACCTCTCGATAATACCTTATAATGAATCTGTAAAGGTATCAATTGTAGTTAGAAATTATAGTGCAATTCACAACCATTTAAACTGTATCTTGAGATATTTATTTTATTTATTTAACGTTTTTTATATACCGGCGTTCATCAAAGATATCACATCGGTGTACATTGAACAAAAACATTACGCCAAAGGCGTTTGAGATGAAACACGTTGGAAAATATGAGTTTAAACTATAGGGACGTATTGTATAAGAGGTTTACAGTGTAGCAACAGTGATATAATATTTTTATATTTCATATATGTCATATATTTGTCATATGTCATAGGTGACATATGCCACCTATGACAAGGTAGTTTATGTTTGGCAGCTCTTTGATTTCTAGTTTATATCTGTTTTTTAGCTTATGGGTTAAATCAAATTCTTCTACATAATGGAGCAATTTTCAATATGCCAACTAATAGTAAAGTACATGGGTACTTTTATATGTCCAAAGTGACAGTGAATTTTCTAAAAGGCAAACTGCCTGGGTAGTTTCCCTTGAAATTCACTGCGTGCGAACCCTTTAGAAAATGACCCCCTTAGTGTACCTAGGCAGGTATACTTAGCTGCTCAGCAGGGGACAATTTTTAAACCCATGGATCTAACTACCTAGCTCCCATTTGAAAATTGTCCTTAATATGCACAGAAAGAAGAGGTTATAATGCTGCTGAGAAGCTTCTGCATCCTACTTTTCTCCTTAAATATTTCTTTGGCACTCTCACCACTTAATAATTATAAAAATTATAAAACATAGAAAAACATTACTATCTTAAATCCTTTAAAAAGAACAACCTATATTTCATATCCTAGACAATTCCACACTCATGTTATAATTATTATGGAAACTCATATATTAGGGAAATTTATAAAGAAATTGAAAAATATATATTGGGGGAAAAAACTTCATAACTTACTGAAAAACCTGCAAACTTGTAGGTCTGTCACACCTCATGCCAACAGGCCTCAAAATAGCTGTAATGAATACTAGCAAAAACCTCCCAAATGAATATGAGTCACCAAAAAGATTATCTGAAAAAGTAGGTGAAGATTTTGTGTGCCTTATGTGGACTGAATGGTATGAAATATTATTTTGGAAGGTTTCCTTCATTATTATGAATTACTTCATAATTTGAAATATGCAGCTCAACTCTGTGATGAAGCAGCACAGTGTTAATGTGCAATAAAGGACCCTGACTTGAGGCTCCATTTTGCTTCCTCAGAGAGATTAAAAATGACACTGGCTGTCTGCAACAAAGGAAAAAACAAAATTGTATGTGTTAGTTTGTAAAAATCTGAACTCCATGAGCTAACTACACTGAAATAAATGGTTGTTCCTATGTTCTTGTTTCTAAATAAAAGTTTAATAAAATGCCTCCCATTCTATAGATAGGTTGAGGCCATTAGAAATGACAATCTTCCAAAAAAAATGAAATATTGCTCTTTTCTCCGTAACAATGCTGATATGTTACCTCCTTGATATTTATTAAGTTAGTATATCACAAAATATTGAATGTCCTCGTTTGTATAGTTATAATCGTGAAAATGTTTTACAATTGGTGCTTCCAGTTTAACTGATCGAAAACAGCTCTTGTGCAGTATAATATGGCTTTTTACCAGTCCCTTTGGTGTGACCTACATATAACAGGCCACAGGGACAATCACATAGACAACTTGCTTAGTTTTACAATCATAATTATCATGTAATCAAAAAAGGACCTGTTTGCTAGAAATGAAAAAAGAATGAATTTGGATTTAGTTCCACAGTAAGTGCTACTGGTGTTTAGTAGGAACAATTTTTTTTCATTCTGAAGAAAACATTTTTAATAAAGTTTTTTTCTTTGTTGCAGACAGCCAGTGCCATTTTTAATCCCCCTGAGGAAGCCATATGGGTGACAAAACAAAGGTCTCTAGTCCAGATCCTTTATTGCATATTAACACTGTGCTGCTTTATCACAGAGTTGAGCTGGATATTTCAAATTATGAAGTAATTCAAAATAATGAATGAAGCCTTCTAAAATAATGATATTTTACACCATTAAGTCCACATAAGGCTTATAAAATCACAACAGACTTTTTCAGATAATCTTTTTTTGGCAACTCAAGCAATTAATTTGGGGGGGGGGGGGGTGTTGTCAATATTGATTACAGCTACATTGAGGTGTGACAGACGTACAAGTTTGCTTGCTGGTTTTTCAGTAAGTTATGAACTGGCTTTTTTTCCCCCAATATATTTTTTTCAAGAAAATGTCTTTATAATTTTCCCTAATATATGAGTGACCACAATAATTACAATATGAATGGGGAGTTGTCCCAGATGTGAAATTCATTTTTGTTTAAAGATTTTTCGATAGTAGTATTTTTTTGTTAGTTATTACACGAGCTCTACTTTAGTGAGTGTCATTACTGCCATTTTTTAATATTTATATCTATCTACCTATATATGTATATGTATGAGGTTGATATTCAAAAGCCATTTATATTTAGCCGGATAACATGGGGGCATTCCGTAGGTGGGCAGTATCTGTTCTGGGGAGGAGTGGAGCTCGCCAGTTAACCAGCTAACTCTGATATTTGGGGTTAGCTGGCTAACCTAACTGGCTAACTCTGGTCAGGATGTAGGACTGTCCTAAAGTAAGCTGGCTTTAGTTTCAGATATCTAGAAATATTTAACCCACTGCTCTTTTTTCACAATTCTAAAAATAGTAAGAGATTCATGTTGGCTCAGGGAATACTAGATTCTATCCCATTCAGATTTTTTTCTTTCCTGCGAATGTTTTTTTTATTTTTTTCATACTTCTGAATTCTGCAGAATAGAAGTCTCTGTGAGCACTGATTCTATCATGTGCTTTTTATGAAAAAAAAAATGTGGCAACTGCAAGAGAAAATTATTTTCAAAATGTTCCATAAAAGGATATTATATCCGTAAGTCAGGTGTGCATGTGCAGAATGTCCTGTGCATTCTTATTTCTATGCCCAATTTGGCAGTTTTCTGAAAAGGACAGGGGTAGGGTCATAGCAAAAGTGATGTTGGTGCTATGCAGTCTTAAAACTGAATGTGTATATGGAGAACTAGCTCATTGGAAATTCAGTTTTGTGTCAGCTATTTTAGTTTTGTTGGGTTTTCTTTAAACATTATTAGCAATCTGATTTTTTTCTGTTTATTTTGTTCTATGATTTTGTTGAATTCTTTCATGTCACAGGAATGAGTAATTTTTAGAATAAATACAAACATCTGTCTTCAAAAATATACAACTTGACCAACTGCATATTTTAATAATAATAAGCACTATTCAAATGGTTGCTGAGCCTGGCGATGAGATATTGGATTTTGGAGTTGTTTTGTTTTTTTAAAAAAAAGAAAACCTGCTGTATCATACCTGGGTTATGATGCTGGTAAATAACCTGGCAATTGTTACATGCAATGTTTTTTATTATTGACTTAATAAACAGATTTCAACATAAAAAAACTAAATAAGACATTAAGGGGATGTTTATCATAAAGTCATTTCTCAAGTAGCATGTATACCCTAATTTTTGGAAATTTTAATGTCCCATCCCTTCCCCAGTGAGCTGTTCCTACCACAGCAGTGCCACTTACTGCTGCTGCCAGCAGTCACTCAAGATCTGTCCTTCTCCTTCTCCTTCATTCTCTCTAGCTTTCTCTTTTCTGCTTATACTTCTTTTTTCTTCAATACTATCTCTTCTTTCTCCTTAGATTTTCTTATCTTTCAGCTCTCAACCTAGCCTCCAGTTCATGTTCCTTTCACATTATTTTGTTTAAACATCTTTGTAAACATAGTTGAACCCTTTACAGAAAACTCTCTATATAAAAATCCTGTTGTATTAGAATAATATTCTCTAATCTGTGACAAAAGCTTGAGGTAAACCATAATAAATGCATGTTGCATGAACTAAAGCACATTGACATTTTCTCATTTGCTCTTTATTTATATCAGGTTATCTTTTGAAACAGTGCTTTGCAGATCTTTATTGCTAGATTATGAAATAGTTTTTCAAAAACATGGAAGATTCAATAACTTTAGCTTGCTCTACCCTGGAGTTATTCCCATAATAAGCATACATTTTCTGATAATCAAAAGACTCCTTTCCTTAAGACTTTTATAGATAAAACTTTTAAGTCTTTTATAGATAAAACTTTTTTCTTTTTTTTGGCTACATAGACACACACACTGGAAAAGAACAGGAAGTGAGGAAGGGCAGGCTCAGTGTGAGCATTAGGCAGGACTAGGCAAGCACCTAGGGTGCCGGAAGTGGGTGGGGACTATTTTAAGGAAGGAAGGGAAGTGGGTGGGGTGCCATAGGGTAATGAAGGGTGAGAGTGTCAGGGGCGTATAAGTGGAGGTTTGATGAGCGGGAGAGCAGGAGATAGATATTGGGCACAAGGCATGGAGGTACGCAGCATGCAGAGATTGGCAATTTCGGGAGAGAGACCACTTGACATGGTGATGTCAGCACCTATGACAGCTGCAAACCCTCGCACCGGCACTGAGGAAGAACTCCCATTGTAGAGAGTTCACAAGATTGGCTCCATTCTCTTCATAAAGCTCAAGAATTGGTTTATACATTGAAAGCATTCTATCATGCAAGTAATCTACATGAACTAACTGGCTTACCCTTCGCAGGAGAAAGCTTGGGGTTTTCCTTGGAAGCTGATGTCAGGGTGATGGACTTTGGAGTGAATATATGTAATAATGCCTATGATAACATTTCCATGCACTGAGAAGTCTTCAATCATCGGTCTCTCCAGGTAACATTCTGGTGGGATTGATTCTTTGCCAGCATGGATAAGGATAATCAACATCAAAACTTTAGCTAACTTCATTGGAACTTATGTAACAGTTATATCTAGGTAAAAGCTCTGCTTAAGACCTCAGATGACTGTAAGAGACTTAGAGTGTCTGGATAAAATGCAGTATATCCAAATAAACAAATAAATTCAAAAGCAATGTAAATTACACTAAAAAAAACATAATAAAATCTATTTAATTTTAATTTTATTTTCCTCAAGAAATCAGGTGCTTTGGTAAAGCAGGCCTTTAGGCATAGCCCCACAAGTGCACTGTATCTCTAAGGCTCTATTATTGCCTTCCTGTTTCTATCTATGCTGCCTGAGTTTCCTTCTATCTCTTCACTAGTATTTGCAGTTGGTTTCTGCATGCTAGGGAGGAATATTATGCTAACATAAGAGTAGAATTTAACAAAATGAAAACCACAGTAACAGAGGAAAAACAAGAAGTAAGTACAATAATAAACCAAAAATAAGAATAGGAAATTAAATGTGGTCCAGAAGAATGTTGTCTTTGTTTCTTGGAAAAAATGTCCCATTCCTCAAATGTATTCACTTTTGTGATAACTTGTGTTATCTGTACTAAGCATAACTCAGCCATCCAAATTTATAGCTGCAATTTATATGAAGCAACAGGAAGTATATAAAAGGGAATTCATAATTTTCAACAGCAGTTAGCAAATGCAGATTATAATTATACTTCAATTATGTCTAATAAGATGATTGCAATTGTATACTTTAGTAAATTGGCAGATGACTTTATTTTTCTGATCCCAAAGGAATGTTTTCATTTTCTGATTTCCATCACTTTAGATCTGCTTTGTTTTTTATGCATCATCTGCCATTATCTATTTAAAATTTGATTCAAGAAACTTTATTAGCATAAAATTAAGAACATGTGTTGCCAAAGTAATGCACTGGGGGGACAATTTTCAAATGGGATCTAGTTGCCTAAATCTGGAGTTAAATGAGTAGACACTTGGGTTTGAAAATCATCCCCCACTGAGCTTCACTAGATGGGTGTACTTAACTGTTTTTAAAGGAGACATTCTTGAGGGTTTGTTTTGGTTGGGAAAGTTAAACTACAGGCTGTAATTGAATTTTCAAATATACTCACATAGTTTCTCACCTGTAGCACAAGCTGCAGCAAAAGCAGGAGCAACATATAAAGATAATTTTGTACTTTTAGCAAATTTGCACTTATGCAGTAAGTGGAAATTGCCCTCCGACAGGGACATTTTTAAAAGGATCTTGCCAGCTAGCTAAATATAGCCACTTTAAAGTAGGCATTCCTGGGGTGTGTTTGGGAAGAGCAGTAAACTATACCTGTATTCTTGGAAATTCTAATATACATGTGTATTTTCCCCTGTGTAACACCAGCTATAGAAATAGCAGTGGCAAGATAAGTAGGGAGTTTTCTACCGCATAACTTTAGTGGATTTTCAATGGGAAACTATGCAGGATAGTACTAAAGCATTAGCACTAACCAGCATTTAATGCAACTTGACATTGGCTGAGCGCACTGTATTACATCAGCCCCTTTGTTAGGCATTGTGTAAGTTTGCAGAACTCTAATTCTTGTTGTATCAGGGTTAATGAGCCTGTATTGACTCTTAACATGCGTCTGCATTACGGTGACACTAATGCTCATGTTAAAGAACTGTTGCAATGCAAACTTATGCTAATCAATTCATTGCAAACTCGTGCATGATTTGATCATGTCTATTACATCCTGCCAGGTTTAAAGCAGCCTCCTTTATATCAAAAACTTACCCCCAAAAATGTAGTTAACTTTTTTCATTAACAAGAATGTTAACATGCATATGTTAATATTTGTGCATTAACAGCAAGCACATAGCCTTAATTACTCAAATGGCAACCTATAAAAGGGCACATAGTTATGACACAAGGTTGTAGTTGTAATTTTTATTTTAAGCTGTATTAGCTATTCTGATGCAGAAGACTTGCAGCTATAGAGGACCAGGGATAGGATAGAGGAGACATAGCCAATGGAGGAGCAGTAGAAGAACCACAACACAGGAGGATATGCATGCATTGGTGGCAGTACATTTTTCAAACTTTTCTGTGGAAGACTTAGTATTGTAGTGCAGAAGTGGAAGTATGTACTGGCTGAGTTCAATGGGTACCTTTGACAAATTGATGAGTGCTGTTGGAGTTGTGGACCCTTACACTGAGGAGGAGTTGGCACTACCTGCGGGGAGGAGTCTCGCAGGTCCCCACCATCGGCTGGTGGAGCTGGCTAAAGCAGAGGCCCAACTGTAGCTTTGCCAATACCAGCCCACATTCCCCCTAGTTTGAGCATTGGGCTGCCAGGGTTGGCTGGTCGTATGTGCAGGCCTCTGTGGAGCTGAAGAGATTTTGCGATGGAAACATTGCAGGCCAGTATGGAGACCAGAAGCAGAATCAAGCAGGGCAGCGGTCAGGACAGGCAGAAGGCAACCAGGCATGTATATGGCAGGAGACAGACACAGAAAGTGGGGAAAGAATGTGCATTGGAGAAAAAGAATCAGGGAGCCTCACCTAGCATCAGTGGGAACCACCTCTGGCTCCCGGGACTTGCAGTGTGAACCGGGACTTGCAGTGTGAACCAGTGCTCTATAACGTGACTGTCACTTGGGCTCAAAGCCAAGTGATGTAAAGAGGTGCAGAGGTAAACACAGAAACAGAAAAGTAGAAGTTTTTATTTCAGCCACCTTCTTTTTGCCATTCCACAGGATCAGATCAGGCTTGGATTAGGAGACGTGAATCTTTGGTGACACCTAGTGGCCATAATCGGCTGTTACCTACACTGTCCAAAATAGTTATTTTCAAATGCTATTTTAATTGGTGGGAAAAAAAGCATTTTTAGTCTTAAGGGCCTTAGGATAGGGGATGAGGGGAAGATGTAGAGGAGGGAGCTAGGTCTCCTAGTCACAGTGTTTAGTGTTTAGCTGGTCAGCTTTGTGCTACTGTGACGTTGTGACAGTTCTAACTACTCAAGAGACTCTATAGTGGGGGTAAACCTGCTACATTTCCCACAACTCTACCTTTCTGCTGTGTAACTGCAGTAAATGGGACAACTTGAATGATCCAGAATGCCTTCAGAAGTTGAGGGGTAATATGGAAGTGAAAATGGCTTTAAGACTTAGGTTCAGGAAAACTTCCAGAGCAGTAATTCTTATCCTTAAAAGCTCATCCTTCAATAAATTGGTTAGTCTGTAACAGAGTCTGGTTTTCGGGATAGTGACAATAAATATGCATGAGATATATTTGCTTCCACTGCCTCCTTTGTATCCAAATATAATTCATGCTTGTTCATATCCTGAAAATCAGACCTGTTTGTGGCACTCTAGGACCATAGTTGCCTACCCTGAAAATGCCACCAACCTCTTGGTCATTTTAGGAGGGTTTAATCTGTTATAAATATTGAATGTCTAAATTCTAATGATAAAATTAAGTTTAAAAGTCAATTTTCAGAGATTTTTTTCTCTCTCAAGAAACATAAATTTATCAAAAAAGTTTTGATTTTTGCACAGTTTCCTTCCCTCAGAATATTGAATGATAAGTGATGTTCAAATTACCCACATTTTTGTTGTGCATTCCTGAGGCAGGTTAGGTACGGGGAAGCAACATTTGTTTTGGCTGGAAAAATGCCTTCGAAAATGTAGATGCAAATCTCTGTAGATAAAGCTTTCCTTGGACATTTTTCAAAATGGAAAATATGCTTATCCCAGTGCTTCCCAAACCTGTGCTGGGGACTCCACAGCCAACTAGGTTTTCAGGATACCCACAATGAATATATGCACAGAAAAATGTTTGACATTAATTCATTTAGGGGTGGATTTATCAAAATGCAGTAAGTACTGCATGCAATATGCTAATATAGCATTTATTGCTAATTACCTGTGCAAATTGTGATACCATTTCAGATTCTGTGATAAGTGCCAGACCTGTTGTATTTCCTGCATTCAACCACTGGGGGACCATTTTTAAGGATGAGAGAGAGAGAGAGAGACTGGCCATAATATCATGGCCCATAGGTAGGTATTTGTATCCCTATGATAGGCCCACCTAGTAACTCGAGGTGGGGAATAGGTAAGAGTGTAGGGAGTTAGGGGCCACTTTGACATTCTAAGTGATACCTACGAACAGAACAGTGGTCTCTTGTGAAGATTTGCTGGCCTTCGTGTGAGGAAACTCACTCCAAGATGAGATTTGGGCAATGTTCTCTCAACCTAGCTTGATGTTACCCAGAGTCCATCAAGCTAGGGTGAGATAACTTTGCCCAAATCTCATCTTGGAGTGAGTTTCCTCACTCCGAAGGCCAGCAAATCTTCACAAGAGACCACTGTTCTGTTCGTAGGTGTCACGTAGCATGTCAATGTGGCCCCTAACCCCCTACACACTTACCTAATCCCCACCTCGAGTTACTAGGTGGGCCTACCATAGGGATACAAATACCTACCTATGGGCCATGATATTATGGCCAGTCTCTCTCTCTCTCTCTCTCTCTCTCTCTCTCTCTCTCTCTCTCTCTCTCTCTCTCTCTCTCTCTCTCTCTCACTCATGAGATGGCAATGCAATCAAAAGAGGTGTAGTTAAAATCAGCATTACAGCTGTGTGATAGCTCTTTGCAGATAGGCTAACCCAGCCCACACTCCTCCTATTTGCATTGCACCATACGATATGCAGTAAACACATTTTCACACGTGATAAGCCCTTAACGCATGCAAAAACGCCTTATCGCATTTTGAAAAATGACCCCCATAATTTGTTTCATTCATTTCAAATGATGAAAAACTATTCATTTATTCTTGTAATTTGTTCATTTGTTTCCCATTAATGTCAATGGAGGAAGCAATGCATAATATATGGGTCTTCAAAACTGGTAGAGGGACGAGCACTTTCAAAACACCAAGGGGCCAATGCAAAAAAGTTATGCTGAAGCAGGCACTGTGTGTTAAATGATTGCTTTCATAACATGCCCCCAGGCACCTTTCCTGGGGGCACGATGTAATATTTAAATTAGGGCTCGCACTGTCGAGGAGGCACTAGGGGTGACTGCACGTGGTAACTCCCCATTAGAATTAGAATAATTATGGAATCGGAGACAAGGAATTGTTGGCCATCAAGATGGCCTTTGAAGAATGGAGAAAATGGCTAGAGGAGGCACAGCACCCCATTACGGTCTACTCCAACCATAAAAATCTAGAATACCTCAGCAAAGCACAACGCGCCAGGCTCGCTGGTCTCTTTTCTTCAGCCAGTTTGATTTTATACTACGCTATCATCCCGCAACAAAGAATACACAGGCAGACACACTTTCCAGACTACATGAATCAGAGGATGCACCGGATTTACCCCGCTACATCTTGGACCCTGCCAAGGTTCTACTGGCAGCTACTGACACCATACCCCATGGGAAGACTATGGTTCTACTCCATCTTTGACCTAAGGTATTAGCTTGGGCACATGATTCCATCACTGCTGAGCACCCAGGCAGAACCCGAACTTTTGAACTACTGTCCCAATACTATTGGTGTCCCGGATGGCCTAGGATGTTCGAGCCTATGGGAACACTGAGAGGAGAGGATCACCTGTTGGTGGCTGAAAGGTATCAGTAAGTTTTTGCTTGGGACATTGTCTTTTTTTAAAAGTATTGGGGCAAAGTTAACTATTTGGGAATATTATTTAGTGTGTTTGTGTGTTTGTGCCTTTAATAGTCAGAAAGGCAGTGAATAAACAAGTTAGATTGTTGTATTTTTAAATAGTCAATAAGGTAGCTAGTAAGCAGTAGGTAGTGTGTTTATTTTTAAAAGTCTGCAGAACTGAATGTTCTGCAGACTTTTACAGAACTGAGTGTTTGTATTTAATACAAACTGAGTGTTTGTATTGAAAAAAAAACACACAAAAAAAAAAATCCACAAAAAGTAGCCAGAAGCTAGAAATAAGCTAGGAGCAGTGTATACCTAAGTAAAAAGGTTGAATAATTCAGCTCAGTTACTCACCTTGGAAAGGTGTTGAGGCAGTGTGATTGCGTTTGAATAGGGGCCAACATTTGTTAATCAAGAGAGCAGTGAGTCACTCTGGCTGACTAACTGAAGTTAGACTGTTTGGATTTCCCAACCCTCCCACCCCTTGCCCACCCACCCCTAGCTCATCCCTTAATTTATAGGCAGGTGCCACTTTCACAAAAAAAAAAAAAAAATCAACAAAATCTTTATTGAGAATTCGATCAGACCCCGGTAGGCAACTACCAGAGTCATAGTGAATTCACTAATACATTTAAAGGATGTTAGACACATTCCCACTCCCATAGCAACCTAAAACTTAACTAGGAACTGATCAAAATTGAGATGAAGGCAGCAGTCCAGCAGCAAGAGGGGGGCTTCCCAGTCTTTTGCATAGAGTGTCACATGTAGACACATGTAGATGAGATTGCAATGTTTTTTAGCGATAAAATCAAAAATCTAAAAACAAAAATCCCAAATACAGCAAAACAAGTAATTAAAATGAAGGAAAGAGATGTCACGCAATGGTCTACCTTCAATGAAGTATCAGAAATGGAAATTGAAAATATGCTAAAAAAACTTAATCCTGCACCCCATGCACTTGACACAATTACAACCGCAGACATAAAAAAAGTAGCGAACACTGTATCACCAACACTGGCAATGATCGTTAATCTATCCCTAGAAGAAGGATCCATGCCTGACACTCTAAAAGGAGCTATCGTAAAACCTATTTTAAAAAAGAAAAACAGTGACCCACTGAACCTGAGTAACTACAGACCAGTATCAAACCTACCCTTAATCGCAAAATTAATAGAAAAAACTATACAAAAACAACTAGCAGAACCCTTAGATAACAATAACATCCTTTAGCCTTCACAACATGGCTTTCGGAAACACTATAGCACAGAGACACTTCTGCTTGCACTTACAGATAACATCATGAGGGGATTTGATAACAGTAAACAGTACATACTAGTGATGCTTGACCTGTCAGCAGCATTTGACACTGTAAATCATGACATACTCTTAAATAGACTAGAAGAAATAGGCCTAAACAACAAAACTATCAAGTGGTTCAGATCATATCTCAATGACAGATATTTTCAGGTTCAAATTAAAGACACTATATCAAATAAAATAAACCTTCAAACAGGAGTTCCCCAAGGATCTGCCCTCTCCGCAACTCTTTTCAACATATACTTACTACCACTATGCCACCTACTAGCTGGACTGGGAATCACACACTATATATATGCTGATGATATCCAATTAATTTTACCCATTGATGACACAATTGAGAAAACATTAAACTTAGCCAACATGTATCTAGATATCATTAAACAGCTGTTAAACCAGATGGAATTAGTAATTAATATAGAGAAGACAGAATTCTTACATTTAGAGAGAAAAAATACTGAAATCAAACATAGTCCAATCACACTAAAAAACAATCAACAAATAAAACTTGCAGAAAAAGTACGAAACCTAGGAGTAATAATTGACCCCGAACTAAGCTTAAAACAACACATATCTCTAAAAGTAAGAGAAGGATACGCTAAACTCATGGTCCTCAGGAGACTTAAACCACTTCTGACAATGGCCAACTTTAGATCAGTACTACAAGAGCTAATATTTGCGAGCACTGATTATTGTAATGCACTTATACTAGGTCTTCCATACACCTCACTAAGACCAATGCAAAGTCTACAAAACGCAGCCGCAAGAGTCTTAACTGGCAAAAGTAAAAAGGATCACATTACCGAAACACTGGCTGAACTACACTGGCTTCCCATCGATCAAAGAATACAATACAAAATGCTGTGCACCATACATAAGTTAATACATAACGAACATGCAGACTGGTTAAATACAGCCCTACATGTACACATCCCTAACAGAAACCTAAGATCAGCAAACAAAGCACTCCTAACCATTCCATCAGTCAAAACTGCAAGACTAACACAGGTAAGAGAGAGAGCACTATCACTGGCAGGACCCATACTATGGTTTGACCATTAGAAAGCACCATAAAGGAATCTGAAAAGAACCTTAAGTGAAAAGCTGGAACAGTGGCATAATCACCCAAAGGCACCAAAAGAGGCATTGAAAAACTGCTAACTATAAGGACAAAAAGAGTGGCAGCAACACCCAAGGCTTTGTGAGGGGGCAATGTAGCACAAACAGACATGAACACCCCAAGGCACTGAAACGGTGGAAAGGGCACTTATAGTTGCATGAATACCATAAGGCATGTACAGAGGACCAAAACAGTGGCATGAACACCACAAGGCACCTAAAGATAAGAAAAGGGCACCAACAATACTAGCATGAACAGCACAAGGCACCTACAGAGCAACAAAGCAGCAGCAGCAGTGAGATGAACACCTCAAGGCACTTAAAAGAGCAAAAAGGTCACTAACAATCATACCCTAAATACCAAAATGTACCCACAAAGTAGCAAAGGGCACCAACGATAGGGACATGAACACCACAAGACATCTAAAGAGCAATAAAGCAGCAGCAACAGTAGCATGAGCACACCAAGGCATAGAGAGATGATTTAGCAACAGCAGCTGCATTGCGATGAACACCTTAATGCACAGTGGGGGGATGGGGAGAAGAGGGTTAGCAGTAGTTGCAGTGGCTTGAACACTATATGAAGTGGGATGATCATCACAAAGAACCTATAGAGGAGCAAAGGGCACCAATAGTGGTATGAACACCTAAAGAGGGTTGCAAGGCACACAAAAAATAGTGGCCTGAGCACCACAGGTTACCGGAACACTAACAGTAATGCTATGTACACCACAAGGAATCTACAGAGAAGCAAAATGTGGGTAGAACACCACAAAGAAGCTATAATTGAGAACAAGAAAACATGGCAGAAAGAATCAGAAATACTCTCAAATGTATTGGGTGCCACTGGGCTGATGAAAAAGAACTTTTAAGTGCATTTAGACATGTTGCCTGTGCATATAACATCTTATGAACTCCAGAAGGAAGCTGTTAGCACAATGCAAGTATTAAGAAGGGCATTAGCAGTGAATTTGAGAGACTGCGGTTTATTCCTGTCAAGATATGCACAAAATTAACTCATTTGAGACTTTACCCCGTAGGAGCAAAGGGTACCACCAATAGTGGCACAAAGACTTCAAGGCACCTATGGAGGAGCAAAGGGCACCACAGTGCACCTAAAGAGCAACAAAGCAGCTATTGTGGGACAGAGATGTGGTAAAACACTCACTCTGCTGTTTGTTGGATTGTTGTTGATGTGGGGCTGGGGGCTGCTTGCCTGTTATCTCACTGGAAGAAGAGGCTGGGGATCAGCTTGGGAGACTGACTTCTACTTTTCTAGGCTTTCCTGTTCCTGCTACTTCTTGGATACCCTCCTTTGGTTTCTCCAGTTGCCTCTTCCTCTTCTCCGGACCCTTATACTGGAATCTAAAAAAAGCCCCATGCTATCCTCTATGATGTAGATGATTTTGAATGTAATTGCATCAAACATTTTAGAATACCTGACAATTTAAGACATGCAGAAAGAATGGCATTTGCGGATTTGAAGAATGGCAACATGATCGTCATTAAAGGTGCAGACAAGGGTGGTTCTATGGTAGTACAAGGACAGGTGGCTTTTGTTGAAGAAATTGCAATTGCATGATTCTGCCTGTTATAGGGGTTGCACATGCATCCAACTAAACCAATACAGAGGGACATTGAAAAAGTTAACAAAAGTGCATTTATATCCACTTTTGTAACTGGAATTTATTTATTTGAAACCAAAACATCCATGTGTCCCAACAAACTACACAGGATTTCAACAGGCCTCCAGGAAGACCCATAATTTCCACATATGATTAAGCACTGGAGAGGCTTTAGGTCTATATTGATACTTTTTTTTATACCATTCGTTGTGGAAATTAATTCCTATATCAGAGAAACAAAGTTTCCAAGAAGATTGTTCTGGGTATTATTTAGTCACTATGGACGTGAAGTCTTTATACACATCAGTACCACAGGATGAGTCACTACAGGTCTTTAAAAAAGTTTTAAGTAGTAGACAGCAGCCACATGTTATACCCACAAGTTTTATTTGTATCTTGCAGATCTTGCACTGACTAAGAATTTTATTATTTTTTATGGAGTTTTTATCAGCAGATCTCTGGAACAACAATGGGCGCCACAGTGGCCTCCATCATTAGCCAACTTCTACATGTCTGAATTTGAACGAACATGGATAGATGATTCTCCATTCACAGATAATATCATATTATGGAAAACATTTATAGATGTAGCATGGGGGAGCACTGACAATGATCTGAAGTCCTTTCATCAGTAGATTAACTGCTGTGAAGAACATATACAAATTTCTATGGAGTATTATTTTGATAGTATACCCTTTTTGGATGTTACAGTAAAGAAAAGATGACAATGGACATCTGACAACTACTCTTTTTATTAAATCAACAGATGACAATGCATTCCTTCATTACTCAAGTTTTCATCCACAACATCTCAAGAACAGCCTTCCATATTCTCAGTTTCTAATGATTAAAAGAAATTGTACAGAAATTGGAGAATTTAAAACACATTCACAAATTCTGACTGATCAATTACTTCAAAGGGGTTATCTTTATTCTCAGGTTAAAAAGTCCTATAAACAGGTGTTGTTTTCAAATACGGATTTGCTATTATCTAATATTTGCTCTAGCCATTCTGAAACAGGAATTTTGACTTTTGTATTATGGTATTCTACAGTCATGTCTTCAATTATAAATATCTTAAGAAAGCAGCACCACTCTTGTTTTACAGATCATAAAATTTATGCATCTTTTACATGATCTAAAAATTTAAAAGAATATGTCTCTCCAGTAATACAAGCAGGTATCAAGAATTCTCCACTTTGTCCATTCCATGTGGACATTATCATTGTGGAAGATGTTTGAACTGTCGGATCATGCTTCAGATTAAAGAGTTTGTCAATCCAAAGGACAATCGACAAGACAGTATGTCCTTCAACACTTCCCTTCATGCGTTTCAGATTACGTAGATTACATCATATAATGCTCATGTTCATTATTATATATCAGAAAAACCAAGAGAGTATTGAGAACATGCTTGTCTGAACTCAAAGGTTGTTTACAGAAGGAAAGAACAGAGGCTCCTATTCTTCATTGTATGGAGTGTAAACATGATTTTTCTATACTTACGTGTTTGGCAATAGATCAAGTAAAGCAGCATGTAAGAGGTGGAAATCGAGACAAACTACTTACCTAATTAGAACAATGCTTGATTTACAAATTGAACACAATTGAACCACATGGACTTATTTGCAAGATTGAATAGGCATCCTTTTTTGACTGGGGGCTTTTCTTTCAGGTTTTTGTGGCAGCATGTTGGTTTATTTTTCGAGTGATGAATCATAGACATTGAGAGTAGTTTGGAAGATTTAATTCAATGGGATGAATTTGAGAATAAATATGTTTATTATTATTTGTATCAATCTGATTCATCAGATAAAATGCAATTTTAAGCAACCAGCATATAGAGCAGGCAATCAGTGCTTATGTTTAAATTCATTCAGAGAATCTATGCAGCGCATGCTTTATCATTCTTTGGGAAACATACACAGAAAGCAGGTTGCTCCAAGGTCAGAATAAACTGAATTTGCCAAAATAGTGAGTATACATGTAATAAAAAAGAATTTTTATTTTGGGAGATTTTTATAGCAAACTAGCAACTGTACCCATTCTACACCCGAGTGGTGAGCCTTTTTATTGGCACTTTTTCTCTTGTTTTGAGCAGAATTTCTCTAGAAATTCACTGTGAGAGTGTCACTTCCACATACACACACCCTCATACAGGCTCCCTCACTCTCTGGCACACACACACATCCCCTCATATAGGCTCCCTCTCTGAAACCCACACTCAAACATCCCGCACACTCCCCCTCTTACCAACCAAGCTGTCTCTCACATTCCCCCACACCCCCTTTCCTCTCTCACACACACATTCTCTCTCACCGGCATCCCCCTCCCCTCATATAGGCTCCCTCTCTCTGAAACCCACACTCAAGCATCCCCCCACCCACCCTCTCTTACCTCCCATGCTCTCTCTCACACCCTCCCCACCCCCTCTCCCCATCACCCTCTCACCAACCATGCTCTCTGTCACCCCCCCTCACACACACATTCTCTCTCACCGGCATCCCCCCCATGCTCTCTCTCACACCCTCCTGCTCTCTTTCACCCTCCCCTCCCCGACACACATTCTCTCTCACCAGCATGCCATGGGACCCGCACCGTTCGCGGCAAAGATGAAGGCCTGGCACGCCGTTTGCGGCATAGATGAAGGCCCGGCACACCATTTGTGGCACATGGGGGCCTTCCATTTTCACCTTGAGCAGAAAATAGCAGTGGAGACCCTTGCGTGCTGCAAACAGAGTGCGTCCCGCGGCACACACTCCGTTTGCAGCAAAGATGAAGGCCTGGGCACGTTGATCGCGGCATACAGAGGCCTTCCCTTTTCGCCACGAATGGCATGCTGGGCCTTCATCCTCACCACAAACGGAGCGTGTGCCATGGGACGTGCTCCGTTTGTGGCATGCCAGGGTCTCCTCTGCTATTTTCTGCCTGTCCCTTGATGGCCGCTGTCCTTTGTACCTCTGGCATGTTTGAGACTTCAAGGTGGCCAGGGAGCCACCTGTGCCATCTATTGGTGGGCTGTGGAACATGTGCGAGCACTGACGGACACACTATCAAGCCCGATATATTATAGCACCATCTATCGGCGGGCTGGGGAACATGTGCGAGCACTGATGGACACACTACCAAGCCCGATATATTATAGCGCCATCTATTGGTGGGCTGTGGAACATGCGCGAGCACTGACGGACACACTACCAAGCCCAATATATTATGGATATGCAAGATTATCTTGTGTTTTTTAGGTTTTACCCTGAATCAGCTTTTAATAACAAAATGCTGGCCACTATCAGTAGCAAGGCTAATTTGGTGAACCTCGTTTTCAAAAATTCATTGTACTATGATAAGTGATTTTTATTTAAAAAAATTGAAAATTCAAAAACAATTTTTCTTATAATAAATAAAGTATATGGAAGAGAAGGATTTTGACCAATGATTGAGGTTACCAAAATATGCTTTCATGTTTACCTAAACAAATACATGGAGGTCTTTTCCTCCTTTAAAGAATGAATACAGCATTGTTTGGTCTGTATATTACACCAATATAAATACATGTTCCATTTTTTTCTTTCCACAGTGCTTCTTCTTTAGCTCAAAATCCCTGTGCTTCTGTTGCTTTAATATTTATTTTTTTTTATAAATAGTGCTACACTTTCTCCCTTCTTTTTTACATGGTTCTTCCTGAATAGATTGTAGCCTAGTATAACTGTATGCCAGTCAAGGTTTTCCATGTATCATGTCTCTGTGATAGCCACTAAAACCAAGTCACTGTCTTCCATAATTGCTGTAAGGAGAGTGAGCCCTTTGAGCTGTGGTGAGTTTGTACTGCCCAGTTGGCAAACCAGCTAGACCTTCCATCAGCAGCAGGCAGACACGCTGATGCTAGGACAAGGGTTAGACGTCATCTCTCCAGCCTCTTCCCCTGCAGGTTGAGCCTTTGGGTTCTGAGGCTGGCAGGACTTTGGCAATGGTGATCCAAGAGAGAGACTAGAGATGGGACAGAGTCAGGGCAAGCAGCAAGAAAGACTGAGCCAAAGTCCAAGTTTAGGTCACAACTGGAGGATCAGGACAAGACAGATAAGGCAAGGCAAGACAGGAACAAGGACAAGGCACGGAGACCAGGCAAGATAACAGAGACGGCATGGGTAGGAGCAGAACATGGCAGGGGAGAGCAAGGTGAGACTGGATGAGGCACGGCTAGGCGAGGTAAGGAACAAGCTAGAGCAAAGCAGGAATAGGAATCAGACCACAACACACTCTGCAAATGAGCAGGATGACCTGTTGCAAAGACAAGTTGTGGAGAGTGGCTGGGGTTTAAATACCCAGCAGCGCTGATGTCAACAGAAGTGCAAGGGTTGAACTTCCTCCATGGGGCCCTCAAGTAGCAGCTTTGCATGCACGCATCTAAGGCAGCCTATCACCAAGAGGGAGTCTTCATCGGTGGCATCCGGGAATTAATGGTGGCATCGGAGTGAGTGCGGCTAGCTGTAGCCTTCCCATGGCCAGCCAAATATGATAGTACCCCACCTTCAAACCCCCTTGTCTTTGACTTGTGGGGAGAACCCCAATGGGATACTTTTGTGATATGGGGAACTGGGAGGTTTGACATGAATTCCAGAGGTGGTTCTGAGACTTCTTCGATTTTAGAAGAACATAAAAAAGCATCAGCCAGTTGATCCTCTTCTGCAGGAGAGGATCCTTTGGAGAGGGGAGAATGTGGCTCATGGGTCCCTGAGACATGCTGAATGAGGACAACCCCTGCCTCAGGTGCAGAAGCATCTATTCCAAGATGAAGGTCTTTGAGGAATAAGGTGTTCAGCAAAGCTGTGAAAAGACAGGATAGGCTGTGGCTTGTAGCTTAGGTTGGTAAGTGATGTGTACTGGAGTGGTAGAGTCAGTAGGTGAGGAAGATGGTCTGAGCCACAGTAACCAGAGGCAGAATCTGAGAAACATCATGTTTTTGGCAGAAGGGGCTCCAATGGATAATTTGCAATGTAGACCAGTTGATAGAGGGTTCGTGGAGTTTGAGCCAAGGCAACCAAAGAATGACAATTTTGACCACCTTGGCTAATACTTAGAGCTCTATGCTCTCCTGATGTAAACTTATCTGCATAGTGATGGGTAAGGTGGCCATGGTCATAACCAGGCATAGGCTCACCATAGATTAAAGAAATGATGCAGGCCATGGTCAAGGTGGTGGTGGCCCAGCCACATTGGTGTGGCAAGGACTTCTGGATGAAATTGCCCCTGCTTGGGAATCAAGCAATGCTTCAGTCTGAACTATGTGCTCCCTGAAGGTGATGCACACAGGTAACACTGGCTGTGGAAAGGGAGCCAAGTGACTCTGGACTGACTTTCCGACTAAGCCACATTCTGATGTTTGTCCAACTTATCAGGCAGAGGCTAGCAAAATTCCATGGCATGGTGTAGTACAGTCAGAGATTATACTCTCTTTACCTCCTTTTCTCTTCTTCTGAGAGTTGGGCTCAACCCAACTGCATGGGCTCTTCAGAGGGGATATCCATCATGGGAAGGCTTCAGGAGGCTTCAGGAAGTCAAATGGATAGATTGATGAGATTTCTTCTCCTGAACTTGTTCCTGGAATCTTAAATTCACACAGATATCCAGGACAATGAGAGCTTCCACAGTGTGTGGAAGATCTTAGCCTGCCAGCTCATCCTTTATTCTTCCAACTAGCCCTTGGCCATTTGGCTGTCTTCACCCCAGCCAAGCTTGGCAGTCAGAGTGCGAAATTCTATGGCATAGTCCCCCCCCAATGCGAGTGTCCTGGTGGATACATAACAATTCAGTGGCTGTGGATGAGAAGCAACCAAGCTTGTCAAAATCAGGTAAAACTGTTGTATAAAATTGTCAAAATTCCCAAGAAGGGGGTTCATCTTGTTCCCACAAGGGAGAAGCTCAGGATAGGATAGGAGCATCCAATAAGGAGAGAATGTATGTCATCTTGAGGTCTGATGGGAAATGAGATACCTGAAGATCAAAGTGCATCTTACATACATTGAGGAACCCCCTGCATGCTTTGGGGTCACCACCATACTTGAGCTGTGGTGGAAGTTGCAGCATGGGTTCTGAGATCTGAACAGGCGTGGGTACAGGATTCACTAGAGCTGGCACTGCAGCTGTTAGGCCTGTATAGGATCTAATCGAGGAGCCAGTCTCTGAAGTAATCTAGACACATGATGAAACTGCTGCTGCTTATTCTGGTATAAACCTTGAAGATCAGCCAGGCTATTCAGCTGGATCTGATGATGCATCTGGAGTGCCAGCCCAGCAATGGCCTGAACTGGGAAGAGTCCGCAGAACCCATGGTCTTCACAATCTGTAAGGATAGTGAGTCCATCAAGCTGCAGTGAGATTGGTACTGCCTGGCTGGCATCAGGTAGACACACTGATGCTTGGACAAGGGCAAGACTTCACTTGGACCAGTCTCTTTTCCCGCAGGTTGAGCGCTTGGGTTCTGAGACCGGCAGGATTTAGGTGACGGTGATCCAAGAGAGAGTCCAGAGACAGGCCAAGAGTCAGAGCAGGCATGAAGCAAGACAGAATCAAAGTCCAAGCTGAGGTCAGAACTGGAGGATCAGGCAAGTCAGACAAGACACAGAGGGACAAGACAGACAAAGCAAGGCAAGACAAGGACAAGGCAGGAAGACCGGGCAAGACAATTGATACAGGGCAAGGGCAGGAACAGAAAACGGCAGAGGAAGGCAAGGAAAGACTGGAAGAGGCAAGGAACATGCTGGAGCAGAGCAGTAACAGGAACTAGACCACAACACACTCTGCAAATGAGCAGGAGGACCATTGCAAAGGCAAAATGTGAAGCGAGGCTGTGGTTTAAATATCCAGATGCTCTGACACCAGAGATGCACCGGCGAGCTTCCACTGCCAGGCCCTCAAGTAATGGATGTGCGCGTGCATTTGCTAATAAAGCAGTCTAGCCACGAAGAGGGAATCTATGTTTGTGGCATCCGAGAGCAAATGGTGAAGTTGGAGTGAGTCCAGCCAGCTGTGGCCTTCCCACAGCGAGCCAAACATGACAATTGCTTGAAGATCCAGGAAATTATTTCCATTCTATGAGCATTGAAATAGATAGTTATCCAGATGTAGCCTTTTTCCAATTTTTATATGCGTTTTTAATGTTTAACTTGGCTTAGGGCTTTGTTCACCCAGCCCCCAATGATATTAGTTTAAAGCCCTCCTTAATGTTTATCAGTCTGTGTTGGAAGACACTGCGCCCCTTCTTTGATAGGTGGACTATACACTGGTTAGCAGTTCTCAAAACAACATCCCATGGTTCACAGAAAGCCAAAATGCTTTCATTGACACCATCTATAGAGCCAGTCATTCATCTTCAGATGCAACTTTCCCTGGCTGAGTGTTGTGGTTGAGGACCTAGCTGGGCTGGGGAACTTCCACAAAAAAAGCCCAGAGCTGCAGGGAAAGACAGAACTAAGCTAGGAAACCTTTGGCCTATACCAACCACCTCCCTCGCAGGTTGAGCCCTTGGGTTCTGGCAGCCAGCAGGACTTACACAGCTGGTGTAGACTGAGATCAGCTGGACTTGGGACTGGAACTTAGGCAAGGCTGGAACCAGAGGCAGGCGAGGAACACTGAAGCAGGCTGGGACAATGGAACAGACTGGGACAGGACAGGGACAAAAAGGTCTAGGGAGGCCACAGAGCAGAACTAAAGACAAAGCCTTGGGAAAGCCACAGAGCAAAACTAGAACAGAAGGCTTAGGAAAGCCACAGAGAAAACCTGAGCAGAAAGCTTAGGAAAACCACAGAGCAAAACTACAGCAGAAGGCTTAGGAAAGCCACAGAGCATTCAGAGACATAGGGCCAAATAGGGAACCGAGTAGACTTGATGACAAATCACTGTGCATAACCAGAGACAGGGTTAAATAGTCTGGACCTGCTGAGTCTTAGGATCATGGTGGCAATGACTGGAGAGACTGTAAGAGCAGCTCTCCGAGGGCCTCTGATGGTTGGGAGGCTGCATAACAAGCAGAATCACAACAGTACCTCCCCTCTTAAGTGCCCCTCCCCCTGAATCCCTTTGGGAAGAAGGAATAGTGTCTTTGAGGCACATGACTTGGCTGCACCTCTCCTGGGGTAGTGAGACTTGGCTGCTTTTTCACCTCTCCTGGGGTAGTGAGACTTGGCTGAACTCCTCCTGAGGTACCTGGACTTGGCTTCACCCCCTCCTGGGGTTGCTGGGAACTGGATACCTCTGGCAGGGCTGGAATACTCAGGACAGGATCTGAGACAAACATGGAACCTGGAGTAGGGTTAGAGCTCTCTTCTGAAGTTAAGGGCAAGGTCTGGGTGCAGAATACCAGATCCTTTTCAGGCAAAGAGTATTTTGCAGAAGAGGAAAGCAGAAAATGTGGAGTGGTGTGCAACACTGGATTAGACCTTGGGAAGGAGAATGTGCAGTCTGCTTTCCGTGGAGTTCAAGCTCTGTTTAGCTTCTGATTAGGCATAACTGAAATTTCAAGCTTAGAGCACGGCTTTCAACATTACTTAACAGGGGGGGAAAAATGCAGAGGCAGTTTTGAATCAGATTTCATCAACTTCTTGTTCAGAAGCTGGGTTTAAACATAAATTACCTTGAGCTGGAGATGTAATACTGCCAGACGTAGCCGTTAATTCTAGTAGAACCAGGAGGCAGGGTGTTAAAAGAATCTGGAATACAAGGAGCAGTTAATAAGCAGGAATCTCTGGAACTGAATACTTTTCTTATCCACAGCTTTCTGCACAGAGATACTTTCAGGAAAAGTCAGAGCAGATGTTTTAGAGGCAGAATCAAAGTGCTTTTCCTTTTCTAAAGTTTGGTATTGAGAATTAACTTTTATGCAACATAGAGGGTCCTGGAACAGAGTTTTAATTAAAGCCAAGAAGGAACTGGTTTTCAGCTGCTGGGCTTTCTTCTTACTGCTACTGATTACAGGAATACTGAAGTCCTCTAATAAATAATTTACTTTAATCTGATTGCAGTGTTTTTGTGTGTTCTGCTGAAATGTATTTTCTTCAGAAAGATTTAAAACAGGTAACTTTAAACACTGGTCATGTTTCTCAGTTTTCAGTGCCTGCTGCTGCATATTAACTACAGATTGATTTTGGACTTGCTGTAAATGCATGTTATATGAAACCAGGGCAGAAACAAGTTTTCTTTGGAAGGCTTTTGGAAGATCAGGTATTTTGTCAGTACCTCACATTTAAGGTGACCCTCTAGAGACATAGAATTCATATATTTGCACTCCCTAGCATTCCCAGTATCAAGGGACAGAAGGTTGTGCTCTAGGAACTGGAATTTTTTGGGAGAGCAGATATTTTAACAGGACTGAGTTTAGGCATAGGACATCTAAAACAGGTCTCTAGATGCATAGGATTCAGAAATGTGCACCTTTTGACTCCTATATGGCAGGACTGGAAGATTTACTCATATAACACTGGAAATTCTGAAGGTTCTAATAATTTGGATTCATTTCAATGGGCCTACCAGACAGGCAAGAAATCCTGGACCCGCTGTCATAGGGATGGTATGGCCTTGTCTCACTGTTGTGGGTAAGGACCCAGCTAGATTGTGGAACAGTCCAGGGCTACAGTGCAAGATAGAACTAAGCTAGCGAATCTTTGGCCCATACCAGCCACTTCCTCCACAGGTTGAGCCCTTGGGTTCTGGCAGCCGGCAGGACTTAGGCAGGGGCTGTAGACTGAGGTCAGGCTGGACTGGAGACTGTAACTGAGCCAAGGACGGAATCAGAGGCAGGCATAGAACACTGAAGCAGGCTGGGATAAACAGAACAGGACAGGATAAGACAGGAACTGGACAAACCAAAACAAACAAGGAACGCAAACGCCCAGGACAGGGATAGAACAAAAAGTCTATGGAGACCACAGAGCAGACCTAAACCAGAAGGCTTGGGAAAGCCACAGAGCAAGACTGGAACAGAAGGCTTAGGAAAGCCACAGAGCAAGACTGGAACAGAAGGCTTAGGAAAGCCACAGAACATTCAGAGATATGGGGACAAGCAGGGAGCCGAGTAGATTCAATGACAAGGCACCGAGCACAACCAGAGACAGGGTTAAGTAGTCTGGATCCTGCTGAGTCATGAGCTCATGCTGGCTATGACTGGAGAGAGGGTAAGGCAGCTCCCTGAGGACCTCTGGTGGTTGGGAAGATGCATAACAGGCAGAATCACAACAGTGAGCCTTTATTCTTGACTGGAAAGATGAAGAAGAATACTACCTGTGCACCAATCTGCTTTGCTTTCTCTCCCAGAGCCATGAAGTCACATTTAATATGATCTATGTGGTACCTAATAATATAATTCATGCCAACATGATGACCAACTGATGACCAACATCAGATAATAGTAGCCTTGAGGATTTTTGGCAATGTTGCCATAATGTCTTGGATTTTGGCACCTGGCATATAGCACACTAGGGATGTGCAGAGGGACGCCATACGTTGCATTCGGAATTCGTATTCATCGGGGGCAGATACATTGCATTCGGCAAGGGTGGCCCCCGATACGTTAATGCGTTCATTCTTATTCGTTTCCCAGCTAAAATTGAATTAACTACAACCCCTCACCCTCCTGACCCCCCTAAGACTTACCAAAACTCCTTGGTGGTCCAGCGGGGGGTCCGGGAGCCATCTCCTGCACTCATGCCCTTGGCTGCTGGTATTCAAAATGGCACTGATAGCCTTTGACCTTACTATGTGACAGGGGCTACCGGTGCCATTGGTCAGCCCCTGTCACATGGTAGGAGCAATGGATGGCCGGGCAAGGGGTACCAGTCATTGACCATTATGGCATTCAGGCCCTGGTAGTCAATGCAAGGGCAAAGGGTTTCATCCTTCTTCACAACGAAGAAGAACCCACCCCCTGCTGGGGATGTTGATTTGCGGATGAAGCTCCTCTCCAGATTCTCTTTGATGTATTGGGTCATGGATTGCGTCTCCACAGGCGAAAGGGCATAGGTGCACCCCTGAGGAGGTTCTGTGCCAGGGAGCAGGTTGATGGCACAGTACAATGGCCGGTGGGGCAGAAGTATCTCGGCCTTTTGCTTGGAAAAGACGTCCGCGTACTTGGCATAGGAGACCGGCAGGCCCTGAAGACTGGCGAGCACGGTGGAGCATGGAACTGGAATTACCAGTTGGAGGCAATTGTGGTGACAATTCGGCCCCCATTGGGTTAACTGCAAGGTTTTCCAGTCAAACTGGGGATCATGTTCTTGAAGCCAGGGAAGACCCAGGACGACAGGGTGTATGGAATGCTCCAGGATGTGAAAGGGCATCCGCTCGCGGTGAAGGAGCCCAACCCTCAGCTGGACGGTTTCCGTGATATGTGTCACTTGTCCCGGGAGGGGCTTGCCTTGAATCGATAAGATGACCAATGGAGCTGGAACACGGACCTGTGGAATCTTCAAGTGAGCTAACGTGTGGAACTCACCGTCTGCGGACGTTAGTGCCAATGGTACGGTTAGTGGAGGTGCAGGTGAGGTTAGGCCCAGGAAGAGACCTCCTTCAGGTCCTAGGCCCGGGAGTTTCCCAGCCGCGCCGGGCATGTGGCTACTTGGCCCGCTGCGCCGCAGTAGAAGCAAAGTCCTTTCCTAATTTGCTGTCAGCGCTCTTGTGTGGAAAGTTTCCCACGGCCCAATTGCATGGGCTCTTCAACCGATGTTTGGGAGGATCCCAATTCTCCTTTGGGAGAAGGCGAGCGTCGAGGGCGTCTTGAAGGAGTCGAGGTTTTTGTGGTTGTTTGGGCCTCTTGGTGGCATTCTTGATGGCGCCTATCAGTACACCCTGCCAGGTCGATAAGGGTGTTCAAGGACCTAGGTAGTTCCCGGCCCGCAAGCTCGTCCTTGATTCTGGGGCTAAGCCCCTGAAGGAAGATGGTTCATAGGCAGTCGGGGCCCCAGCCGAGCTCCGAAGAAAGAGTCCAGAAATCAATGGTGTATTCAGCCAGCATCCTTGAACCTTGGCGTAGTTGAAGCAGTTTGGGCCTGGCGGAAACCTCCTGAGTGGGATCACCGAAGCTCATCCGGAAGAGCTCCCAGAACTCTCTCAAATTACTCAGAACAGGGTCATCCTATTCCCACAGGGGGGAATCCCACTCTAGGGCCTTCCCTTCGAGGAGAGAGAGAATGAAGGTGGTCTTGGTAGCATCGTCGGGAAAAGGGGCTGACTGAAGGTGGAAGTGCATATTGCACTGGTTAATGAAACCCTTGCAGGCCCGGGGTTCCCCAGAGAAATGTGGCGGTGTAGGCAGGCGGATTACTGAGCGGCCCCTGGAAGCCACAGGCGGGGTCGGCAGAGTGGGGTTCATGGGCCCTAACCCCTCGAAGCGTTGGTTCAGGCCCTCCACTGCAGAAACAAGGGCATCCAGGGTCTTTTGCTGGTCCATCATACGCTGGGCCATTCCCGGAATGGCCTGGTGGGCAGATGCCTCCGCTGGGTTCATGGACTTGGCAATCTGTTATGATCAGGCTTGTGAACCCTTGGACCGACAGGAGGATGGTATACCTTAGGAGGTGGATCCTGATGTTTCCCCATTGGGAGGCGAGGCAGAACAGAAGATGTGACTGGCTGACCCTTGGCACTGAAGACTGAGGCGACTGTGGAGGAGGTGAAGAGTCGAGACATTGGAGAAGCCAACTCAGTCTTCGCCACTGGAAGCCTGCGGTCCCCCCGGGAGGAGCCCGTAGGGACCCGGGCCGCTGGGACTTAGGTGGACCTTTGATAGGTCGAGGAGTCGTGAGGTCGGTGCAAGGGCTAACTGGAGCTTCACTACTGGAAGCCCGCGGTCCCCCCGGGAGGAGCCCGTAAGGACCCGGACTGCTGGGACTTAGGTGGGCCCTTGGAGATGATGGTCCAGAAGAGGTCCAAGGTCCAGTGCCAGAGGGTCGTCGCTTACCAATCCGAGGTCACACACCAAGGGATCGCCGCTTGCCAGTCCGAAGTCACACACCAGGAATCACCGCTTGCCAATCCGAAGTCACACACCAGGAATCGCCACTTGCCAATCCGAAGTCACACACCAGGAATCACCGTTTGCCAATCTGAAGTCACACACCAGGAATCACAGAGACGAAACAGGAACCAGGAAACAAGGATCCAAAGGACAAGAAGACTCACTGAAGCAAGCAGACTCAAACAACGAGGAGGCGTTGCCAAGTCAAGGAATGAGCAGAGGAAGTCTCCTTATATACTTGCCCTGGTCTGGTGCATTGGAAACAGGTGCAGGCAATTAAAGGGACGAAGTCCCTTTAAATTCAGCAAGGAGGCGCGGCTTCGTGCCTAAGATGGCGGCGGCCATCTTGGATTCCCGGCCGCGGAGGAAGGCTGCCCGACGCCGCAAGGGAGGAGCAGGGATGGTTTCTCTTCATTCTAGGAGCAGGTTTCTCTTCATCCTAGGAGCTCCTCCTCTGCTTCCAGGGCTGCATACTCATTCTTCAGCAGAAGAGAAATTGAAGTCATGGTGTAGCAATCTTGATCCAGCTGTCATCTTGTGGTCCGGTTTTACTTTCCCCTGTGCTTTGAGTTTTCCATCTTTGACACCGCAATAATCATTTTATTGATGTAGTCTTCATTCTTCCAGATACTTCTCAATCTTGCCACCTCCTCTCTGAATTCCACCATCCATTTCCAGAGGGAGTTGATCTGCAGACATCTTTCATACTGAACCAGTTCCTCACTGTGGATCAGGACATCTGTCTGAATAGCAGTAGAAGTGATAACAACAGCTACAGCTTTGGTGATATGATGTTTGTTTCCCAGCCATTCTTCAGTTGTTGGGAGCTTCTGGTACCTGTCGAAAGAAATGAGAAAGACCTCCAAAGTCCCTGTCTTTTCCTCAACTATCTAAGTGGAATCTAGCTTCCACTTCCACACTCAGAATCCTTGCACAGAGCAGCACACCCAGTGGGGTGGCATCAGGAGCAGGAAGAGGCCTGTGTTTCTACTGGGACCTGGTCTACTGGCAGCAGAAAAAGCAAAATTCTTCCACTGCCAGTGGGATCGGATCCACATGCAGCAGAACAAGCAGGAAGCAGTTTTGTACTGGGGGGGGGGGGGGGGGGGAGGGCAGGGGGCTTGCAGCTCATCATACCACAGCCCAAAGAAAAATTCATGTCCAGCTGCTGCTCCATCTTCCTGCCTGCGCAGTCTCGGAAGAAAATCGTTGCCGGAGCCGTGAGGGCAGGGAGGAGGAGGAGCATCAACCACGCGCAGAGGAGCAGAAGCATTTGTAGCAGGGCTGCCATGGTTTCCTCCTCACAGCAACCCAAGAAAAGGATGCCCGGTAGCAGTGTGACTGTGTATCCTACTACGCAATGGTCTAAGAAGATCAGGGCCATTGCAGAGCCCATCCTGTGGTGACCCGTGAAGAGGAGGCCAAGAAGTAAGAGAGAGGCTGAGGCCCTGTAGAGTGTGTGTGTGTGTGTGTGTGTGTGTGTATGATAGTGAGTTAAGAGATTGGAGAGAGAGTGAGTTGAGAGACTGTGGGAGTGAGAGTCTGTATGATCCGATAGACAGCATGTGAAAGCCTGTGTGTGTGTGTGTGAGTGTGTGAGACAGCATGTGAGAGTGAGAGCCTGTGTGTTTGTCTGAGACAGCATGTGAGAGTCAGAGCCTGTCTGTGTGAGAGCATGTGAGAGTCAGAACATGTGTGTTTGTCTGAGACAGTATGTGAAAGAGATACTGTGTATTTATGTTTGAGAGAGAGCATTTGAGAGTGAGAGCTGTGTGTGTGAGATAGAATATACGTGCGAGAGCCTGAGCCTGTATGTGCATGTGTGAGAGAGAGAGACTGTGTGAGAATGAGGACCGACTCTGTGCCGACACCATGGACAGCGAAAAGGTAAGTGCCTTTTCACGTCAGCTTTCGCTCCCAATAGCTACACCTCCTATGGTGGCGCTATTGGGTGCGAAACCGGCAGCGATTGCACCGCGACGGTGCGATCGCTGCCGGCTAGCACAGGCCCTCCCCCCGTTTCGGCCCCCCGCCCCTCATATTCTAAAGTATCGCAGGCCTGCGATACTTTAGAAAATGAGGCCCTTAGGTCGAGAATCATAAAATTGCGGTAAATAAAGCTAGAATATTGTGCTTTCGCAGGCTGTGATAAAAGATGGGTGTGGTTAAGGAAATTAAGGACATACCACACTGCGCATGTAAATTTCACATCGTACGATAATCTATTGCAATGTGCGATGCACTATTACGTCGCACGTCAGTATAGGCATCGCATGTCATTTTATGGGTCACGCGTCAATTTACGCGTTGCACGTTAATTTTTTCTTTATATATATACCGGCTTTCTGCAGCTGCCTCTTTGAGGGCATGTCAGGCATTGGAAAGAGAGGAGAAGAGGTGAGTTAATTAGTGGTTAATGGGAGTTTAGGAGCTTTCTCTATTGAGTTCCTGAGTGAGTTGTCCTATTTTCATTTACCTGTTTTCCTTTACTTTCGTCTCTCGTCTCTATTTGTGTGTGAATGTTTTAGTGTATTTATCAAGTTTGTCTATGCCTTTGTATGGAGGAGTGTTTAGGAGTGTCGAGGTGCAGAGGAGTGGCGATGAGTGGTGTGGTGAGTAGTAGTGAGGAGAGGATGCATCTTGGTAGGCATGGGGTGAGGAGGGAGAGGAGAAGAAGGAGAAGGAGGGAAGAGGAGGTCAGGAGTTGTAGGAGGAGTAGGAGTAGAGATAGAGAGCAGGGAAGAGATAGGAGAGGGGGAAGGGTATAGCAGGTGACTGTAGAGGGAGGAGGAAGGCAGGGTAGGGCAAAACAGAGAGGACAGAGGGGTGTGGAGTTGTCAGGGCAGAGGGGAGGAGCAGGGAGTAAAAGCAAGCGTGAGGACAGTGACACCACTGCTCAGGAAGTGGAAGTGGCAACCTGAGCCTCGGCAGTCAGGCAGCAGCTCGCCCACATCCACATGCCTACTGTTGCGTCCGTCGGTCTTCGACGGCTTCGCCCCACTTGCCTCACCTTATTCTTGGCTCCTCCCGCTTACCTGGGCAAGATGGCTACTGCAGCGTCTACAAGCTGATCTCTCTGGCATTCCCAGAATGGCTGTAGTGCAGCCTCCCGTCATTGCTCCTCCCAGGTACCTACTAGGGTGCGCGCGCGCAACCCACGTCTTTGTACCACCCTTGGTGCGAACCTCGAGGGCGTTCCCTCATCCTGACATCACACCATCCGGGTATATTACCTTCACAAATTTGCTAGCTCGTTGAGTTAGCAAGGACTCAAATCTGTTCCTGTCTACGCTATTCTGCTGCTTCCGTGCTGCCGCTGGAAGCTCTCCCTCCTTCGGGGTATCAACTAACCTGGGTACCCGCTCCTCGGGGGCCCTCTGCGTTATTTCATGTGCCTTACAGGGAACAGGTACTCGCTCCTTGAGGGCCTGCTCTCCCTGCCTCGGTGCCTGTACCTTCTACAACTTATCTGATGGAATCGCATACCTACAGCTAACACCGAGTGAGTACTCTAATCTCTCAGTCTATCTCATCCACAGTATCTCCTCACTGGGAGACCTGCTGCGGAACCTCCTGACATCATCTAGGAGAGAAGGGCTCCCTCTGCCGAAGTCCCTGAGACTGCAACTACTGACTGCCTCACTACTGCCACCTGGTGGCCAACATCAAGCTGTCTAATAAAAGTTCAAACTCTGTGTTTTGTGTATAAGAGTCTAGCCCAGTGCTGTGGCTGCTCACGAGGCTCCTCCCCATGGGCAGGGTCATCTCCACATCACTCAAGGATCCACCAAAACACACGTAACCACAACTCCTACAAATTCAGCATCAAGGACAGAAAAAACAGCTCATCATCGGCAATAGTATAATGAGTACACTATCACTCAAAATTGATACCAGCCAGTTAGCATTCACTTCTGGCTTAGCCCCACCCAGTTAGCATTCACGTCTGGCTTAGCCCCACCCACTCCCACCCCAAAATTTGCCCACACCCCTCCCACCCCATATAAGTGAATGGATGTAGGCCCCACCCAAGTCTTGCTTTGAACCATACCCCATCCCACCCCCAACCTGACCCTGACCCCACCCATATCTCTACCATGCCCCTCCTACTCCATAGAAGTGAATGGAGTATCCCCTCCCATGCTCCACCCTAAGCTCCACCCCCTTTTACCCCAAAACATGCCCCATCCCAAACCACACCCCCTATGATGTCACTAGAAATGACCATTGACTGCCTTATGATGACATCACCGGAAGTCCAACCCACCCTCTCCTCCCCCACACACACCAAAAAAAATACACTGCCTAAAATGTCATCAGAAATGGCTCTGTCGCTTTTAATGATGACAAAATTAATGGACCCTTTCTGCTTTATGATAACTACACTGCAATTCCAAGTAATTGCTACTAGGGGTGGTGACAGAGCTGTAAACAGGATTTTCTGACCCTAGATTTAAAGGTTACTAGCTGTAATGTAACAGGAAACTCTCTCTCTTCCCCCCTCCCCTCCTCCCCTTATTGTAAATATACATGCTAGGGATGTGAATCGAGCTTCGGACGATTGAAAATATCGTCGATATTTTCAAAATCGTCAGAAATCGGGGGCTCCCCCGAAATGATAGGAAACCCCCACAATATTGATCGTGGGGGTTCTCTTATTGTTTTGGGGGAGGGTGGGAAAAATGGCACACAAAAATAACCCCTAAACCCACCCCGACCCTTTAAAACTAATCCCTTTGCTTCCCCCACCCTCCTGACCCCCCAAAAAACATTTTACAGGTACTTGGTGGTCCAGTGGGGGTCCCGGGAGCAATCTCCCGCTCCCGGGCCATCGGCTGCCACTAATCAAAATGGTGCCGATGGCCCTTTGCCCTTACCATGTGACAAGGTATCCGTGCCATTGGCCGGCCCCTGTCACATGGTAGGAGCACTGGATGGCCCACGCCATTTTTAAAGATGGCGCCGGTTCCGATTCTCATCTCTAATACATGCCCAAATAGCCTGCTTGGCTGGTATACAGCGTGAAATGTTATTAGCTATGACATAGCAGGAAGCTCTCTCTATTTTCCTCTTCCCTCCTCCCCCTGAGTGTAAATACACATGCCCAATGACCGCACCAGGCAGACATGCAGAGTGAAATGTGAGCAGATCCTTTTATAATGTACAAAAAGTATGATTAATAGCAGGGAGTGCCTGGTTCATAATAAATTTTATTTAAGATCTGCCTGTGCAAATCTCTTTTGTATGGCTGTAAACACAGAGGCCTGTTTTTTTTAAAGAAAACAAAATCCTGTTTTATTCTCTTTTAAAGTCCTATAATTTCCAATACCCAACACCCTGCTGTTAATTATCCTTTGCTGAAATTTCACTCTGCCAGGATAGGGGACATTGGGGCATGCGTAGCTACAGTGAGAGGAGGAGGGAAGGGGAGGGAGAGTCTCCCTGTCTCTGTGTACAGAATGAGAGACAGCTTCCTGCCACCTCACAGCTAGTAACATTTAAAACAGAGGGGATAGAAAAAAAAGCATGCTTCCGGCTCATCATTAAAAAGTAACAGGGATATTTCTGATGATGTTCTAGGGAACACTTTTTTGGGGGATGGGTTGGGTTTTGAATTGTACTTGTGGTGAGATCATCAAAAACAGCCAGAGTCCATTAATTCTGTCATCATTAAAAAGCAACAGGGCCCTTTCTGATGATGTTCTAGGGGGTGTGGTGAGGGGGGGTGTGGTGAGGGGTTCAACTTCCGGTGATTTCTTACCTGTGACATCATTGGGGGTTTGGCTTGGGGCGGATCATGGCCATGGCCACCAGTGACATCATAGGGGTTTGGTTTGGGGTCGGGGCATGGAAGGGGCCACTCCATTCACTTCTATTAGGGGGAGAAGCATGGACGTGGCTGGAGCGGAGCTATGGGTGTGGCCAAGGGCTGAAGGGGCATGAGGGGGCATGGTCGGGGGTAGAATGGGGCAGGACTACACCCCATTCACTTCTATGGGAGTGGGCGGAGAATGGGCGGGGCTTAGAATGGAAGTGAATGCTGTTTGACTGATGTCAATTTTGATTGACAGTGTACCTATAGACTACTGACAGAGCATAAGTATGTATGTGTGTGTGTGAGAGATAGAGCATGTGTGCATGTGTATGTGAGACAGAGCATAAATGAGAGAGACAAGGAATGTGTGTGTGTGAGAGAGACACTGTGCAAGTTCAAAAAGGAGGCTGCTCTTGCCTGTATGTACCAGGGAGAGAGAGAGAGAGAGAGAGCATGTGCATGTGTGCAAGAGCATGTGAAGGAGCATGTGAGTATGTATATAAAATAAGCTGTATATACATACATGTGTGCAGAATTTTATATGGCTGCGTGTAAGTCCTCGCAAATACTGCTTGCCTCTACCATGCAAGTGGGGGGATTTTAATAGACATGCGTGCAGTTTCCCCAGTTCGTTCCCAGTTCACCCAGGTAAAGGATAGGATTCCTTAACGCTCCTAGTTAACTAGCCTACATTTTACCCTGTTAGCCCCAACCCTTATAACCCCGCTGACTACCCTAGTTTTTATTGTTGACATACATGTCATCTGTAGCAGAAATAAAGTTACGCAGTTGGGGACCCCGGCGCACGCTTGTGCACATAAATACTTATATGCAGGTTTCACTGAGAAATCTAGGAACTGCCCAGACTATGCCCACAACCCACCCCTTTTTTGAAAAAAATTTTGTGTGCATATTGGGAGAAACATGCGTATACGCATACTTGTTAAAATCCACACGGTGCCTGCCGACCCGACTTCTGGTTTTGGCATTTGTAGGGCTTTTAAAATTTGTCTTATAATATTTCTATAACATAGGGAAAAATGATCAAAGCATCTATAATACAATGTCAATAAGAGAGACCACATCACTCCCACCCTCATTGATCTCCACTGGCTTCCCATTCACTCACGAATTATTTACAAGACCCTCACCCTCATCCACAAAAGTATTACTAACGAACACTACAACTGGCTAAATCCACCCTTCCTCCCTCGTACCTCCACAAGACCCACCCGTGCTTCCCTCCGTGGAACCCTTATCCCTCCCTCCATAAAATCCACTAGACTAATCTCCACCACCAATAGAGCCCTTTCCCTTGCAGGCCCCTCCCTCTGGAACTCTATGCCTCTTGACCTACGTACCGAAACCTCCACACCTACTTTCAAAAAGAAACTCAAAACCTGGCTTTTCCTCCAAGCTTACCCCCTTTCCTCATCAGCTCCACCAACTAACACGCTAGCCCAACCCTCATCTCTCTCCAACATCCCCCGTTCAGGTCCTACACCCAATACCCTCCCCTTCTAATGACTCATACAATTTTGTATATAACAAGTGTACATATTTCTCCCTCGAATCCCAACTCATATCCTATCCCTGTGTCTTTTTGCACCCTCCCCCTGCCCCCCCCATTTGTCTCGACTACCCCCCTCCATCCCTCCCTTTAGTTATTTAGTTATTTATTAGTTATTTAGTTATTTATTCTGTTACTGCGTTTATGTTATACACCGTTCTCTGTAAAGGCTACGCCTATATATCTTTTGTTGCAAGTTACTTGTAAACCGGCACGATGTGCAAACGGTTGCCGGTATATAAAATTAAATAAATAAATAAATAAAAAATGTGCATACTAGAGATGTGAATCGTGTGCCCGATCGTCTTAACGATCAAAATCATCTGGCAGGAGAAGAAAATCGTGTTTGGCACGATTTTTTAGCTAAAAAAATCGGTTTTTACAATTAGTGCGCACTAACGGGAGTTAGTGCGCACTAACCATTGTTAGTGCGCACTAACCATTGTTAGTGCGCACTAAAAGAAAATGATACAATTTGACACTTTTCAGGTCAGTTAAGGTTAGTTTAGGAATGAATATGTATTCCTATTGGCTGCCCTCTTATTTATTCATGTTACCAAGGTTCCCACTGACAATATATGGGGGATGGGAAATGGAAACAGTTGGTAGCTTGACAAAAAAAGTAATGTGATCAGTCAATGTGACTAGAACTTGTGCCCTATCCCTGATACCGGGAGTGTTGTGATCTTCCTGCACATAGTGCCCTATGCCTGATACTGGGAGTGTTGTGATCTTCCTGCACACAGTGCCCTATCCCTGATACCGGGAGTGTTGTGATCTTCCTGCACACAGTGCCCTATCCCTGATACCTGGAGTGTTGTGATCTTCCTGCACTCAGTGCCATATCCCTGATACTGGGAGTGTTGTGATCTTCCTGTACACAGTGCCCTAACCCTGATACCGGGAGTGTTGTGATCTTCCTGCATGCAGTGCCCTATCCCTAATACCGGGAGTGTTGTGATCTTCCTGCACACAGTGCCCTATCCCTGATACCGGGAGTGTTGTGATCTTCCTGCACTCAGTGCCATATCAGTGCCATATCCCTGAATCAGGGAGTGTTGTGATCTTCCTGCAAGCAGTGCCATATCAGTGCCATATCCCTGAATCAGGGAGTGTTGTGATCTTCCTGCAAGCAGTGCCATATCCCTGCTCAGTGCAGGAAGATCACAACACTCCCGGTATCAGGGTTAGGGCACTGTGTGCAGGAAGATCACAACACCCCCGGTATCAGGGTTAGGGCATGCATGCAGGAAGATCACAACACTCCCGTTATTAGGGTTAGGGCACTGTGTGCAGGAAGATCACAACACTCCCAGTATCAGGGATAGGGCACTGCGTGAAGGAAGATCACAACACTCCCGGTATTAGGGATAGGGCACTGCATGCAGGAAGATCACAACACTCCCGGTATCAGGGATAGGGCACTGTGTGCAGGAAGATCACAACACTCCCAGTATCAAGGATAGGGCACTGTGTGCAGGAAGATCACAACACTCCCAGTATCAGGGATAGGGCACTGTGTGCAGGAAGATCACAACACTCCCAGTATCAGGGATAGGGCACTGTGTGCAGGAAGATCACAACACTCCCGGTATCAGGGTTAGGGCACTATGTGCAGGAAGACCACAACAATCCCAGTTAGAATATAGTCTGAACCAAGGGCAGATTGCAGGAAAATACCTGTCCAGGGGATTTTTTTCAAAACCAGCCCACGGGGTATCTGACTTCCTCATGTCAAAACAAGCCACAAACATCTGATAATTGCAAAATGTCATTTAAATGTGTTCTAATATTTTCCAAATACCACTACACTATTTCAAATCTGTAGACACATGAAATAACACCCCCAAATGTAAAATAGGATTAAAAAATCTCCAGCTCTCCATACCATAAAATAAATAAATACCAGGATCTTTTGATTTCCACTCACCCAGAGATTATTGTCAATTTGGGGGAAGGGGGGGGGGGGGCTCAAAATCTGTATCCTCTGTCTCTCTCCTTCACACATAGGCTTTCTCTCTCTCATACACTAATGCAGGCGCTCTCTCTCTCATACATATGTAGGCTCTCTCTGTCTCTCATACACACATTCAGGCTCACCACACAGGCTCTCTCTCTCTCTTAAACACTCATGCAGTCGTTCTCTCATATAAATATGCAGGCTCTCGCTGTCTCTCATACACACATTCAGGCTCACACACAGGCTCGCTCTCTCGCATAACACTCATGCAGGCGCTCTCTCTCAAACAATCATGCAGGTCCTCTGTCTCTCAACACACATGCAGGCTCTCTGTCTCTCAATATACATGCAGGCACTCTGTCTTATGCATTTATGTAGGCTCTTTCTTTCATACACTCATACAAGTGCTCTCATGCAGGCTCTCTTTGTCTCTCATGCACACATGCAAGTTCTCACACATGGGAGACTTCAATTACCCCAATATAGACTGGGTAAATGTATCATCGGGTCACGCTAGAGAGATAACGTTTCTGGATGGAATAAATGATAGCTTTATGGAGCAATTGGTTCAGGAACCGACGAGAGAGGGAGCAATTTTAGATCTAATTCTCAGTGGAGCACAGGACTTGGTGAGAGAGGTAACGGTGGTGGGGCCGCTTGGCAATAGTGAACATAATGGGGGTCATTTTCAAAGGAGTTACGCATGTAAATGTGACATACTATCGTAGCAATTTTCAAAAGCTATTTACTCGAGTAAAGTGCACTTACTTGAGTAAATCCTATGGACAATTCAATGGCATATATTGTAGCAATTTTGAAAAGCCCACTACTTGAGTAAAGTGTATTTACTCGAGCAAAAACCAGTTTTGCTCGAGTAAATGCTTTTTAAAATCTACCCCAATATGATCAAATTTGATTTAATGACTGGAAAAGGAACAGTGTGCAAATCCAAGGCTCTCGTGCTAAACTTTCAAAAGGGAAACTTTGATAAAATGAGAAAAATTGTTAGAAAAAACTGAAAGGAGCAGCTACAAAAGTAAAAATGTCCAAGAGGCATGGTCATTGTTAAAAAATACCATTCTAGAAGCACAGTCCAGATGTATTCCACACATTAAGAAAGGTGGAAATAAGGCAAAACGATTACCGGCATGGTTAAAAGGGGAGGTGAAAGAAGCTATTTTAGCCAAAAGATCTTCATTCAAAAATTGGAACAAGGATCCAACATAAGAAAATAGGATAAAGCATAAACATTGGCAAGTTAAATGTAAGACATTGATAAGACAGGCTAAGAGAGAATTTGAAAAGAAGTTGGCTGTAGAGGCAAAAACTCACAGTAAAAACTTTTTTAAATATATCCGAAGCAGAAAGCCTATGAGGGAGTCAGTTGGACCGTTAGATGATCGAGGGGTTAAAGGGGCACTTAGAGAAGATAAGGCCATCGCAGAAAGATTAAATTATTTCTTTGCTTCGGTGTTTACTGAAGAGGATGTTGGGGAGGTACCCGTAATGGAGAAGGTTTTCATGGGTAATGATTCAGATGGACTGAATCAAATCACGGTGAACCTAGAAGATGTGGTAGGCCTGATTGACAAACTGAAGAGTAGTAAATCACCTGGACCGGATGGTATACACCCCAGAGTTCTGAAGGAACTAAAAAATGAAATTTCAGACCTATTAGTAAAAATTTGTAACTTATCATTAAAATCATCCATTGTACCTGAAGACTGGAGGATAGCAAATGTAACCCCAATATTTAAAAAGGGCTCCAGGGGCGATCCGGGAAACTACAGACCGGTTAGCCTGACTTCAGTGCCAGGAAAAATAGTGGAAAGTGTTCTAAACATCAAAATCACAGAACATATAGAAAGACATGGTTTAATGGAACAAAGTCAGCATGGCTTTACCCAGGGCAAGTCTTGCCTCACAAATCTGCTTCACTTTTTTGAAGGAGTTAATAAACATGTGGATAAAGGTGAACCGGTAGATATAGTATACTTGGATTTTCAGAAGGCGTTTGACAAAGTTCCTCATGAGAGGCTTCTAGGAAAAGTAAAAGTCATGGGATAGGTGGCGATGTCCTTTCATGGATTGCAAACTGGCTAAAAGACAGGAAACAGAGAGTAGGATTAAATGGGCAATTTTCTCAGTGGAAGGGAGTGGACAGTGGAGTGCCTCAGGGATCTGTATTGGGACCCTTACTGTTCAATATATTTATAAATGATCTGGAAAGAAATACGACGAGTGAGATACTCAAATTTGCAGATGACACAAAATTGTTCAGAGTAGTTAAATCACAAGCAGATTGTGATAAATTGCAGGAAGACCTTGTGAGACTGGAAAATTGGGCATCCAAATGGCAGATGAAATTTAATGTGGATAAGTGCAAGGTGATGCATATAGGGAAAAATAACCCATGCTATAATTACACGATGTTGGGTTCCATATTAGGTTCTACAACCCAAGAAAGAGATCTAGGTGTCATAGTGGATAACACATTGAAATCGTCGGTTCAGTGTGCTGCGGCAGTCAAAAAAGCAAACAGAATGTTGGGAATTATTAGAAAAGGAATGATGAATAAAACGGAAAATGTCATAATGCCTCTGTATCGCTCCATGGTGAGACCGCACCTTGAATACTGTGTACAATTCTGGTCGCCGCATCTCAAAAAAGATATAATTGCGATGGAGAAGGTACAGAGAAGGGCTACCAAAATGATAAGGGGAATGGAACAACTCCCCTATGAGGAAAGACTAAAGAGGTTAGGACTTTTCAGCTTGGAGAAGAGACGACTGAGGGGGGATATGATAGAGGTGTTTAAAATCATGAGAGGTCTAGAACGGGTAGATGTGAATTGGTTATTTACTCTTTCGGATAGTAGAAAGACTAGGGGACACTCCATGAAGTTAGCATGGGGCACATTTAAAACTAATCGGAGAAAGTTCTTTTTTACTCAACGCACAATTAAACTCTGGAATTTGTTGCCAGAGAATGTGGTTCATGCAGTTAGTATAGCTGTGTTTAAAAAAGGATTGGATAAGTTCTTGGAGGAGAAGTCCATTACCTGCTATTAATTTCACTTAGAGAATAGCCACTGCCATTAGCAATGGTTACATGGAATAGACTTAGTTTTTGGGTACTTGCCAGGTTCTTATGGCCTGGATTGGCCACTGTTGGAAACAGGATGCTGGGCTTGATGGACCCTTGGTCTGACCCAGTATGGCATTTTCTTATGTTCTTATGTTCTTATGTTCTCCCCTTTCTCTCATGAACACATGCAAATTCTTCCCTCTCTCTCATGCACACACAGGCAGTCTCATATACACACACAGGCTCTTTTTTTCATACACATAGACATACAGATGCTCTCTCTCATACACATATACCTTAGGCCTCCTCCTTTCTGCTGGGCCTTGGCCATGCTAGCGCTGCTCCTTATTTACTGCTGGAAGACAGGTGGGAGGAGGTCAGTGGTCCTGGTGGCCCTGCAACTTCTAGATGCGTCATTCCAGCCAGGTAGGCCTTTCTCTTCGGGCCACAGCAGGCAGCAGGTAGAACTCTGTTGAAGCCCTGCTGAGCCCTTCATCGAGCCACTGCGGTTTGAGTTGCGGCCCCGCCGAGCTGTTCTTCCAGCTAGTTGAGTTGCACTCTGCCACGGCCCCTCTCAGCAGACCATGTGATCAGTGCAACGGCCTACTGGGGGATGCCAGATCCCCCGATAGGTCAATCTGCTCCTGGTCTAAACCCATATTAAAGTGACCATAAACTCTTATGTACTCTCATAGTAATGTTTTTTCATATATTGGATCCTTAATCACTGTATATTGTTCTATAATGCCTTACTGTATTCTATAATGTCTTATTACTACTTGATCCCCTTGTCTTTAATCCTTATATATTTAAACTGCTATAACCAAATCCCTTTATAACATGCTTTAAACTCTCTTGCTGGAAAAGTGTGATATAAATAATGATATTGATATTTGAACTGTATTGTTTGGTAAAGTAATAATGTTTGATTATTTCTTTTGTTATTGTATTTTTGTTATATCTTTGCTTTTCATTCTTTTTCTCTCACTATAATGCCCCACTATATTAACCTTGGGGAACTTTGGAAATGAGGCACTCAGATAGTCTTCCATTATTTGTCAGTGAGAAAAACCCCTTGATGAATTGAGTTCTTTGTCCAACAATGTTTGCTAAATACAACTTTTGTCAAGAGATGGGTACATTTGTTGTTAATAAGATTTCAGCATTTATTTTGGGAGGACTTTTTCCTGCCTTAGCTATTCAGTTTATATACTGTAAATGATAAACTGGATTCTTTGCAGGCTTTGATACCAAATACTGAACTAAGATAAAGAACCTGTCACAAATAATTCACAGATATATTATTTTATTGTGGAATGTAAATGGATTTAACTATTTCATAAAACATAAAGTCATAAACCACATCAAAAATTCAAGGGATTAATGCATTCCTCCCCAGAGGCAGATCTCTCTCATACATCAGACATCAAAAACTTAAAAGAGATTGGGTGGGGCAGACAATATTTTCATCTTATTAATGAAAGAAAAGGGCCAGCAATATACCGGAACATACAAAAAGCCTCTTTCATCTTAGCATGGGCTCATACAGGAATAATATAAGAATTGTGGGGGTTCTGGAAGCGAATGAAGGAGTAGGCATGAAAGCCCTAGTTAAGAAAATTGTTTCTGAAGTATTAAACAAGAAAGACCTGGAAAAATATGAGCGAGAAAGAGCTCATAGAACATTTGGGCCCAAATCTAACAAAAAATTAGAAAATTACTCTTTTCCAAGACAATAGGAAAGTGCAATGGCAATGCATGACAGAGGAAAGAATTATTGAGAGAACTGTCTGGGCCTTGTGAATCGGTTATTTACTCTTTCGGATAGTAGAAAGACTAGGGGGCACTCCATGAAGTTAGCATGGGGCACATTTAAAACTAATCGGAGAAAGTTCTTTTTTACTCAACGCACAATTAAACTCTGGAATTTGTTACCAGGGGATGTGGTCAGTGCAGTTAGTATAGCTGTGTTTAAAAAAGGATTGGATAAGTTCTTGGAGGAGAAGTCCATTCCCTGCTATTAAGTTCACTTGGAGAATAGCCACTGCCATTAGCAACAGTAACATGGAATAGACTTAGTTTTTGGGTTCTTGCCAGGTTCTTATGACCTGGATTGGCCACTGTTGGAAACAGGATGCTGGGCTTGATGGACCCTTGGTCTGACCCAGTATGGCATTTTCTTATGTTCTTATGTTCTTATGATGAGCAAATTTGGACTTAAAATAATGCCACTCAGATTTAGTTAAGCAGTGTCTTCTGTGGTGGGACATGGATGAAGGGGCTGCAATGTATGGGTCTGTATATCTGGATTCAATCTGGCTGTGAAGACTGTGCATGCAACTGCCCTCCAGTACTGGGTGCTGGGATTGGTAGGCAGTTTCATTTTGCTTCATCTCGAAATAAAACAAAACAAAATGCCGACAAAGGTTTTTTTTTTTGTTTCATTTTGTTTTCTGATTTTTTGTGTGTGCGGTTTGCAAATAGTGTGTGCATAATGCAAATAGTGCATGCAGAATAAAATTGTTCTATTTACAGTTTGTGTGCACAAAAATGTAAAACAAAACAAAATGAAAAAAAAAATGGATCCCCCTGAAACAAAACAGAAATAATTGCTGTTCACACCCTATTGGGGCAACATAAGGCAGGAAGTCCTCTTACAGGGTGAACTTTGCTATATTAGATGAGGACTGTTGAAATGACTACCAGCGCTAACCTTATGGATGCCCTGCATCATATTAAAAAATGTTCATTGCCTAACTAGTCACACACATGGTGATATCAGCTGGTGGTAGAATCACAAAGCCATAGCTACTTTTCCTTACTATGGTCCGTGATACTCACAAGCCCTTGAAAGCTTCTTTACCACTCATTTAAGAGAAAAGAAGAGGCAGAGCTCAAAACTATCTGGTTTTGGGATCAGTAAACATTGTTGATGTGCCAATTTGCTGAAGGGAAAGGTAAGCAGAAATGTGAAATTAGATGAAAGAATTTAGTACAGCATATGCTAAACCTTGTTTTCTTGCATTTGTTTTCCAGAGTGAACTAAAGAAGTTTCAGAAATTCTGAGGATTTGGCACAGCCAAGAGAGAAAACACTTTGTCCAGAGTATGAGCGGGGGCACATCATCCCTTCTTCACTGCCCCCAGTAGTTACAAGGGGGCCCAGAGGGAAAAACAGGACTGAGAAAGCAGCAATGAAATATCCAGTCTGATCGCCTTGTGAGTATGTTGCTTGTTGTTTTCTGAGTATGTAGCAGAATTATATATTGAGGTCTTTTTGATACTCACCACGCATCCAGGTTTTCGGGGCCACACTGGGCCCTGCAGCTAGAGATGCCTCACGGTGGTCGCACCTGCACAGGCCTAAAGACAGCCGCCAGTAGTTGTGGCAGAAGTGATTCCAGTGTGGGGCAGCTGATAGGGAAAGGAGCAGCAGGTCAATTAGCTCCCGTCTGGAGGGAGATACAGTGAAAGATCACAGAAGGAATGGGCACAGTGAAAGGGTCTAGGAGCATCACCGCGCCCCTCCCCCCCCCCCCCCCCCCTCAGCATGGCTGCCTCTTTTCCCTCTGGGAAAGCAGGGCTGCGAGGGCATCAGGGAAGCTCTTCTGAGCTGATATTGCTTTTCTACCTCTCGTGGCTGATCGGTTCTTGTGAGTGGGGGCAAGCAGTTCAGAAGGGCTTGCTCCCAGCTGTAACAAGAGAGAGATGTTATAACGTGGTGTTAGGGGTTGATGATTAAGCCGTCCCTAGATGCTTCTAGAGTAGATAATTGGCAGATAGTTTCTTAACAATGACAATGGTTTATGTCCCTGTGTGGAGACATTTATACCTGCAAATGATTGAATAGGAAGCAGAGCAGTGGCTGGCTGGATATCAAGTCTGAACTGATGTGAATTCCTAATAAAAGGTTAGCTGCACATTTCATGGTAGTCAGAGAATTTACCCTAAAACAAATCAAAATAACCCTGACCTATACACGGGAATAAATATCAGAATATTCTAAGTGCAGTTTAAAAGATAAGTTGCAAATAGCTTTTTAGATATTGAGATAATTTTGTTATTAATATAAATAAAAATGAATGTTAAATAGCTTGGGGTAGTATAGAAAGGGAATGAGTAAATGACATGAGAACCATGTGCTCAGTGGTATGAATGCTGGTTGAAGCCCATTGCGGGCAAGAGCCTGCAGATTATTCTTAAGAGCACTTAGAATATTCTGATACTTAGTCCCGTGTATAGGGTAACTGGTCCCGGTTATTTTGATTTGTATTAAGGTAGATTCTTCCCGGTATTTCTTGCTCTGGATTAGTGTTGAACGAGTCGGAGAATTATTACATACTGGTAGGAATGTGTATTCCTTTAAAACAAATGTGTAAAATGGGACAAATAAGGCCATTTGTGAGCAGTAGTCTGTGGGCTGTCTTACGGACCTCCGTTCTTACCTCCAGCCTAGCCCAGCATATGAGGTGGGCTGCCGTCGCCTATTAACCCCAGACCAGCTGTCCTTCTCCATCACAGTGAGATGCTGCTGATGCCTCTTGCATGGTGTGCCCACCCTAGGCGTGCCTGCACGGCTCTTTCCAAGCCTTAAAGGGGCCGCAGTAGGAAAAGCTCAGCAGCCCCTGAAGATTATGTCTGACACTAAGACCTATAAAAGGCCTCCCTTGACTCTGCTCCAGTGCCTCGGCAATAGGTCCACTACTGCAATATGAGCAAAAGCATTCCTGCCTGTGTTTCTGGTCTTCATTCCTGTGCTCTTGGTCTTCATCTTCATCCTAGTCAACTTTCAGTTCTTTGTCTGGTCCTCGTCTTGTGGTCAGTCTTCAGCTCTTCAGTGTCTTCTGCATCTTCACCTGCCTGCCTGTGCTGCTCCTCATCTCCCTGCCTGCCTCTCTGTCCCACTTTTCCTTGGACAGATCTCTGGTTCTGACCTTGGCTTGATTCATGACTACACTTGAACTTCGCCTGCCGCTGACACTGCTTGACTCAAAACTATGCCTGAGCTCTGCTTGCCACTGACAACCTGATTTTTGACCATGTTTGACTTCTGCCTGCCACTGACCTTCAATTGCTTTTTGACTATGCCCATACCTAGCCTGCCTCAGACTCTGGCTTGTGACCCAACCAGCTCTACTGATCTCCAGCTCATTAGCAGAGGCTTCTGCCTAAAACCTGCTGGCCCTGGCACCTGAGGGCTCAACATAAGGAGAACGAGGGTTGTTATAGGTGAAGCTACAGTTGGACCCCTGCCTCAGCTAACTCCACCTCGGCCCAAGGGTTGATGTCCAGAACAGATTTCCGAGGCCATGGACCCGGCAGACTTGTCTGCACTGAAGGCCATTCCTGGCCTAGCCTAGAAATTGCAAGCAATACAGATTGGCCTTGGAATTGACTCACTGTGCATTTGAACACCTTGATCGTACCCGCCACCCCGCCTCCACCAATAGCGTTACCAGGACCGCTACCAGTTATTAGCTTTCATGTACCGCAACTATCAGCCCCAACCCGGTACTCCAGGGATCCCAACCAGTACCAGATGCACTTTACTCTGCAAACGCCATTATTCCCTGACAATTTGACGAAAACCACCTACATTCTCTCGTTATTGGATGGGAAGATCTTAGTATGGGTCTCCCCTCTGGGAGCATACAGATCCTCTGCACTTAACCTACAACAATTCATGGGCCACTTCCAGACAATCATTGAGGAGTGAGGCCGAATGGCCACAATGGGCCCAATCTACTGTATCTCCACCAGGGCTCCAGCACATTTACAGAGTATGCCATTGTGTTTAGGACCCTGGCAACAGAGCTGAAATGGCATGGAGTTAGCTTGCTCACCATCTTTATTGAAGGTTTTGTGCCACTGATTAAAGATGAAGTTGCTGCCTGAGAGTTGCCTATCACACTAGAAGTGCTCAACGAACTGACCAGGAAGATAGATCGATACCTAAAAGAGGAAGCCCAAGAGAACCGCTCCGCAAGGAGAAAAATTACCCAAGCACCACTACTTCAATCCTTGGTCCTGATGGAGGCTGCCACACGCATGACCCTGCCACCAAAGGAACCCATGCAATTGGGCGGCTGTCACCTGGCACCCAAAGAGAAGAGACAATGCAGACAATTAGGTCTCTGCCTATATTGCATTGCTCAAAGACATGTCCTTTTCCCAGGGTCCTGAGCAAAGGGAAAGGATAAAATACCTAGAGCCAGTTAAGCAGGTAACCCTAGGGCTTACTGCCTCAAAACCCCTGTTACGACTATGGCTGCTGTGCAGCCTCCTCACCACCAGAGGCCCCTCATGAGCAAGCTCCCCTGGCTGGCCCAGTCTGACCTACCTATCTTTTCCATGTCCCGAACTCCCTACTTAACCCTGCCTAGCCCATGCCTCAGTGCTTTGGCATTGAGTTCCCTTGGGCTCCCTGCTTTAGCCTCCTGTTACTTATCTTGTGCGCCTCTGGGCTTCTCGCTTACCTGTCTTGCTCTGTGGCCTTGGGCCTCTGCTTATTCAGTCCTGTAGGCATTCTGCCTTGCCTGCTTCCTTGTTCTCTGTTCCTGAACCCCTCCCTGTTGCTGTCCTACTTCCCTCTGCTTCCTTGCCACACTGCCTTTGGCCTTTGTGGTTCCTGTTCAGTGTAGTCTTCTCTTGGTTTGTCTAGTCCATTCATCACCTGTCCTGCTCACCCTGGTTCTCTCATCCAGCTCACACTTACCTACATTCAGTCTCACGCTTACCTGCATGCTATCCTGATTCCACCCATTCTTGCACTCAGCTCCTGTGTACAGACCATGCTTACCTGCACTCACATCCACGCGTACCCCCCATGCTGTTCCAGTGTTTCCTGAAGTTCACCCTTACCCCCACGCAGATTGCTCCAGAGACTCTTCTCAGCCAGCATCCAGCACCAAAGACTCCTCTTAGCCAGCACCCAGCACCAAAGACTCTTCCCAGCCAGCACCAGAGACTCTTCCCCAGCCAGCACCCAGCGCCAGAGACTCCTATCATCCTGCACCTAGCTGCAGAGACACTAACTAGCCTTACCAGATATTCTGCTGTTGCTCCCATTCTCCTGTCGTGAGTCACCCCTGCTGGTGGTGTTCACCACACCTGCCTATTGCCCAACCATAACCCCCCCCGCCCCCCCAGCTCCTCCTGTCTTTCACTTTGGAGCAGTCTTCCATACATTGCTCCACCCAAGCCTTAATGGACTCTGGCTCCAGGGGGAAATTTATACAGCAAGAGTTTCTTAAGCAGTTCCAAATCCCTACTGTTCCCTCGACACCATCTTAGTGCTCTCATCTCTCTATGGACACCCCCTACCAGAATGGGTCACAAGATTCACAGTGCTCCCCTTACATTACGTGTTGGGTCCTCACACAAGGAAGTCATTAGCTTCAACATTCTTCCCAGAGCCATGAGCACGATTATACTAGGCATGCCATGGCTCCAGCGACATCAGCCACAATTTGACTGGTCCACGGCTGAACTCATCCAGTGGGAACTTGGATGCACCAAAGCCTGTGGCAAGCCTGAGGGGACTGGCCCTTCCGAGACTTCAACATCTTGTAAGAGCTCCAGAAGAATTCAGACCACTCCTCATCACCTCCAAGAAAATACTCTTAAAGCAGTCTATGGTCAGCTAAAGGAAAAATTGGAACAAGAGAGATACCCATGAGAAAGCTTGGAAAAGGAAAACCACCTTGTTAAGCAGAAGACTGAGGTCCTTATCAAGGACAAAGATCATCAGAGGTCTTGAATGAGTAGATGTGAATCGGTTATATACACTTTTGAATAATAGAAGGACTAGGGGGCATTCCATGAAGTTTGCAAGTAGCACATTTAAGACTAATCAGAGAAAATTCTTTTTCACTCAACGCACAATTAAACTCTGGAATTTGTTGCCAGAGGATGTGGTTAGCGCAGTTAGTGTAGCTGGGTTCAAAAAAGGTTTGGACAAGTTCTTGGAGAAGTCCATTAATGGCTATTAAACAAGTTTACTTAGGGAATAGCCACTGCTACTAATTGCATCAGTAGCATGGGATCTTCTTAGTGTTTGGGTAATTGCCAGGTTTTTGTGGCCTGGTTTGGCCTCTGTTGGAAACAGGATGCTGGGCTTGATGGACCCTTGGTCTGACACAGCATGGCAAATTTCTTATGTTCTTATGTTCTAAAGATGCCAAGATACAAATCCTGCATGGCTGACTTCTGCCAAAAGAGAATGTTCTTCTACCGCCTGGCCACCCAGAAGAGAGGGTGCTTCTTCACAATCAGTCTGCTTAACAGGAGGTGTTTGTTCACAGTCTGTCAGCCCAGGAGGAACCATTCATTCATGTGAGGCTCCACTTCCATCCTAGAATTGCATGAACTAGGGGAGAAAACCAATCATTTGGTTTCAGAAGTTACAAACCGAGCCAAGAAACCTGTAAGGATCTAAAGGAGTTTTTGTTGCTGGTACCCCCGCAGACCCAAGACCTTAAAATGGGGGGGTTACTGTTGCAGTTGGTGGTCTGCAGACTGTTCCATTGACCGTCGTTCTTAGTTTTCAAAAACTGCCACCATCGGTTTCCCCCTGGGCTGGCTGTCCTTCTCTGTCACGGCGAGATGCTGTTGATGCCTCTTGTGTGGCGCATCCTCCTTAGGTGTGAATACGTGGCTCTCCCCGGTCCTTAAAGTGGCTATGGTGGGAAAAGCCCCATGGCTCCTGTAGGTAGCGTCTCATGCTAAGGCCTGTTTAAGTCCTTCCTTGACTTGGCTCCAGTGCCTCGGCAATAGGTCCACTATTGCAAATTAGAGCAAATTGCCTCAGTATTCCTGCCTGTGTTCCTGGTCTTCGTTCCTGTGTTTCTGGTCTTTGTTCCTGTACTCCTGGTCTTTGTCTTCATTTTGTAATCAGCCTTCAGTTCTTTGTCAGGTCCTCATCTAGTGGTCAGTCTTCAGTTCTTCAGTTTCTTTCATGTCTTCACTTGCTCACCTGTGCTGCTCCTCATCTCCCTGCCTGCCTGTCTGTCCCACCTTTCCTTGGACAGATCTCTGTTTCTGACCATGGCTTAACTCACGACTATACCTGAACTCTGCCTGCCACTGACCAACATCTAACTCTTGATCACATTTGTTCTCTGCCTGCCAGCAACCTTTGCCTGCTCTTTGACTATGCCCATACCTAGTCTGCCCTGGACCCTGGCCTGTGACCCATCTATCTCTATTGATCTACAGCTCATCAGCAAAGGCCCCTGCCAAAGAGTTGCTGGCGTCAGCACCTGATGACTAATCTAAGAGGAACGAGGGCTGGTATAGATGAAGCTCCAGTTAGGCTCCTGCCTTAGCCAGATCCGCAGCCAACGGTGGGGACCTGCAGGGCTCTATTCTGCAGGTTACGCCAGCTCCACCTCATCCCAAGGGTGTGTGTCCCCATCCCCCCCCCCAGCAACAGATTTTCAGTTAATTCCAAATCATACAAACAAAAAATGGTTTCTCACAAATGTATCTGCAAATTTTAGGGCATTTTCTTTTTTTTTGGCCACATTTTAAAAAAGGACCTCCCCACGTCTTATCAACTTCCTTCCTATCCTGTAAAATCAAACCTGGGACCTGGCTTTTTCTAGCTAGCCTGAGCTGGGCCCAACCGGAGCCTCCCCATACCCTCTAATTCCCCTCCTATCTGGTAAAAGCTAGCTAGGAACTGGGACTGGGCCTAAAATGTCTGGTCTGAGCCAGGTCCAGATGAGACCTTCCCGGTTTCCTCCTGTTTCCCTGGAAATATATGTGCCTGGGCTGAAGAGCTTCCTCTCTGGCATCCACTTATCCCTTCTCAAAAGTCCAGATAAATAGGAAAGAAAGGGCAGGAGTGAAACCCACTTGCTCTTCTGTTATTGCCTGGATATATAAAAATGGCATCAGTCACCTGTGGCCAGCGCTGAATTAATGTAGCTTCAGTTATAGCTGGCATCATTATGTTGTAAAGCCATGCAACATAGTGGTGTCAGCCATAACTGAGACAGGCGCCAGTCATCCTCAAGGTGACTGGAGTCATTTTAAAAACTCCAGATGGTAGGGCAGGAGCAAGTGGGCCTCATTCTTGCCCCTTTCATCCTTTCTATTCAGATCTGTTGCAAGGGGGTGGTGGGGGCTTGGGAGGGAAGTCTTAGGACCCATCACATGTTTCTGGGATGGCAGGAGGCACCTGGTGAGGCCCTGGCTGAGCACAGATTGGCACAGCTAGGTAAGCCTGGGCCCCAAGATAGATTTTACCAGGTGGAAGGGAGGTTGATGGGAACTAGGGATGCCTAAGTTCAGCCCAGACAAGTAAACACAGGCTCCAGGTTTGAATTTACTGAGATGGGGAGGGGTTGAAGCACTTTGGGGAAGCCCAATCTATTTTCTTTTGGATTTTTTTTGGTGCATAATCATTTTTTGGAGGTTCACAAAATGAGTAGGATTGAAAAAAAAAAGTTAAATGAGCTGAAAAAGGAAATCTTGAAACAAAAAAAAATGAATCAAACTGAAAATGTTTGAGCCGCAAATCCTATAGAGAGGTGACAAGGATAAAATTGACTTAAGGGCAACATTTGTAATGGAATCAGAATTTTATGCAGTCAGTGATTGGTCAGAATATGTGGAGAGTTATGGACATATTTCAAGGCCAAGAAAATCTCTGATGAAGACCCATCAATGGTTCATTTTCTCACAGTTTGTGATTAAGAGACTTATTCTGTGATTCAGAATGTGGTGGCTCCCATTTTGCCGGAGAACGAAAAAAGGAACTGTGTGACTTGGTACAGGATCACTGCCATTGGTCAGGTCACTTAGTTTCTTAGCCTGATGGCTGGCAGAATTTTAATACATATAATTTTTTTGGCCCAGAGACCATTTGGTGAAGTAGGTACAGAATAAACACATGTCTCCTGGCAGAGCTGGAGTCAGCACTTGTTCCTTTTAGACATGCAACCCTAGGACCATTTTGTTTCATCCTTGTTTAAAGGGGAATGAGTGTCAGGATTAGTCTTGGCAGGAATCCATTCCTACAAGGGCCAACCATAGGGCCAGATTGATGGTTAGGCCTGCAAGAATCAATGGTAGATGAAGAGAAGAGAGTATATTAACTGAATAATATAACATATTCACTTCCAATTTTGGTTCGGAGACACTGTCAATGACAGACAGGTGGAAATGAAACTTGATATGAGGGCCATTTTCTCTCTCATGGGAGATGAACCCCTTTTTATCACATGGGTCCCTAGAGAAATCAACAGAAATGCAACCAGTTAGTATAAGGCTGTTTGCATATACTAGTGAGTTTTTTCCCTTTTGTGAGGAAAGCCATGGTGGACATGAGGGAAGAGGGAGAGCTGCAGTGTTACTGGTTGTCACTTTGCTTTCTAGGAAGGAAATGGCTCCCTGTTCTGTACTTGGGGTTAGTCAAAGATTAGTTAGCTTTACTCAGCAATAATGGATGACATATTACAGAAGTGCCACAAATTTGGGGACATTTGCAGGAGTTTTGGCCCGCATTCTACTACTTTCAGATGCTTAACCCCATTTCTTCATTCCCAATTAGGTGCCTTATAAGCTCCAGGAAATGGTGGCCTGGGATCTCCTCTGGTTGGAGAGAGAGAAGATTTGGAACCTGTGTAATTTTAATGCTGGCTTAACTCCATTCATTCAGTTATGAAAAGCAATGGATTGTTGCAAATTTTTGAAAACTAGAGTCACATTGAATAGATCAGCACAACTGGACTCATTCTCAATTTTTAGAATTTTTTATTTTTTACCTCTCTAATGTATAGACTGTTGTTTCCAAACTGGACCTGAGCCATGCGTATGTGCAGCTATTACTAGATGAGGAATTGAGAGAGCTGTAAAGAAAATGACCTATATTGAGGGTTCTTCCCAATTACCTTTTGGGGTGGCATGGTTCCCAGGAATTATTTAGTGTGCCATCGAAGGGGTGTTCCAGGGAATACAAAATGCAATGGTGAATTTGGAGAATATCCTAGTGACAGGACAAGACTAAAAGTAACACCTGGAAAACTTGCAGGCTGTGTGTCAAAGGTAAAAAAACAAGCAGGATTAAAATTAGAGGAAAACAAATATTCTTTTTTTTTTTTAACAATATTTCTATAGTTTTGAGTCACGTCATTGAGGCAAAAGGGTACTCATTGAAAATGAGGTGCAGACACTGGAAGATTCACCTGCATCGTGCTTTGTGCCAGAACTGAAAGCATTTCTTGAGTCCCTAAATTACTATCATAGATGTCTCCCTAGATTGTCCAATGTGTTAGAACTGCTGCTTCTCTTGCTGCAGAAGCAGGTGTCATGGAAATGGGATTATTTATTTATTTAAATTAATTTATATACCGGAGGTTCCTGTATAATATACATATCACCCCGGTTCACAAAGAACAGTAACTATCGCTACAAATAGCGGTTTACATAGAACAGAATAAAAGAAGTTTTACATTGAACAAAAACAAAGTAATAAGTTTTACATTGAAGTCAGCATGTGTAAATTTCTGATTAACAAAGGAAGAAAAATAGATCTGAATAACTCGTTGTGGGCTTGAAAAGACTTTTCTTCGTGTTCTTGGCTCTAGGGGAAAGCTTGTTTGAAAAGCCAAGTCTTAAGTTTCCCTTTAAATGTAGAGTGGCATGGTTCTAAACGAAGGTCTGGAGGGAGCGAGTTCCAAAGTGAAGGGCCTGCTGTGGATAATGCACGTTTCCTCAGAACGGATTTCATAGGTTGTGTGATTAGTCTGTTCTGATAGGCGCTTCTGGTTGGTTTCACAGATGTGTGTAATTGAATTTGGAATGTTAGGTTGAGAGGTGCGATGTTGTGTAAGGCCTTATGTATCATCATTAAAGACTTGAACTGGATCCTGTATTTAATTGGAAGCCAGTGGAGATGGTGGAGAATTGGGGTGATATGATCTCTCTTTTTGGCATTTGATAGAATTCTTGCAGAGGCGTTCAGGACCATCTGAAGTGGTTTGATGGTACATGCTGGAAGGCCTAGGAGGAGAGAGTTACAATAATCCAGCTTTGGGAGTATGATGGCTTGTAAAACCATGCGGAAGTCTCTGTATAGGAGGAGAGGTTTGAGTTTCTTTAATGTTTGAAGTTTAAAGAAACATTCTTTTGTTGTGTTGTTGACGAATTTGTTGAGACTGAGTCTGTTGTCTATGATGACTCCCAGATCTCTAACTTGTTGTGTGGTGGAGAGCCCTGTGGTGACCGGATGTTGATTAGTGTTAGAATGTGAGGAAGGGGTATAGTTTTCCGGAGTTATAATGAGGATTTCAGTTTTGTTTTTATTTAGAACCAAGTTGAGACTGGTGAGTAGATTGTTGATAGCTGACAGACATTTATTCCAGAATGATATGGCTTTGTATATGGAATCTTCTATAGGGATGAGGATTTGAATATCATCCGCGTATAGGTAATGTCTTAGCTTAAGGTTAGTGAGAAGTTGACAAAGAGGGAGTAGATAAATATTGAAAAGAGTCGGGGAGAGGGATGATCCTTGTGGTACCCCCCTTTTGGATTCGATGGTGTGGGACTCTTTGTTATTTATCTTGACCTTGTATGTTCTGTTCTCCAAAAATGATTTGAACCAGTTAAAAACTACTCCTGTAATGCCAATGTCTATTAGGCGTTGCAGGAGGCATGAGTGGTTAACGGTATCAAACGCTGATGAAAGATCAAGGAGAGCGAGGAGGCAAGGTTGGCCCTTTTCTAGGTTGAAAATGATAGTGTCTGATAATGATGTTAATAATGATTCGGTATTCATAGACTTGCGAAAGCCAAATTGGTTTGAGGTGAGGATGTTGTTTTCGTCAAGATATTCTGTAAGTTGTTTGTTTACAACTTTTTCATAACTCTGGCAATCAACGGGAGGTTTGCTATGGGTCTAAAGTTTGCTGGGTCTGAGGTGGGTAAGTTAGGTTTTTTGAGGAGCGGCTTGAGCATGGCTAACTTGAGTTGGTTCGGGACATGTCCTTGAGAGAAGGAGCAGTTAATAATGTCTGCTAAAGGTTTGGCTATGGTGTTGGAGATCAGACACAGTTTGTTGTATGGAATGTGGTCTGATGGATGAGAGGATGGTTTTATCTTCTTGAGAATATTCTCTATTTCTAGAGTGGATGTGAGCTCAAAAGTGTTGAGTAGTGTTAGTGAAGTGTTAGTGTTAGGTTGTTTGACATTTGGGTGCGATGGTTGTTGATCTGTTGGGAGTGGTGGTTGAGCGGTTGAATGAGGTGTTTGTTGAGCGGGTGATTGCGAAGATTGGGGGGTGAGGTTGATTACGTGTTTTGGATGTGTAGATGGTCCCTTGAGGGGAGCTAGAAGTGAAGTGATTTTGTTGTCGAAAAAGTCTGCTAGTTCGTTCGCTTTAGTGAGTGCTTGATCATCTGGAATGGTCGGTGCCGGGGGTTTTGTGAGGGTTGATACATAGGAGAAAAGAGCTCTTGAATCAAAGATGAGGTGGTGGATTTTTTTGGAGAAGAATATTCTCTTTGTTGTGTTGATGTTGTTTCTGTATGAGTTAAGGCATGATTTGTAGATGAGGAGGGTGGTTGTAGATGGGTTTTTTCGCCAATTTTGTTCCTTGCATCTCAACTCGTGTTTATGATTTTTTAGCTCTGGTGTGAACCAGGGTCTCCTGTTGTCTTTGTTTGGATTGATAGATTTAGTTGTCATGTGGCAAATTTGATCTGCAACCTTTTTAGTGATGTTGGTCCATGATGAAGTTGCTGAGTTTACGTCGGATAGGTCTAGGTGCTCAAGTTCCTTGGCTAGGTGTTCACCGAGTTGGTCTCCTGAGCACTGTTTCCTAAGCGATATAGTTATAGGTTGTGTGGATTGTGGTGGAAGTTCTTTTATTTTTAAAACCGATGATATAATTCGATGGTCTGACCAAGGGATCTCAAAGAAACCTCAGGTTGTAGACAGTTTTAGCATGGGATGCCGCACAAACTATGGAGCAGAGGTGGGACTGGGGGTGGGGCAGGTGAGAGGGGCGGCTGGCCCAGGTGTCAAGCCCAAGGGGGCATCATCAGCAAGGCTGCTTTTACCTATGGGCATAAGCACACAGGGCTCTGTCCTGATGACTATATTGGCTATTAATACCCAAAACCTCAGGCAGTAGAGATCATCCCTCTGTTTCCTACTCAGCCTCTGCCCTCCCAGGCAGCATGCAAGGAACTGGATTGGGGTGAATTTGAATCTGAAGTAGACAGAGCACAGCACAAAGCAAAGAAGAATCTTCCCTAATCCAGCCCCTTCTCCACTCTTGTTCCCTTCCCCCACTATCTGCAGGGAAGAGAAAGGGAGGGGAAGGAAACAGTTTTTGCCTGCAATATTTCTATTTCTAATTTGTGATCCCTTATTCTGTATTATGTGAGAGTCTGTCTGTGTTCTATTTGTGTGATGAAGATGAAATATTCTGCTAGCATGTAGGTTTTGTGTACATCAAAATGGTGCTGTCCGCTGGGGTAAATGCGCCGGGATTAATTAACTTCGGTGTGGCCTCAGCGGACGCTGTCATTTGGCAGTGAAGAGCTGAAGAAAGAAGAGGACCTGAAGAGGAGCTCCCAGGCCTCCGCTCTGAGGCCTGGCCCTGACTCTGGGCTGAGGCTCAAGCATCAGGACCTGGCCTCCTGGCCGAGACCCTGGTGTCAGGCCTGTGTCCAAGCCTAGGCCCCGGCATCAGGATCTGGATTCCGGGTTGGGTTGCAGCATCGGGCCTGGGCTTGGTCTCCGGCCTAGGCTGAGACCCCAATGTTGAAACCCAGCCTCTGGGTCAGGTGATGGTGTTGAGCCTGGGTGCGGGCCAAGGCCCCAGCTTTGGGACCTAGCTTCCAGTTTGGGTTGCTGCATCGACCCTGAGCTTGTGCTCCCGCCTAGGCTGAGGCCCAAGTATTGGCACCTGGCCTCTGGGGTAAGTCACAGTGTCGGATCTGGATTTGGACCGAGGTCCCAGTGTTAGGACCCAGCCTCCAGGTGGGGGTCGCTGCTTCAGGCCTGGTCTTGGACAGTGGACCCGGCATCAGGACCCGGCCTCTGGTTTGGGTCACAGTGTCGGGCCTGGGTGCAGGCCAAGATCACCACGTTGGTACCTGGCTGCCAGGCCGCAATATTGGACATGGGTCTGGGCTCCAGCCTTGTCAAAGGCATTGACCTATGCAAGTCCAAGGCTTCGGCCTAGTTCTTGCCGGCAGTACCCCACCAAACTGAATAAGTAGGGGCCTGGGGGATTCTGGCCCTGGCATTTTTGTGGGAGGGAGGCTTTGCTTTTGTTTTTGGCCATTTTTTTTTTATTGCTTGATTCGTTTTTTTTTTTCTTCCAGACAAATGAAGCAAATCAAGCAATTCATGAACCAAAATATGTGGGAAAAAGCTTCCTGAAAACAAACTGAATGACAAAAATGAACTTTTTTTCCCCTGCACATCCCTAATGCATAACGTTCTGTCCCAGAGTGGATTCTTTCTGTGGGGAAAGCTCTCGCTTTTGGCCAGACAGTAGAGTGTTATTACCCATGTGTGTTGCTAGTAGCTGCATCCCAAGGGGTGAGATGCTGGGACAAACTAAGCAGGAACAGGCTCTAAATGTTAAAATAAAGTTTACTGATTTTACAACAATTAAATTAAAGTCCACTCTATCCATAATATTGAAGTTAAAATTGACTGATAGTACAGATATGAGTTCTTGTTAGGTAGGTGTCCTTAATTTCAGGCTTCTGAGTGAAGCTTCCCATGGTGTTTTTAAGGGCACAAAGCTCTCCCAGTGGCTAAATGGGAATCCTATGGGAGGGGTCTCTTTAAACACAGAAACAACAGTCCTACCTGAATTCATCTCATTCTTGGACACCCAGCCTGTCCTGGTCCCTTGGTGAAGAGATCCAGTTGGGGGGGTCTCCTGATCTTGATCATTCTCCTTAGTTCTGTTGTTGTGAACTTCTTTTGCAGGAAAAGTCTCTAGAAAGGGGATCAGACTATCTCAGCTCTGCATCCCATTGGGGAAGGGTGAATCGAAAAACCTCCCCACAAAACAACTGTCCAAAATACTTTCTTTACGATAAACTGGATACATCTTCAGCCATCAAAATCTCTCTCAGAAGAGCTGTCCTGGTCCTCTGGATAGAGAGCCCAAAAGGGATTCCGGTTCAAAACCTATCTCTCTGTAACTAATAGAGAAGAGACCTTCTGGCAGGGAGTGCGTGATAAAGGATTTCTTCAGACTTAAAGGTGCATGATGAAACATAGAAACATAAATGACGGCAGAAAAAGACCAAACGGCCCATCCAGTCTGCCCAGCAAGCTCCCACACTCATTTTCCCATACTTATCTGTTTCACCGACCACCAAGTTCAGGGCCCTTGTTGGTAACTTTTGATTTGAATTTCCTGCCACTCCCTGCCATTGATGCAGAGAGTAATGATGGAGTTGCATCAAAGGTAAATCATAAGGCTTAATGGTTAAGGGTAGTAAGTGTCGCATCAAGAAAGTTACCCCGATGCTTGTTTAACCAGACTGCACAGATCAATGCCTTGTTGGATGTTGTCTAAATGTAAATCCTCTTTTGCACATTTCCCCCTGCCGTTGAAACAGAAAACAATGCTGTATATGCATTCAAAGTGAAGTATCAGGTTTAATTGGTTTAGGGTAGTAACCGCCGCAATAAGCAAGCTACCCCCAAGCTTATTTGTTTACCCAGACTGTGTGGTTTAGTCCTAGTTGGTTGTTGTCTGAATGCAAATCCTCTTTTCCACATTTCCCCTTGCCGTTGATACAGAGAGCAATGTTGGAGTTTAGTCCTTGATGGTTGTTGTCTGAATGCAAATTCTCTTTTCCACATTTCCCCTTGCCATTGATACAGAGAGCAATGTTGGAGTTGCATTAACCATGTGAAGGCTTATTGAGTAAGGGTAGTAATCACCAGGTAGCAGCCATCACCATTTCAGCAAGCCATCCCCTTTGCTCTTCTCTTCATTCCCATCCTCTAGGCTTTATGGACCCACATGCCCCTTAGATTCCTTCATAGCTTTTTATTCTTCACCACTTCCTCCGGAAGGGCATTCCAGGCATCCACCACCCTCTCCATGAAGAAATACTTCCTGACATTGGTTCTAAGTCTTTCTCCTTGGAGTTTCAAATCGTGACCCCTGGTTCTACTGATTTTTTTTCCAGTGGAAAAGGTTTGGTGTTGACCATGGATCATTAAAACCTTTCAAGTAACTGAAAGTCTGTATCATTTTATTTTATTTATTTATGAACTTTTATATGCCAACATTCATAGGACACATAATGCCGGTTTACAATTAACTATAAAAGAATGGAAAATTACAATGAACGGGGATCGGAGAGAGGGGAGCAGGCAAGAAAGTGAGGAAGAGGGGGGGCAAGGAGATAGTAAAGACAAGGGGAGAAAAGAGGAACGAAGTTATGAAGATAGATGGAGAATAACCATATTACACAATAACACAAGAAACCTGGGTGTTATACTTGATAACCAACTAACATTCAAACCATACATCAAATCTATCCTTAGCAGCTGCTATTTCAAACTTCAAACCCTCAAAAAACTCAAACCCCTTCTCTACTTCTCCGATTTCCGCACGGTACTCCAATCCATAATTTTCTCAAAAATTGATTACTGTAACGCTCTCTTACTTGGACTCCCTTCTAGCCACATCAAACCTCTACAACTCCTCCAAAACGCTACTGCACGCATCCTCACCAATGTCAATAAGAAAGACCACATCACTCCCACCCTCATTGATCTTCACTGGCTTCCCATTCACTCACGAATTATTTACAAGACCCTCACCCTCATCCACAAAAGTATTACTAATGAACACTGCAACTGGCTAAACCCACCCTTCCTCCCTCGTACCTCCACAAGACCCACCCGTGCTTCCCTCCGTGGAACCCTTATCCCTCCCTCCATAAGATCCACTAGACTCATTTCCACCACCAATAGAGCCCTTTCCCTTGCAGGCCCCTCCCTCTGGAACTCTATGCCTCTTAATCTACGTACCGAAACCTCCACACCTACTTTCAAGAAGAAACTCAAAACCTGGCTTTTCCTCCAAGCATACCCCCATTCTTCATCATCTTCACCAACTAACACGCTAGCCCAACCATCATTCCTCTCCAACACCCCCCTTTCAGAACCTACACCCAACCCCCTCCCCCTCTAAAGTTTCCTACATCTCCTGTATATAACCAGTGTACAACATCTGTATATATATCCAGTGTACAACTTCTGTATATAACCATTGTACATATTTCTTCCTCGAATCCCTATTCACATTTTATCCCCATGTATCTGTTTGCACCCTCCCCCTGCCCCCCCTTTGTATCGACCCCCCCCCCCTCATCCCTCCACAGTTACTTAGTTATTTGTTCTGTTACTGCGTTTTACGTTATACACCGTTCTCTGTAAAGGCTATGCCTATATACTTTCTGTTGTAAGTTACTTGTGAACCGGCACGATGTGCAAACGGTTGCCGGTATATAAAATTAAATAAATAAATAAATAAATAAATAAATAAATAAATAAATAAGTGACAACTCACATCATAGGATGTGTACATCAAAACCATATTAAGTGACAAAACACATCATAGGATGTGTACTTGTTCTAACCGGAGTAACCATATACAAATATACATAATACAATGACGAGTTCTGGGGGGAGAGGGGGGTAGGACTACACTGGGGGGATTATACGGAAGAGGTGGGAGGCTAGAGGGCATGCAAGACAGCTCGGCTGGGATCAGGCTAGGTTTGGTTTGCATCGGGGTAGGCCTGCTTGAAGAGCCATGTCTTGATTCCTTTTTTGAAGTATCACTCCTGCTCCTCCTCTCCTCCAGGGTATACATATTTAGATTCTTCAGTCTCTCCTCATAAGACATTTTATGTAGACCCTCCACTTTTTTGGTCGCCCTTCTCTGGACCACCTCCATCCTGTCTCTGTCCCTTTGGAGATACAGGGGTAGATTTTCAAACAAGGCGCTTTGGCGTACTTTTGTTGGCGCTCCAGGCGCAAACAAAAGTACGTGGGATTTTAGTAGATACGCGCGGAGCCGTGCGTATCTGCTAAAAACCTGGATCGGCGTGCGCAAGGCTATTGATTTTGTATAGCCGGCGCGCGCCGAGCCGCGCAGCCTACACCCGTTCCCTCCAAGGCCGCTCCGAAATCGGAGCGGCCTTGGAGGGAATCCTCTAACGCCCTCCCCTCACCTTCCCCTCCCTTCCTCTACCTAACCCACCCGCCCGGCCCTGTCTACACCCCCCCCTTACCTTTCTCCGGGGATTTACGCCTCCCGGAGGGAGAAGTAAATCCCCGCACGCCAGCGGGCCTGTTGCGCACCGGGACGCGACCTGGGGGCGGATACGGAGGGCGCGGCCACGCCCCCGGACCGCCCCGGGCCGTAGCCACGCCCCGTACCCGCCCCCAAAACGCTGCCGACACGCCCCCTAAACGCCGCGATGACCGGGCCCGCCCCCGACACGCCCCCGACACGCCCCCCTTGGAGAACCCCGGGACTTACGCGAGTCCCGGGGCTCTGCGCGCGCCGGTAGGCCTATGTAAAATAGGCTCACCGGCGCGCAGGGCCCTGCTCGCCTAAATCCGCCCGGTTTTGGGCGGATTTAGGCGAGCAGGGCTCTGAAAATCCGCCCCACAGTCTCCAGAACTGAACACTGTACTCCAGGTGAGGCCTCACCAAAGTCCTGTACAAGGGGATCATCACTTCCTTTCTCTTACTAGATATTCCTCTCTCTATGCAGCCCAGTATTCTTCTGGCTTTAGCTATTGCCTTGTCATATTGTTTCGCCGACTTCAGATCGTTAGACCCTATCATCCCAAGGCCTCCATCCTGCTCTGTGCACATCAGCCCTTCACCCACCATCAAATACAGTTCTTTCACATTTCCACACCCCATATGCATGACTCTGCACTTCTTGGCATTGAATCTCAGCTGCCATATCTTCGACCACTCTTCCAGCTTCCTTAAATCCCGTCTCATTCTTTTCACTCCTTCCGGCATGTCCACTCTGTAGTATCATCCACAAAACGACAAACCTTACCTTCTATCCCATCCACAATGTCGCTCACAAAGATATTGAACAGGATTGATCCCAACACCGATCCTTGCTGCACTCCGCTTAACATCTCTCTCTCTTCAGAGTAAGTTCCATTTACTATCACAAATTGTCTTCTGTCCGTCAACCAGTTTGCAATGCAGGCCACCACCTTGGCACTCACTCCTAAGCTTCTCATTTTATTCACAAGCCTCCTGTGCGAGACCATATCAAAATCTTTGCTGAAATCCAAGTAGATGACATCGAGCGTTCTTCCTTGATACAATTCCCTAGTCACCCAATCAAAAACCAAATCTGCTTCATTTTTTTGAAAGGGTTAATAAACATAAAGATAAAGGTGAACCAGTAGATGTAGTGTATTTGGATTTTCAGAAGGAGTTTGACAAAGTACCTCATGAGAGGCTTCTAAAAAAACTAAAAAGTCATGGGATAGGAGGTGATGTCCTTTGTGGATTACAAACTGGCTAAAAGACAGGAAACAGAGAGAGTAGGATTAAATGGACAATTTTCTCAGTGGAAGGGAGTGGGCAGTGGAGTGCCTCAAGGATCTGTATGGGACCCGTACTTTTCAATATATTTATAAATGATCTGGAAAAAATACGACAAGTGAGGTAATTAAAATTGCAGATGATACAAAATTGTTCAGAGTAGTTAAATCACAAGCAGATTGTGATAAATTGAAGGAAGACCTTCTGAGACTGGAAAATTGGGCATTCAAATGGCAGATGAAATTTAATGTGAATAATTGCAAAGTGATGCATATAGGGAAAAATAACCCATGCTAGAGTTACAAAATGTTAGGTTCCATATTAGGAGCTACCACCCAACAAAGAGATCTAGGCGTCATAGTGGATAACACATGGAATTCATCAGTTCAGTGAGCTGCGGTAGTCAAAAAAAGCAAACAGTATGTTGGCAATTATTAGAAAGGGAATGGTGAATAAAACAGAAAATGTCATAATGTCCTCTATATCGCTCAATGGTAAGAATGCACCTTGAATACTGTGTACAATTCTGGTCATGCATCTCAAAAAAGATATAGTTGTGATGGAGAAGGTACAGAGAAGGGCGACCAAAATGATAAAGGGAATGGAACAGCTGCCCTATGAGGAAAGACTAAAAAGGGTAGGACTTTTCAGCTTGGAGAAGAGACGGCTAAAGGGGGAAATGATAGAGGTGCTTAAAATCATGAGAGGTCGAGAACAGGTTAATGTGAATCAGTTATTTACTCTTTCAGATAATAGAAAGACTAGGGGGCACTCCATGAAGTTAGCATGTGGCACATTTAAAACAAATCGGAGAAAGTTCTTTTTCAGTCAACACACAATTAAACTCTGGAATTTGTTGCCAGAGGATGTGCAGTTAGTGTAGCTGTGTTTAAAAAAGGATTGGATAAGTTCTTAGAGGAGAAGTCCATTACCTGCTATTAATTAAGCGGACTTAGTAAATAGCCACTGCTATTACTAGTAACAGTAGCATGGAATAGACTTAGTTTTTGGGTACTTGCCAGGATCTTATGGCCTGGATTGGCCATTGTTGGAAACAGGATGCTGGGCTTGATGGACACTTGGTCTGACCCAGTATGGCATGTTCTTATGTCCCTCAATGACCCTCAATATAGGTCATTTTCTTTACAGCTCTCTCAATTCCTCATCTAGTAATATCAGATAAGAACATAAGAACATAAGAACATGCCATACTGGGTCAGACCAAGTGTCCATCAAGCCCAGCATCCTGTTTCCAACAGTGGCCAATCCAGCCCATAAGATCCTGGCAAGTACCCAAAAACTAAGTCTATTCCATGCTACTGTTACTAGTAATAGCAGTGGCTATTTACTAAGTCCGCTTAATTAATAGCAGGTAATGGACTTCTCCTCTAAGAACTCATCCAATCCTTTTTTAAACACAGCTACACTAACTGCACATCCTCTGGCAACAAATTCCAGAGTTTAATTGTGCGTTGACTGAAAAAGAACTTTCTCCAATTAGTTTTAAATGTGTTACATGATAACTTCATGGAGTAAGTAAATAACCGATTCACATTTACCCATTCTAGACCTCTCATGATTTTAAACACCTTAGCTGTCTCTTCTTCAAGCTCAACAGTCCTAACCTCTTTAGTCTTTCCTCATAAGGGAGCTGTTCTATCCCCTTTATCATTTTGGTTGCCCTTCTCTGTATGTTCTCCATCGCAATTATATCTTTTTTGAGATGCGGCGACCAGAATTGTACACAGTATTCAAGGTGCGGTCTAACCATGGAGCGATACAGAGGCATTATGACATTTTCTGTTTTATTCACCATTCCCTTTCTAATAATTCCCAACATACTGTTTGCTTTTTTTGACTACCGCAGCTCACTGAACTGATGAGTTCAATGTGTTATCCACTATGACGCCTAGATCTCTTTGTTGGGTGGTAGCTCCTAATATGGAATCTAACATTTTGTAACTCTAGCATGGGTTATTTTTCCCTATATGCATTACTTTGCAGTTATTCACATTAAATTTCATCTGCCATTTGAATGCCCAATTTTCCAGTCTCAGAAGGTCTTCCTTCAATTTATCACAATCTGCTTGTGATTTAACTACTCTGAACAATTTTGTATCATCTGCAATTTTAATTACCTCACTTGTCGTATTTCTTTCCAGATCATTTATAAATATATTGAAAAGTACGGGTCCCATACAGATCCTTGAGGCACTCCACTGCCCACTCCCTTCCACTGAGAAAATTGTCCATTTAATCCTACTCTCTGTTTCCTGTCTTTTAGCCAGTTTGTAATCCACAAAGGACATCACCTCCTATCCCATGACTTTTTAGTTTTTTTAGAAGCCTCTCATGAGGTACTTTGTCAAACTCCTTCTGAAAATCCAAATACACTACATCTACTGGTTCACCTTTATCTTTATGTTTATTAACCCTTTCAAAAAAATGAAGCAGATTTGTTAGGCAAGACTTCCCATGAGTAAATCCATGTTGACTGTGTTCCATTAAACCATGTCTTTCTATATGCTCTGTGATTTTGATCTTTAGAATAGTTTCCACTAGAGATGTGAATCGTGTCCTCGATCGTCTTAACGATCGATTTCGGCTGGGAGGGGGAGGGAATCGTATTGTTGCCGTTTGGATGTGTAAACTATCGTGAAAAATCGTTAAAATCGTGAGCCGGCACACTAAACCCCCCTAAAACCCACCCCGACCCTTTAAATTAAATCCCCCACCCTCCCGAACCCCCCCCCCCCAAATGCTTTAAATTACCTGGGGATCCGGCGGTGGTCCAGAACGGCGGCGGTCCGGAACGGCCCCCTCAATAGAATCGTGTTGTCTTCAGCCGGCGCCATTTTTCAAAATGGCCGCCGCAAAATGGCGGCGGCCATAGACAAAAATGATTCGACGGAGGAGGTCGTTCCGGACCCCCGCTGGACTTTTGGCAAGTCTTGTGGGGGTCAGGAGGCCCCCCCAAGCTGGCCAAAATTTTCCTGGGAGTCCAGCGGGGTTCCGGGAGCGATTTCTTGCCGCGAATCGTTTTCGTACGGAAAATGGCGCCGGCAGGAGATCGACTGCAGGAGGTCGTTCAGCGGGGGTTCCGGACCGCCGCTGAACGACCTCCTGCACTCGATCTCCTGCCGGCCATTTTGCGGTGGCCATTTGAAAAATGGCGCCGGCTGAAGACAACACGATTCTATTGAGGGGGCCATTCCGGACCGCCGTCGTTCTGGACCACCGCCGGATCCCCAGGTAATTTAAAGCATTGGGGGGGGGCGGTTCGGGAGGGTGGGGGATTTAATTTAAAGGGTCGGGGGTGGGTTTTAGGGGGTTTTAGTGTGCCGGTTTTCCTGCCCTCCCCCTTCCCCCGATTTACGATTTTTTAACGATAATCGGGGGAATTGGTATTGTATCGTGGCCCTAACGATTTTTTGACGATTTAAAATATCGTCCGATATATTTTAAATCGTCAAAAAATGATTCACATCCCTAGTTTCCACTATTTTTCCTGGCACTGAAGTCAGGCTTACTGGTCTTTAGTTTCCAGGATCGCCCCTGGAGCCCTTTTTAAATATTGGGGTTACATTGGCAACTCTCCAGTCTTCAGGTATAATAGATGATTTTAATGATAGGTTACACATTTTAACTAATAGATCAGAAATTTCATTTTTGAGTTCCTTCAGTACCCTAAGATGTATACAATCCGGTCCAGGTGATTTGCTACGCTTTAGTTTGTCAATCTGGCCTACTACATCTTCTAGGTTCACAGTGATTTGTCTGAGAGGACCTTCCCCTGGTGAATCCATGCTGCTTCTGGTCCAGCAAGTCTTCTGATTGTAGATTGTTCACTACTCTTTCTTTCAGCAATGACTCCATTACTTTTCACACCACCGAGGTGAGGCTAACCGGCCTGTAGTTTCCAGCCTCCTCTCTGCTCCCACTCTTATGAAGCGGGACCACCACTGCTCTTCTCCAATCACTCGGCACCATTCCCGTTTCTAGGGATCTATTGAACATGTCACACAGCGGATCCACTGGCATATCTCTATAAGACCCTCCACTTTTTATTCACCCTTCTCTGGAAGGGCACATCTCTGAGCTCCCTCAGTATCCTGGGATGAATCTCATCAGGCCCCATGGCTTTGTCCACTTTCAGTTTTCCTAGCTCTTCCCATATGTTCTCTTCTGTGAACTGAGTTTCTTCTACTCCACTACCGTCCTGTTTCTTGTTAACTAGCAATGGTCCTTCTCCAGGGTCCTCTTTAGTGAACACCGAACTTTAGGTTTTGTTTAATATTTCTGCCATTTCTTCATCTCTCTCCACACATTGATCCTTTTCCCCTTTCAATTTCACTATACCACTTTGGACTTTTCTCCTTTCTCTGATGTAGCTGAAAAATGTTTTGTCACCTCGCTTTACCTCTTTGGCAATCCTTTCTTCTGCTTGATTTTTTGCTGTCTTGATTACTTTCTTCATCTTCCTCAGTTCCATCAGATATTCTTCCTTGTGATCCTCCCTTTGAGATCCTTTATATTTCTTAAACGCTGATCTTTTAGCTTTTATTTTATCAGCCACCTCCTTCGAGAACCAGATAGGTTTCATTTTCTTTTGCTTTTCATTACTTTTCTAACATATAGATTAGTTGCCTTGGTAATTGCTCCTTTTAGTTTGGCCCACTGTTGTTCCACATCTCTCATTTTCTCCCAGACTTCTAGTTCTTCCTCCAGGTACTTCCCCATTTCAACAAAGTCCATGTTTTTGAACTGCAAACTCGGGACTTCATCCGACTTCTCCGTATCCTATTTGTGATATAAAACCATACTGTTTGATGATCATTGGTGCTGAGGTGGGCTCCCACCTGCACATTAGATACATTATCTCCGTTAGTGAAAACTAAATCAAGTATAGCTCTCTCCCTCGTGGGTTCCATTACCATTTGTTTGTACTGTTAGATTCTGCAGAAGGAATTCTCCAGTCTACATCTGGCAGATTAAAATCTCCAATGATCACCACTTCTCCCTTCTTTCCCATCTTTTGGATGTCTTCAACCAGAACTCTGTCAAATTCTTCCATTTGATTTGGAGGCCTGTAAACCACTCCAATAAAAATGGATGCCCCATCATCTTTTTTTAGGACAGCCCATAATGCTTCTTCTTTGCCCCATCTTCCTTGCAGCTCAGATGCTTGGATATTGTTTTTGACATAAAGAGCTACTGCTCCTCTTAGACTGGGAGGCCTCACCAGAGAGGTAAAGAAAAAGACATCTTCATTGATAAGAGGCTTTCTAAAACTGACCACACAGAACATTAAAATGGCTGGACTAACTAGGATGAGGCGTCCAATCCAAGCCCTCCAGGTTGGGAGGGGCAGAAGGGGATGGAAGGCTCATGGTTGTAAGGGTTCTAAGTGGGGATCTAGAGCCATCTATTGACAGACCAAGGGGACACCACTGTTTCAAATCACCTAAACAAGTCTGAAATTTCATACTTAGTTCCTTCAGAACTCTGGGGTGCCCACCATTTAGCTGCATTATATTTGACTTATTCAGGTAAGTTTTAAAACGTGCTACATAGCCGGATAAATAAGCTAGCCAAATAAGTCTTCAAACTCTAGTTATCTGTCTATCTATGTAGTGCTTTTCCTTTACTTTCTTTTACTTACTTATCTGGTTATCTTCCTTAGCCAGATAAGTTTAAACATCTGGAAGAATCACCACGGATATTTGTCACCACATAGCCAGATAAGTCCGAACTTATGTGTGCATCCATATAGTTGCGTATACGGGTGCATATCCATATAGTTGCGTATATGGATGCGCTTGCACATGTTATCCTCTATTGTTTAACTACAATGTGCAATGCATGTCCTTATTGCATCAGAAATAAACTTATGGGTAAATTTTGAAGGAACACACACATGCCCAAAAATACGCCTTGTTTTATAAAGTACACATGTAAAATACTGTTGCTAGGCATACTTCTACAGCCTCTAACAGATGGAGAGGAGAGGAGAGAGAGAGAGAGAGAGAGAGAGAGACTGTATAGAGTCAGTCTGACACTCTCTATATATGTACCTCTCTAGAGGGGCACTTTAAATGGGGTGGGATTTCGGGAGGTGGGTTGGGGATAGGGGTGTTGCCTCAGACACATTCAGAGGGATTCATTGTAAAATTGACATCAGTAAATAATTATAGCCCTTATAGGTGATGAAAAGGAGTAGATTTGTATACTGCACTTAGCATCTGCAGTGTACAAATCAACTCTTCTTGTTAGACTTTTCAAACACCCTTCCTAATCCCAACCCACCTCCTGAAAATCCACCCCTCTAGAGTAGTACATAGATAGAGAGTGTCATATTGACTCTATACAGAGGCTCTCTCTCTCTCTTTCTCCACCCTGCCCCCCCCCCCCCCCCCCCCCCACTCTTTCCAGGTTCCTGCATCTCATGAAGATCAGTAGCAAAGTTCACAAGTAACATACACGTAACACCTTTGCAAACTTTGTGGTTACGTGCACCAATGTTGGATCCACCCCTGGAATGCCTATGACTTGCCCCTTTTCCACCTTCTTATTCTGGCTTCTTCTGGCTTCTTCTGGTTTCTTATTCTTATTCTGGCGCGCCCTTCCTGGCTTCTTAAAGTTCGCATTGATCGTGTGCGGCCCACATACGTGCGTATGTGGCCGTTTTTGCACACTGTATTTAATTTATTTATACATTTTTAGACCACTACATTCATTGTTCTATGTGGTGTAGAATGCAAAACATTCATAAAAACATAAAATAAAAACACCTCATGATAACACAAGAAAAAATTGAGCTATGAATGAATTAACAATTCTGAGGTCCTTATTTGAAGGTATTTAACTCAGAGGTTATTTATTTATTTATTTATTTATTTATTTAATAACTTTTATATACCGGCATTAGATAGGCACATCATGCCGGTTCACATCGTAACAAAAGCTAGAAAATACATTATAACAGGGGTAGGGGAAAAGGGTGAGAAACTAAGTCAAAAGCAAAGAAAGGACAGAGAATTCAAACTAAAAATAAAATGAGTTCAGAGAATCCAACAATATTAAAAATTGCACAATCCAACAGAAGAAATAACATCTTATTAATATGTTAATATATACAAACTGAGGTTTGGGTATGGGAATAACAATGTCAAAAGCAAAAGAGGACAGAAAATTCAAACAAAATAAATGAGTTCAGAGAATCCAAACAATATTAAAAATTACATATCCAGTTATCCAGCTAAATGAAAATTTGAGCACTTTTCTGGCTAAATTTTAGCTAGATATCTTATTATCTGGCCAGAATTTAGCTGGATAACTTAGGGGCATTCTGGGCATTTTGGGGAGAAATGATGTTAGCTGAAAAAGTTATCTGGCTAACTCTGATATTCAGTGACAGCTGAATAACTTATCCAACTAAGTCTGGCCATGCTGTAGAGTTGCCCTAAAGTTAGCCGGATAATGCGACTGCATTATTGAATACATCTCCAAAAATAGATGGATAGGTTTATCCAGCTAACTTTGCTATCCAGACCATGACTGAATATGGACCTCATTGTTTATAGACCATTGTTTATGGTTACCTTTACGTTCACCTTGTAACTCGTTCTATGTAAAGCCTGTTGCTAAGTTTAGTTATCTGTGAACTGAGATGATGTTCCCAACGTATCCCGGTATACAAAAACCCTTAAATAAATAAATAAATAAATAAATAAATAGACCTTTACCAGAAGGCTATCAGGTGTTTTTTTTTAGAGAAAGTGGCGCGAGCTGGTCTTGTGCTGCCGATGTTAACATGATAGAAGAAAAAAACTGGGCCAAGATGTTAACATGGGCACAATCAGCAGGGAGCGCAGGCGGGGGGAGGGGGGTGAGGTAACCGATGGCAATTTTGAATTGCTGCCTTGCCATTGGTTGACCTGCTGGAGCGCCCGATTTTGGCGCGATTAGAGGCAGTCAGGAATCAGCAGCGAAGCAAGTGGCAGATTTCTGCTTTTGCTCCGGTGGTGATTTCTGGCTGTTTTGCGTTTTTTGGGTAATTTTTTGCTAATTCCCCGGCGGCGCATTTTTCTCGAGATAATATGAGGAGAGCGAAGGTCAGGTCATCAGCCCCCCTTTGGGAGGTGGCGCCGGATCGTCGGCAGGCGGACGGCGATGGTGAGGCAGGGGTCCCGGGCCCTGCCCTTCCTTTGAGGTTGGCAGCGGTGAGTGGATCGTGGCCCGGGGCCCTGCCCTGCGCAGCCCTTGCGCCTGTTTGCCCCCACTCTGTTTCATTAGCTTTGGCTCCTTCTGAGCATGGCTGCTCCCCCTCTTCTGATTCGGGGGAGAGTAGCCCTGAGTCGGCCGACGCCGCGGGTTTTTCCACCACTTCAGTTCCTGGCCGTGCCTCTCCTACCTCATCTCCTCCCGGTGCGGCGGCCGAGATCTCTCTTAACGTATCCGGGTGTGAATGTTTGTCCCTGCCCGGTCCTATTGTGGGCCCTGCCCACAGCTGCTTCGGCGTTGACGAGGCTGCAGAGCCCTCGGTGAGCCTAGGTGCATCGGCAGCCCCGGTATCAGCGCAGGCGACTCGCAGGCACCGCAGTTCCTACAGGGGGCACAGGCCCATTCCTTCGGCAGTGGCCGCGAGTAAAGTGAGCAAGGGGAAGGTTCCTTCGAGCAGTGGGAAGGGACGGGTAAAAGGGGGAGGAGGGACTTCCTTGTATGGCAGGCAGCCGGGCTCAGTGCTTCCTGCTGCCTTTGCTGGTCAGCACAAGTGCAGGCCCATGGGAGGGGAGGGCCAGAAGACAGGCTTTGGGGGTTGGGGTGCTTAGGGGCGGCAGCGAGTTAGGGACCATGAGGGTACCCCACCGCCCTGGTGATGATGTCATTGCACCCTACTGGGTGCTGGGACATCCTGGGCCATTCTGTGAGTGCTCGGTTCAGGGCTAACTCCCAGGCCGAATTCGGGGGGGGGGGGGGGGGGGGTAGCGGGGGTTTGGGAGGGGTTGGGGACTGGCTGCAGGAATTGGAGGGAGGGTACAGGGAGGAGTTTTTTTCCAGCCGACATTTGGCAGAGAGCCCTGAGAGGAGGGGCGGGTTGGGGGAAGGGATCAGTGGCTTCCGAAGCCAGTTGCCAGGGATAAGGGAATGCGAGGCAACAGTCCTGCAAGTAGGAAGAGGGCGGAATGGGAAGCAGATTCGTTTCCAGATGCAGAGGAGTTGGTTGTCCCAGGAACATCATGTCAAGAGACCTGGAGAGACTGTGATTTCCCAGCAGGGCGAGAGGTCACAATGCCCAGATGGATGATGTCGGCAGTTTATCCAGAGGGCTTTCCGGGAAGTGATGCTGCGGAAGTTCCGGACAGCGGTGCAGCAGGAGAGGGAGAAGGTATGACACCTAGGGGTGAAGCGCGCGAAGGTAGAAGGCACGACAGGAAGAAAAAGAGGTCTAGGGTTAGCAGTTCTTTCAGCTCGTCTTCGTCTTCCTCGAGTTCAAGCGATGTAGATCCGGGACAGCGATCTGTGTTAGCTGAGGGGCCCAAGCAAGACATGGGACACCCGGCATTGGCTTCTTTAACTGAATTGTGGGAAGAAGTGCCGAAGCGCTTAGTCAGGCGGATTCATAAGTGTAAAGTTTTGAATATTTTCAAATTATTAGAGGGTAGACGGGGTGGGAGAAAGGATAAAAAGAAAGCCAAAATGAAGAATAGAAGGGAAAGATCTGGCCCAAAAGTTTCTAAAAGTATAGTAAATTGGGTATGGGTTTTTTTATGCTTGGCCAGCATGGTAAGTCATTTTGACCCGACCTAATATGGGGCCTTGCTGTCTTATGCGGACAGCATACTCGGGGCATTAAAAGATTATGAAGGTTAGGCTTGGCTCAACTACAACGAAAGGTTTTGGGACAAAATGGTGGGGAATAGATTTATGTCTTGGGGAACGCAGGATATTCATCTGTGGCTAACCCAGATGACGAATAAGGGTGGCAGTGCAGGAGCTGGGGGAGGTGTGAGCAGTAACCCAGTAGGGTATGGGGCCAGTGGTAGTAAAGGTGGTTCCTTTCATGGATCAGGAATCATTTGTATGCTCAATTCAGGAAGCAAAATCATTGGGGGGGGGGTGGGGGGGGGGGGGGGTCTGACCTCTGTTGGAGGTTTAACAAGCTTACATGCTTGTTCCCGGAGTGCAAATTCAGGCACGCGTGTGCTTCTTGTGGGGGAGCGCACCCGGCCACAAAGTGCTTGCAAAGGCAGAATATTGCCCTTAGCAAGGGCGGAAAATTATGAGGTACTATATCAAAAGGCGGATTCACCGATAGTGGTCTCCGTGTTAAAGGAGCGATAGCAGTGTTATCCGGATGTACCGGCGGCAACCTTGTTGAGTGTTGGGTTTAGTATCTCGTACGAGGGACCGAGGGGAGAATGAGGAACGCTAGATCGGCATATAGAATGGTGGATGTTGCTCGAGAAAAGTTGTGGGCGGAAATTCAGCTGGGGAGGGTGGTGGGGCCTTTCAGTACTTGGCCCTATGACCGGATGCATCTGTTGCCATTGGCGGTCATCCCAAAGATGGCGCTGGGCAAGTTTAGGTTGATCCTGAACTCATCATATCCGGAGGGATCGTCTGTCAATGACTTTATTCCATGACAAGAGTGTACGGTGAAATATGCCTCCTTTGACGAGGTGGTAGCTTTGGTGCACGGCGCGGGGCCTGGGGCGTTCCTAGCCAAGGCGGATATTGAATCCGCTTTTAGGCTACTACCGATTCACCCGTCGAGCTTCCCTTTGTTCGGTTTTTATTTTGAGGGAGGTTATTTTGTGGATCGTTGTTTGCCCATGGGCTGTGCGATTTCTTGCACGTTCTTTGAGGTGTTTAGCACATTCATCCAATGAGCCACGATGCATACAATGGTTGTGAAGCCATGTTACACTACTTGGACGATTTTTTGTTTGTGGGACCTAGTGGGACAAGCGTCTGTCAGTGTCAGTTAACAGGTTTCCTAGAGGTGGCTAGGTCATTAGGAGTGCCCATTGCACGGGAGACAATGGAAGGGCCACCTACTAGACTTACTTTCTTAGGAATTGAACTGGATTCAGTAGGGATGGTGTCACGGTTACCATCCAAGAAGGTAGTTCAATTGAGGGAACTGGTGAAGCTGGTTCAAGGGTCAGCTAAAATGACTTTGAAGCAGATGCAATCCCTGATTAGTTCGCTTAATTTTGCATGCCGAGTTATTCTGATGGGTCGGGCATTCATCTGTAGGCTTTCAGCTAGAACTGTTGAGGTACTCGAGCGGTGTTGAGTTACTCGAGTGGTGAAGGAAGAGCTGAGGGTTTGGGAAGGTTTTTTAGACTCGTTTAATGGAGCATGCATGATGCAAGAGACTGAGGTAATGAACGTGAAATTGGAATTGTATTCCAATGCTGCCAGAGCGACTGGTTTCGATGTGTATTTCCAGGGGCAGTGGTGCGTGGAGCAGTGGCCGGGGGACTGGGAGTCTGATGGGCTTACAAGAAATATCACATTCTTAGAGCTGTTCCCTATAATAGTAGCATTAACTATTTAGGGGAATAGGTTGCAGAACAAGAAGGTAGTGTGGTGGTGTGACAATTTTGGGGTTGTTCAGGTGGTCAACAGGCAGTCTGCAGTGTCCCCATGTGTCAGTGTTGCTGAGGGAGTTGGTCTTCCTATGTCTGCATTGGAATGTAATTACCAAGGCGAAGCAAGTACTTGGTACCATGAACTTGGTACCATGAGCTGATGCTCTTTCTTGTTTCAAGTGGGACTCCTTCAGGGCCGAGGCTCCTCACACGAGTTTTGAGGGAGAGACGTTCAAGGCAGTAGTTTGCAGGTCTAGGTATGAGGTCTTGCTGTTTCGGGCTGCGTTCTCCTTGGCTTTTTTCGGAGCCATGAGGGTCAGCAAGTTGGTTGCCAGATCCAAGGTGAGCAAATATGGGGCGGGGTTGCGGACTCAAGATGTTTGGGTTTATGAGCATTGGGCGACTTTGTGTATTCGAAAATCGAAGATGGATCAAAAGGTCAAAGGGTTTTGGATTTCGTTGTTGCAGGCGTGTGATGAGCTGGCGTGCCCGGTGCATGTCACTCAAGCTTTTGTGTGCGTAAGGCCGGAAATTGGGGGGTATTTCTTAGTACACGAGGTTGGTTCACCGTTGGCAATTTTTCAATTTTCTCAGGTTTTAAAATGGGTAGTGGAGGAATTAGGGTGGGAGGCGGGGATGTACTCACCAAATTCGTTCCAAATTGAAGCTGCAACCTCGGCAGCGGAGCTAGGGTGGTCTGTTTGGCAGATTCAAGCAATTGGACGCTGGAAATGAGCAGCCTTCCGGTCGTATGTGCAGAAGTGACAGATTTGCGGTCGGTGGGGGAGGGGCACTTACTGCATTGGCTAATCAAATTCTTTGCTTTGCAGACACAGAAGGGGTTCCATGCAATTGAAAATGTGCCTGGGTCGTGCGCCATTCTTTTGTTCACCGTGCACAGCGAAGGGCTGCGAAGAGGCCTTATGGAGAAAATTTGAATTTGAATACCAGCCAGTGGACCGTGCATTGGTTCGGCAAAGGGGGAATGCATTGGAGGGAGTTGCTCTCTTTCTTGTAGGGGCGGGTTGAAATTTGGGGTGCTTCACGGCTCATGATTATTCATTTAGGGGGCAACGACATCGATAAAGTGTCGTGCCATGCTCTGGTAGTGATCATGAGAAAGGATTTGGCGAGGATTATAAACGGGATGCCGGATATGAGGGTGGGCTGGTCCGACATTATAGTGCGGATTAGGCACCATATTCAGCCTTTGTGACACAACGGTGTCAAAAAATTGAATCGACAAATTGGGAAATAGTTGATTAAACAGGGCGGTTTCTGGGTAAAGCACAATTGGTCATGGGAAGTACTTGGGGGTTTATTCCTGGGCGACGGGGTACATCTTTCAGACATTGGTATGGATTTATTCAACAATGCTCTGCAGGAAGGATTTGAACAACAAATGTGTTAGGTGGAGGGCCTCAGTGGGGGAACAAAGGCAATTTTGGTTGCCTTTGTTTGTGGTGGAAAACCCGAGCCCTAAGTTGTAATATGTTGTAATGGATTGTAAAGGACATTGTGGGGGGGGGGGGGGGGGGAATGCTCGTGTAGTTTGGGGCTGCTACACAGGAAGGCCTACGAGCAAGGGGGTGAGCCGATGCTCAGGCCATGTGCTTACCCTCCCTGGGGCCATGGCGGGGTAAGAGATGGGGGAGCGTCAACGTAGTCTTATCACTGGGATGCAGTGGTAAGTGAAGAGGGGCAAGATGGAGGAAGGAGAGGAGGAATATGCTTTTGGTGTTTATGTATAATAAGTTCTGGGGGCTCGGGTTGTGTTTTGTAATAAACTGCGGCCATGTTTTAAAGCCATACTGATGTTGCTGTGTTTTGTACGGGGGGGGGGGGGGGGAAGGAGACAAATGGGGAGCGAGCTGCAGGTCTTGCTTCCCTATGTTAAAGGTGGTTAAACATGTTTCCTTTCTTCAATGCTTTGGAAGTGAATTCCATTGTTGAGGACCAGTTATGAATGAGGTACTCTTGCTAGTCTTGACCAAATGTGCCAGTTTTACAGATGGTATGTCTATTAAATTCTAATTTGATGGTCTCAAAGTATGAGGGGGGGGGGGGGGTGTTCCTATATATTTTAAGAAGTGAACTTAAAATATCAGGTGCATCATGGCGGGGAGTAGCTGGCTTGTTACGGCAGTTACTACCCCAAACCAAATGTGCCTGATACTTCACTTTCCATGCATATCCAGCATGGTTCTCTGCTGCATCGGCATGGGAGAAAGACTGATACATCACGCATTTCCAGCATAGCTCTCTGCTTCAACGGCAGGGGAAAAAAAAAAAAAAAAAAAACAAAACAAAAAACTGATGCTTCACGCATATCCTGCATAGCTTCAACGACAGGGGTGAAGAAAAAAAAGGATTCGCAATCACAAAGCGAGGAGTAGCTGGCTTGTTACGGCGGTTACTACCCCAACCAAATGCGCCTGATACTTCACTTTCAATGCATATCCAGCATGGCTCTCTGCTTCTACAGCAGGGGAGAAGAAAAAAAAAAAAAAAAAAAAAAAACCAACAAGAGCTGTACAACATAGTCTAGGTAAAACAAATAAGCATGGGTGTAGCTTGCTTATCGCGGCGGTTACTGCCCCTACTACCCCTAACTAATCAAGCTAGATATTTCACTTGCATGCAGCTCCATCACTGCTCTCTACATTAATGGTGGGGGTGGAAGGGGAATAGAACAAGGAGCTAAGAGTAACAGATAAGAATGAGAGAAAAAATGTGTGAGGCTTGCTGGGCAGACTGGATGGGCCATTCGGTCTTCTTCTGCCGTCATTTCTATGTTTCTATGTTTCTATGAATTAAAATTGTTTTAAAACTAATACAGAATTGAATCAGGCGCCAGTGCAAAGAAAATAGTACACATGTTATATTGTCACTTAACTTACGGGCCGATACAGTAAAAATTGCGGGAGAGCGGGCGAGTGCCCGCGATACAGTATTTTAATTTATTTAAATTAGGGCCGGCGGTAAAAAGAGGCGCTAGGGACACTAGCGCGTCCCTAGCACCTCTTTTCAGACAGGAGCAGCGGCTGTCAGCAGGTTTGACAGCCGATGGTCAATTTTGCTGGTGTTGGTTCTCGAGCCCGCTGACAGCCACGGGTTCGGAAAATGGACGCCGGCAAAATTGAGCATCTGGTTTTCAACCCGCAAGCCGTAGGCCTATTTAAAAAAAAATTTCTTTTTTTAACTTTCGGGACCTCCGACTTAATATCTCCATGATATTAAGTTGGAGGGTGCACAGAAAAGCAGTTTTTACTGCTTTTCTGTGCACTTCCCCGGCGCCAGCAGAAATTAACGCCGACCTTTGGGTAGGCGCTAATTTCTTAAAGTAAAATGTGTGGCTTGGCTGCATATTTTATTTAGTGAATGGTTCGGGAATGACTAATAGGGCCATCAACATGCATTTGCATGTTGCGGGCGCTATTAGGTTCGGGGGGGGTTGGACGCGCGTTTTCGATGCGCTATTACCCCTTACTGCACTGGAATGTAACTATCAAGGCGATGCTCTTTCTTGTTTCAAGTGGGACTCCTTCAGGGCCGAGGCTCCTCACGTGAGTTTGCAGGGAGAGACGTTCCCGGAGCATCTTTGGCACTAATTCGGGTAGGCGCACTGTACTGTATCAGCCTGTATGTAACAAAAATAACTCAAAAAATAACTCTCGCAGTCACATTCTGCATTTGAAGAGCTTTAACAGTAGTCATAGGAAGTCCTAAATAAACAGTGTTGGAATAATCAATGTAATTCAACATTAGTACTTGTAGTACAGTTCTGAAATCATGTATCATAAGCAAAAAGTTTAATTTATTTATCTGATGCAGTTTAAAGAAGCCAGTATTCACCACATTTCTCACCTGGGAGCAAATAGATAAAGCTGAATAAAAAATATGACTCCCAGGTTGCATAGCTGTTTTGAAATTAGAATTTGCTGACCTTCAAAGTAAAATGCATCAGGTGCTTCCTTGGAAGGAAAGTGTCTTAAAATCATATTATCTCAGATTTATGAATATTTAAGGATAATCTATTAGTAGATAACCAACTGTTAACAGCTGAAAGACAAATCCCAACTCTGTCAAAAGCAGCTTTAAAGGGCATAGAAGGTGAAACTGGTACAAAAAATTGGATATCATCAGCATATAGACATTAGCCAACATCTAAATGGGCTAAAACCTTACAAAGGAGAGACAGATAAGTATTAAAAAGAATGGCTGAAAGAGAGGAGCCTTGTCGAACTCCCACATTAAGAGCCATGGACGAATATGACACTGCTTCAATCCTAATGCACTGTGAATGATCTACTAGAAAAAAAATAGGGCAATTTTTAACTAATACTACACGTCTCCTTTATTAAAGAATTGAAAAAGACTTTTCTGTGGCATCCACTTCTTTGTTGTTTCCTCACCCTGCCAAGGGGAAGAGCTAACATTTATAATACTCCATAGGTGGAGTTAATGATCTGTGGTGGGTTGGCTTCCCACAGAGTGGCAGTCGTATAATACCGCTCTAGTAGTGTAAGGAATGAACACTTGAGGTAAATTGGTGAATCCCTGGGCTGATGGCAGATGACAGCGCCCCCGGGAGGATATCCCGAGAGGGACCACCGGCTAGGCTGGAGTATGGAGACAAACACAGATAGTTCTTTATTAAACAGGAAGTAGAACCACCAGAGGTGGCAGTAGTGAGCTGATGTGCCCAGCAGGGCTGAAGTCCCTCAGATACTGGAATTGCGGTCTCTGAGTTGCTGAGCTGTACAGAGAGACTATAGGTAGTACATAACCAGTAGTAGATGATACACTCACAATTGTATATATCTGTAATGGCTTCTATGCAACAGAGAGTCTTCAGTATATTCAGGAACAGGAGCCGTAGGCGAGTGCTCGTTCCTATTTGCAGTCTGAAATGAGAACTCACAATATCTGTGTATGAGATGGCTTATGGAATAGAAGAGAGTCTGGAGGGTTTTATGGACATAGGCCCTCGTGGAGCGAGTACCGGTTCCTATCTGCAATCTATAATAGTAATGCACAAGAGATAGGTATATAATAACTTCTGATATAGAAGAAATGATAGCTTCTGATATAGAAGAGAGTTGAGAAGGGATTTAGGAACATGGGCCCTCATGGAGCGAGTACCAGTTCCTATCTGCAATCTGCAGTAATGACTCATGATCTCTGTACCTGCGATAACGTCTTAGACAGAAGGGAGATTAGGAACATGGGCCCTCGTGGAGCGAGTACCGGTTCCTATCTGTAGAACTCACTGTGTTCACGTCTGCAATCGCTTCCAGGTAGTAGGGAGTCTTCTGAGCATTCAGGGTCGTAGGCCCTTGTGGAGCGAGTACCGGATCCCGTCTTACCAAGTAAGTCCCGTCTTACCCCTAAGTAAGATGGTGGAGGCAGAGCAGAGGAGAAAGAATTCCCCCTTGCTAACCCGATTTGTAGTAGCAAGCAAATACCTTTTAAGGTGGAAGCGGATGATGTCACTACGGGGGGACGCCCCCGAGGTTTACGCCCTTGCCGGTACAAACTCTGGAGCGAGCACACGCACCCTTACATCATCAGGAACATGGTAGATCCGCAGCATCAGGCCAGCCCGGGGATTCCAGGAAGAATGTCGAAGAGAAGCCGCGGCAGCATCTGTCCGTCAGACCCGAAGGGAGTCGCCACTAAGGTAGAGAGGGTGGCGCGAGGGCGAGAACAGGCACAAATGCAACACATACATAAATTAATACATGACAAAAAAGCTGAATGGCTGAACACAGCCCTTCGCGTACACGTCCCCCACAGGAACCTGAGATCAGCAAACAAAGCAATACTAACTATTCCCTCAGTCAAAACAGCAAGACTAACTCAAGTAAGGGATAGGGCTCTATCCTTCGCAGGACCTATAATATGGAACACCATGCCTTTAGAAATCAGATTGCAAAGAGACATCAAAACATTCAGAAAAAGTTTAAAAACATGGCTATTTAAGCAAGCATTCCACAAGGAGAATGGAGAGTAGAATCCAGGGAAATATAGGATGCGGTTAGCAGAACACCCACACATTCCACCTATTCAATATGTGTGTATTTTATTTTCTTTCAACAGCAAAGGCTAAGATTTAAGTACTAATTTATTTTATAGCTGATATGGATAGGATTGGACATGACTTATCACACCCACCAATTAATATTTATTATGAAACTATGTTTCAGTATCTTGATGGCACCTGTTTAGTTGATATAATTTAATACATTTAAGCAACATTAATTTTTGTGCCTCATTGTGAACCATTGTGATGGCATCTAGCTTAACGACAGTATAGAAAAGACTTAAATAAACAAATAAATAAATAAATAAATATGGAAGCAGGGGAGTATGTATATGTGCGATGGTTTGTGGTATTTTGTGAGTAGGGGTGTGTATGTGGTTGGAAGAATGTGTTTAAAGTGTGAGTGTGAAGGTATATTGTAACAAAGTGTGTGGAGGGAGAATTTAAGGTTTAGGGGCATTGTTATGGGAGGAGAGTGTAAGGTGATAATGTAACAGGTTAGTGAGAGTATGTAGTGAATGTGTAGGTAGAGAGAGAGTGTGTGTGTGTGTGTGTGTGTGTGTATTTGTGTGAACCGTGTCAGGGATTGTGCAGGGAAAAGTGTATATCTGTTAGAGTTCTGTGTTTGTGTAGGATGTGCATATGTGGGAAGAGTTTTGTGTCTGTGTACGCATGTGCATTTACACAAGGAATTGTGTATAGATTATAACTTATTTCCTCTGACTACAGATGGGGAGTATGTGGGATGCAGTGCACTATGATACAGAATTTCCTTAGCAAGACAATTTAGATGCTGATCACTTTAAAACCATCAATTTTCTCAGCTCCACCCACTTAGATGCGTACTTAATAGATACACCCAGAAGCTTTGTGTACAAGGAGAGCAGCTAAGAAAAGAGTTGTGCAATCCTTACAGGGAAGAAAGTCTTCCTTTTTTAAAGGATTTGCTTCAAGTGCATGTGTCCCATTTATCACAAGGAAAATCACAAAAATGGATTTACGGCCTATTGCTGAGCTGAGTAAGTTCAAACTACTTTTAATATTAATGTCCTTTCGGAACTGCTTTAATTACATATTTTAGAATGTTAGTAGTAAAACCAATATCTAGAATGAGCCTTTTCTTTCTTAAACAAAGTTCTTTACCACAGGTTTAGTTCTAATTGGGAGTGGTGGGGTGGGGGAGATTTAGTGACTTCAGGGAAAATTGTAAAGTTTGCTAAACACTGGAACAGACTGCAAAAGGAGATTTGGAATCTATTATTTTAGATTTTAAGTGCAGATTAGATAAACATTTTTCTGGCATGATTTAGGAAAAGTGGATCCTGTCTGGAAACAGGGGAAGGTACACACAAATTTCTTGAGATGTACTATGGACCTCTATTTCTGTAGTTTTCTAATAAGCTCAGATCATATCCCCTGAACTAAACTTATTATGAAATACATCAGCCACATTCTGTCAGAACTGTCTTTTATAAGAATTTTGTTGACATTCGGTCTATTTCTTATGTTTATGTAATTGGAAATGTGAATTGTTAGCAGTATTACTGTACACTGCAGTCTGCAAAGGAATATAAAAGAATTGTTCCCAGAAATGCAAAGAACTTTGCCTGTTTTATGCAATGTAACTATATCTAATCTTTTGGTTAATCATGTATATTACCCCATTATTATAAAGTCCAATACTGCAGATAAATCTCTCAAATGAAATCAATACCATTAAAATATTTCTCCTTTATGTTTACGTATGGCAAAAGAACATTGTAACTTCATGGACTATCAAATAAATGGGTTTGCTGAAACTTTATCAACCTTAAAGGGTCATTCATCAAAATGTGTTAGGGCCCTAACGCCTGTGATTACACATGATTTCAATTTATTCAAGGGGGTGGGATCAATGAAAATGAGGGGCATTATCACACACTGGAAATAACTACACCTGTTTTCCTGGTGTTAAGCCCGAAGTGGGATTTGTGATATTTATTGCAAATTCCACTTTAGACATTTTCAGGCAGGGGGAGAGAGAGAGAGAGAGAGAGAGAGAGACTCTGGGGTGGCACACATATTAGTCATCTATTTATACCACTGTAGGAGGGTGAACTAGTAACCTGAGGTGAGGTTTTGGTGATGGTCTATTGTTTGGGGGCCAGTTTTACATGCACAGTCAGAGGTACGAACAGCACAGTACACATCAGGGAAGATTTGATGTGATTTGGAATGAGGAAAGATACACAAAGTTGAGATTTCTACAATGTACTCTCGCCCTAGCTTGATGTACTCTCTATCTGAGTACTATCTCTCTCTCTCTCTCTCTCTCAGTACTTTTATCCATAGGTTTTTGCATCATTTCTCAAAGGAAAAAGTGCTTTTAGGGTGGGCAAGTTTATAAAGTCCTTTTATACAGGTAAATTGGTATGTAACCATATAAATGGCTTTAGAAACTTGTTCTTGTGTTTTTAATGTATTGCTTTGGGAGGGGTGGTGGTAAGATCATTATGTTTGACTTTAATTAGCAAAATCTCAGATGAGGAGGTAGTCCATGAATCTTAAAATTAATGGGGTGGGGGCCCAAGGTGCCGAATACCCTTGCATCAGTCCTGATATCTCTAATTCTGAAAGTCAGTACAGCATTGCAAATAGAACTGGCAGACAGCAGGACTACCGCGGGATATGGAATGTAAGAACATAAGAACATAAGAAATTGCCATGCTGGATCAGACCAAGGGTCCATCAAGCCCAGCATCCTGTTTCCAACAGAGGCCAAACCAGACCACAAGAATCTGGCAATTACCCAAACACCAAGAAGATCCCATGCTACTGATGCAATTAATAGCAGTGGCTATTCCCTAAGGGGTGGATTTTAAAACGAGTGCGAATAGCCTACTTTTGTTTGCGCTCCAGGCGCAAACAAAAGTACGCTGGATTTTAGTAGATACGCGCGGAGCCGCGCGTATCTGCTAAAAACCTGGATCGGCGCGCGCAAGGCTATGGATTTTGTATAGCCGGCGCGCGCCGAGCCGCGCAGCCTACCCCCGTTCCCTCCAAGGCCGCTCCGAAATCGGAGCGGCCTCGGAGGGAATCCTCTAACGCCCTCCCCTCACCTTCCCCTCCCTTCCTCTACCTAACCCACCCGCCCGGCCCTGTCTACACCCCCCCTTACCTTTGTTGGGGGATTTACGCCTCCCGGAGGGAGGCGTAAATCCCCGCGCGCCAGCGGGCCTCCTGCACGCCGGGCCGCAACCTGGGGGCGGGTACGGAGGGCGCGGCCACGCCCCCGGACCGCCCCGGGCCTTAGCCACGCCCCGTACCCGCCCCCAAAACGCTGCCGACTAGCCCCCGAAACGCCGCGACGACCGGGCCCACCCCCCGACACGCCCCCCTCGGAGAACCCCGGGACTTACGCGAGTCCCGGGGCTCTGCGTGCGCCGGTAGGCCTATGTAAAATAGGCTTCCCGGCGCGCAGGGCCCTGCTCGCCTAAATCCGCCCGGTTTTGGGCGGATTTAGGCGAGCAGGGCTCTTAAAATCCGCCCCTAAGTAAACTTGATTAATAGCCGTTAATGGACTTCTCCTCCAAGAACTTATCTAAACCTTTTTTGAACCCAGCTACACTAACTGCACTAACCACATCCTCCGGCAACAAATTCCAGAGCTTTATTGTGCGTTGAGTGAAAAATAATTTTCTCCAATTAGACTTAAAAGTGCTACTTGCTAATTTCATGGAATGCCCCCTAGTCCTTCTATTATTCGAAAGTGTAAATAACCAAGTCACATCTACTCATTCAAGACCTCTCATGATCTTAAAGTCCTCTATCATATCCCCCCTCAGCTGTCTCTTCTCCAAGCTGAAAAGTCCTAACCTCTTCAGCCTTTCCTCATAGAGGAGCTGTTCCATCCCCTTTATCATTTTGGTCGCCCTTCTCTGTACCCTCTCCATCGCAACTATATCTTTTTTGAGATGCGGCGACCAGAATTGTACACAGTATTCAAGGTGCGGTCTCACCATGGAGCAATATAGAGGCATTATGACATTTTCCATTTTATTAACCATTCCCTTCCTAATAATTCCTAACATTCTGTTTGCTTTTTTGACTGCTGCAGCACACTGAACCGACGATTTCAATGTGTTATCCAATATCCACTATGATGCTTAGATCTTTTTCCTGGGTGGTAGCTCCTAATATGGAACCTAACATCGTGTAACTACAGCAAGGGTTATTTTTCCGTATATGCAACACCTTGCATGAACATGCATGCACACATTCAGCATCCCAACAGTGGATGCTGTCAGCTGTGATCTGATGCTACAGGTGGGGGGAGATAATTAAGGATGAGGGCACAGAGGAAGGATGAGCGAGACTTGGAGGGGGGCACTGAGAGAGGATGAGTGAAGATGGGGGGGGGGCATTAAGAGGGCTGATAAGGTTTGCATTGATAGGAGATGCATGAGACTTAGTCACTGAGGGGGAAATGAGTGAGACAGGGGGCATGGAAATAGATGATTGTGCCTGATGGGGAACTGATAGAAAGATTAGATTGTGGGACACTGAAGAGAGATGCTTGAGGCTAAGGGGATAATTGAGTCGAGGGAAGCACTGAGGAAGGATGATTGAAGTTGGGGAGGCAATGAGGAAGCGATGATGCTGAGGAGTCTCTAAGGGAGAGAGAGATTGAGGTTGGGGGTACTGAAGAAGACCAAGAAGAGATAGGAGAAGATAGGGAATTAATGAAAGGGGAAGATGGAAGTTTGAGAATCAAATGCAAGGAAGTAGAAGGCTTAGATGCAGTCAGGGCTTAATTTGTGGGGGAATGCATTACCAGCACTTGTTTTCAGGCTTGAGAAAAAGAGCAGCAGGGGTGTTCTTCTCCAGCCCTCTCCCCTCCAGGCAGCCAGCAGGGAAGAAAAGCAGAGGGGGTGAGCATGGAGCATCCAGAGAAGAGAACAACCACTCTGTTCTGTAATCCAGCCCCTCCCCTCTTGTTCCCATAACCTCCCCTCCTCTCCTCTATTGCAGGACACAGAATGGGAATGGGAAGGGTGACACTGAGATAGACACTGCAAGGAATGGACACAATAACGGTTTGAATTAGCACACATTTGAAACTTGTGGGCAGTAATGCCAATGGCCAAGGCTTCAACCCTGGACTTGATGCATGCCACTATTGCACACAACTTTCAAACTTGTGCTAATTCAACCCCTACTGAGGGCTTAATTGCCAACAGAACAACTCAGAACAGCATTCTGACACCTTTTTTTCTGGGACTCAAGAAAGTGCAACAGAGCTGTCAGTGTATACATATATATATATATATATATATATATATATATATATATATATATATATTTATTTATTTATTATTTATATTTATATTTATATATATATATATATATATTCTGGCTCCCCTGAGAAAACAGAACAGAGCCAGCAGTTGCATGGATTATTTTTGGACTCCCAGCCCTTAGAGGAAGCAGAGAAGAACAGCGAGTCTTGGAGCTGCTTACCCTGAGACAAGACTGTAAATGACCCAAAAAATAGCTTGAAAAGTTGAAATAAACCACAAAAATATCAATTCAGCTATATTATGAGAACTCTTTTTAGAAAGATGTCTAGCAACCATCATATATTGCCACAAAATGCTTTCTGGCTTTTATTGTGAAGCCCGTGTAGCACTGGGCTTGTCTAATCATAGGTTGCATAGATATCCAATATTCTCCCTTCGGAGCTATATCGCAAGAGCATGCACTGTGTGATATGAAACAACTAATGCATGCACTTATCTCTGTCCACAAGAAAATTAATGGCATGTGTAGTCCTGAAGTCCATCCTCCGACACGGCAGTGTTTCGGAGTGTATTATTCCTTCTTCAGGGAGCTCCAGGAAACGACATACTGTCAATGCAATTCTATATGGAAAACAAACACAGAGTTCTTGTAAGATATGTGAGATAAGTGCATGCATTAGTTGTTTCATATCACACAGTGCCTGCTCTTGCAATATAGCCCCGAAAGGAGAATATCGGATATCTACGCAACCTATGATTAGACAAGCCCACTGCTACACGGGCTTCACAATATAAGCCAGAAAGCATTTTACGGCAATATATGACGGTTGCTAGACATCTTTCTAAAAAGCTGTGAGGAACAATAGACAAGGTAAAAAAAAAAAACAAAAGATGCAGGCAAATTCTCTATTCTCTCTGTCCGCCATTTCAACCTTACCCCAGTGATTATGCATGCCTAACCCTCAGCCACCCTTTGCCTTCCAGTGCTCATCTAGCAAATTAAGAGTATGAAGAATGTGTTCAGGTATCTTTGTGTGAGAGAAAGAAGAGTTCACACTTTACTCTGGTCCCACCATTTTGCACAGGTCCCACCTGTCCCTGGTCCCAGCCCTGCCCATCCCTATCCCTCCTCCACAGTTCCACTTCCTTTTTTCCTGCAAATTAAGCCCCGGATGGTAGTTGAGAGCCAAACAGAAGGAGAAACGGGGACAGAACCGAAAGGCCAACGAGTTCAAAAGTGAGAAAATGTGAGGAGGGAACAAGTAGGGGGAGATGGAGGTTAGAAGTTGAGAGGGGAGTTGGAAGAGTGTGAGACAAAGGTGAAAGCAGGCAAAATAGGGAGAAACGAACAGGAAATGGACATTGGACTGCAGAAAGACAGAGATGAAGAAGCGCAGATTGGAAGTTAGATGAGAGGGATAAATGCTGAAGGAGGTGGAATGGGAGGGAAAGATGGCGAAAGGAGATATACAGAGAAATGGAAAGTGGAAAGAAAACTAGGAAAAGGATGCAGATGACAGACAAGAAAAAATGCTTATGAAAGTTATAGACAACAAAAGTAGAAAAATATTTTTATTTACATTTTCAGTACTTACTGGAATAGGTAGCAATTTGCAGTATTAAGTATTGTATTTTCTGTACAATTGATTTTACATATTAACTGTTAAATGAGCAATTTTGGTACCCTACTGTAACCAGTAACTAGAAAATCCTACAGGCTAACAATTTTTTGAAGTCTTTGGTGCCCTGCAGCCTACCATCCTTCCCCCCCCCTCCACCCCATAAAAAACAAACCAAAGGAGACAGGAAAGGTGTGATATACCAGGTGTGATAGGATCAGAAAAAGATTGGAGTTTTATACAAGAGTCACTAAAAACAAATGGGCCGATTCAGTAAAGTCCGCGGGAAAGCGGGCAAACGCCTATTTCTCGGCGCGCGCACAGGCTACTCGCCTGCACGCGCGATTCAGTATTTAAAAGAAGTCCGGCGGTAGAAACGGGCAAAAGGAGGCGCTAGGGACACTAGCGCGTCCCTAGTGCCTCCTTTTGGCCTAGAGCGGCGGCTGTCAGCGGGTTTGACAGCTGACGCTCAATTTTGCCGGTGTCGGTTCTCAAGTCCACTGACAGCCACGGGCTCGGAAACCAGACACTGGCAAAATTGAGCGTCCGGTTTTCGACCCAACAGCCGCCGGCCGACTTCAAAATTTTTTTTTTCTTTTTTTTTTTACTTTTTTTACCCTTCAGGACCTCCGACTTAATATCGCCATGATATTAAGTCGAAGGGTGCACAGAAAAGCAGTTTTTACTGCTTTTCTGTGCACTTTCCCAGTGCCCAAAGAAATTAGCGCCTACCTTTGGGTAGGCGCTAATTTCTGAAAGTAAAATATGCGGCTTGGCTGCACATTTTACTTACTGAATCGCACGCGAATACCTAATAGGGCCATCAACATGCATTTGCATGTTGAGGGCGCTATTAGGTTCGGCGGGTTGGACGCTCATTTACCGCCCCTTACTGAATAAGGGGTAAGGGAAAACGTGCGTCCAGTGGCAGGTTAACAGTTCACTCCATTGGAGCGCACTCTACTGTATCGGCCTGAAAATAAAGGAGCCATAAAGGAGCTCTGCAGCCTCTGAGCAGTGGGGAAACATTTTGTGAGATGGAGGCAAGAAGAGAGAGGGGAAGATGCTGTGGGAAGAGGGGAGTGGTGGGGGGAGAGGGGAAAAGAGAGTAAGACATTGGCTTAGTGGAGGGAACTTCTCTTATCCATTGCCATGAGAGTGGACAATGGTTTTAGGCTTCGGTATTTCCAATTATTTGTTTCAAGGAGAGATCCTCAGATGGTAAAAGACCAGTTTGGATTTACAGGAGAAATAATAAACTGGCACTTCACTTACAAAGAGAATAATACCTTAGTTTAAGCAAATGCTAAGCTGGCAGAAAAGTTGGTTATTTTCAAACAAGGGAAGTATTACAGTCTTGCTTACAATTTTTCAAAGAACTCAAGTAACCTGAACAGTTTTAAATTACTGTCCTAGTAATTTCATCATTAGCCTTCTGTAAACAATTATTTTTCTTAAATAAGATAAACTTCATAAAAGACATTTGCATTCAAACATCAAACAAATTGCTTTTCTTTGGCTTTATAGCTACAGAATTCTGGAATCTGTTCTTTCATGACTTATATGTCAACATGGGAAACAACAGAAAGCAGGGGAGGAGTAGATAGCACAGCATAGCAGCATTAGCACCAAAGTGGCAGGGACTATTTCCTTCTGCACAGGTTTACAATAGTGAGTTCATTGATGAAGTTTAGCTTATTTATGAAGAATAGCTGAATGTTTACAGAAGGCTAATTATTAAATTACTAGGGTAGTAATTCAAAATTGTTATAAAGATTACATGAGCTCTTTGAAAAATTGCTAAAAGAAATTAGGGAAGCTAACATACAGGTCAATACAGTAAAGTGCGGCCGCGGTTACCCTGCTTCTAACCCGCTTTCTAGTCTACTCACTTTTCGGCCGCGTTAGTCCAACCCGCGATACACTATCCCCTTTAACCCATTCTTACCGCCTCTTTAAAATTACCGGGTAACCCCTTCCACCCGCGGCATGTACATTAGATGTAAACGATCAAATTAGCTATTCCCTCCCATACAGTAACCCGCGCCCCGACTATCGCTTTTTTAACCTGCAGTTTTGCCACGCGTTTAACCTTCTAACTTACCGCTTACCCTTACCCCTGTGTTAGAAGCAGGGGTAAGGGTAGGCAGAAAACTTTCCCCCAGCCCCCGCTCACCTGCCCTGGCCGCGTCCATGGGTGCTGGTCTCCGGGGCAGCCCCAGTCCTCTCTCCCCTCCTCCTGAAGCAACGAAAGCGGAAAAAATCGAAAAAGCGAAAAAAAAAAAAAGTAGCAATGAAGCGACTTACTTTTCTTGCAGCCCTCCTCCGGAGACGGACATCGGCCGAGACGGACCGCGGCTCCCCTGCCTCCCGGAGGCAGCTGCCGGTGAAGATGGATGCCTGCACGGGCGAAAGCGGCCCCTGTGCGTGCAATTTGGCCGCTCAAGACGTGACGTCACATGCCGTTGTAACGTCAAGTCTTGAGCGGCCAAACTGCACGCACAGGGGCCGCTTTCGCCCGTGCAGGCATCCATCTTCGCCGGCGGGACCGCTTTCGCTGCCGGCTGCCCCCCGGGAGGCAGGGGAGCCGCGGTCTGTCTCCGCCGATGTCCGTCTCCGGAGGAGGGCCACAAGAAAAGTAAGTCGCTTCGTTGCTTTACACTTTACATGTCATTTCACCAGTCCTCTCTCCCCCCCTCCCTGCGCCTTGCTTCGGGAGGAGGGGAGAGAGGACTGGCAATCCCGAGCGTAGGAGAACCGTCCACTTCCTGGTACCTGTCATTTCAAATGTCATTTGAAATGACAGATACCAGCGTGTTCGTGAAGCGTTAGGCCAGCGCACCCAGGATACTGTATAGTGCTCTATACAGTAAAATGGGTTGCGCGGGCCTAACGCTTCATGGACGCTTCTTGGACGCGGCTTGCATTTGCAAGCTATTTACATACAGTATCGAGCGGTAGGTGAGCCGGACTGGGCGTGCGGCAACAGCGGGTGCGCCCGGCACTAATGCAGCTCTTCCTACCGCTCCTTACTGTAACGGCCTGATAATCAACAGCACAGAAATAATGGGTGATTTTAATTACTTGTCAGCATAAAATCATGGAGTCAGGCTTTCAAACTTTGCCGGCTCTTGCTGTATACACAATTTAAGTGTGTACTCTGTACTGCTGATTGATTCACGTGTGTGTCCACAAATGTTTGTAGACATCAGGCGGATACTTGATTGAGAGACTATTATATTAATTAGAAGCCCCTGATGCAGCCCCATTAAAGGGCAAAACTCGGCCTGAGTCGGGCATTACTGATGGGCATTTTTTAACCTTGCTATTCCTGATATAACTGTTCAATAAAGGAGTCCTTACATCTAAGGAGAACGGTCCTTTCTTTTGCTCTGCCCTCTGGTTTTACTTGACAGTCAACCATCCTGATTCCTTAGTCCAAGAGAGATGCCCATACCAGAAATGATATTCAGAAGTGATGATTCAGCAGAACTGACACAAATCTTAGTGTACCTGAAAGATGTAATAGGGCAAATTGACAAACTAAAGAACAGGAAATCACCTGGACCAGATGGTATATATCCCAGAGTGCTGAAAGAAATAAAAAGTGAAATTGCGGACCTGCTATTAGTAATTTGTAAACTATCATAAAAATTATCTATGCTACTTGAGGACTGGAAGTTTGCCATGTTATACCAATTTTTAAAAAGGAATCAAGGGGTGATCTAAGAAACTACAGACCAGTGAGTGACGTCTTTGCTAGGCAAAATGACTGAACATATAGATAGTCATAGTTTAATGGCACAAAGCCAACATGGATTTAGGCAAGAGAAGTCTTGCCTCATTAATCTGCTACTTTGTTTGTGGGCGTAAATAAACATGTGGATAAAAGTGAGCCAGTTGATTATAGTGTAAATAGATTTCCAGAAAGAATTTGACAAAGTCCCTCATAAAAGACTTCTTAGGAAATTAAAAAATCATGGGTGGGGCAGTGTCCTATTGTGGGTTGAGAACTGGTTAACATAAGATAGCAACATAGTAATGATGGCAGAAATGGTGCAAATGATTTATCCAGTCTGCCCAACAAGCTTCTTATGGTAGAATCTGCGATGGAAAACACAAAGTAGGGCTAAATGATACATTTTTCCAATGCAGAAAGGTGAACAGTGGAGTGGCCCGGGGATCTGTTCTGAACTACTGCTTTTTAATATATTTATAAATGTCCTGAAAATGGGAACAATGAGACGGGTGATCAAATTTCCAATGGCACAAAATTATTTCTAGTTGTTAAATCACAAGAGGATTGTTAGAAATTGCAAGAGGACCTTATAAAAATGGGAGACTGGGCATGCAAATGGCAAATGAAATTTAATGTGAACAAGTGCAAAGTGATACATTTAGGGAAGAGAAGCCCAAATTATAGCTACAACATGCAAGGTTCCACATTAGGAGTCGGCATTCAGGAAAAGGATCTAGGTGTCATGTTGATAATATGTTGAAATCTTCCTCTCAGTGTACAGCAGCAGCAGCTAGGGGTGTGCATTCGTTTTGAACTTAAATGTAAAACGCTACTTTTTTTTTTTTTAACTTAAAAAAGTGATGAGGCGAAAACGATCGGATTTCCAACATATTCAACATAGCTATGTTGAATAAGTTGGAAATCGCGATCGTTGATCCTAAATAAAAATTTAAACCCCTCACCCTTCTTAATCCCCCCCAAGACTTACCAAAACTCCCTGGTGGTCCAGCGGGGAGTCAGGAAGCCATTCCTCTATTCCTTTGCGAGGAGCACGTGACGTCCGCGTCACGTCGGAGTGACGCGGCCGTCAGGTGGTCCACCGCGGTTCCGCTCCCGGACCCCTTGTTGGACACAAACGGAACTTTTGGCCAGCTTGGGGGGGCCTCCTGACCTCCTGACCCCCCCAAGCTGGCCAAAAGTTCCGTTTGTGTCCAACGAGGGGTCCGGGAGCGGAACCGCGGTGGACCACGTGACGGTCGCGTCACTCCAACGTGACGCGGACGTCACGTGCTCCTCGCAAAGGAATAGAGGAATGGCTTCCTGACTCCCCCCTGGACCACCAGGGAATTTTGGTAAGTCTTGGGGGGGGGAGATTAAGGAGGGTGAGGGGTTTAAATTTTTATTTAGGGAACCGGTGCACGTATGGACATAGCCTCAACTTATGGAATTCTCCATATGTCCATATTGACCGAAATTGACCCCCCTTTTCGACTTATGGACTTATGAACATAAACTTTTTGTCTGCACATCCCTAGCAGCAGCCAGGAAAGTAAATAGAATGCTGGGAATTATTAGAAAAGGAATGGAGAATAAAACAGAGGATACCATAATGCTCCATGATGTGACCTCATCTTGAGTATTGTGTGCAGTTCTGGTCATCACATCTCAAAAAAGATATAGCAGAATTAGAAAACGTACAGAGAAGGGCATTGAAAATAATAAAGGAGATGGAACGATTCTTCTATGAGGAAAGACTAAAGAGGTTAGGACTCTTCAGCTTGGAAAAGAGACGGCTGAGGGGAGATATGATAGAGATCTATAAAATAATGAGTGGAGTGGAATGAGTAAAGGTTAATCGATGTACTCTTTCAAAGAGTACAAAGACTAGGAGACACACAATGACTTTACTAGGAATTACATTTAAAACTATTAAGTGAAAATATTTTTTACTCAACGCATAATTAAGCTCTGGAATTCATTGCCAGAGGATGTGGTGAAAGATGTGAGTATGTTTAAAAAGTGTTTGGACAAGTTCTTGAAGGAAAAATCCATAAACCATTACTGTTGTGGAGTTTCAGAAATCCACTACTTATCCTTGAGATAAGCAGCATGGAATCTATCTACCCCTTGGGAATCTGCCAGGTACTTGTGACCTGGCTTGGCCACTGTTGAAAACAGGATACTGGGCTTGATGGATCTTTGATCTGACGCAGTATGGCAAGTCTTTGTTCTGATTCAGTATGGCAAGTCTTATGATGATTTAAATGTTTACCAGACTTTGGTACTAGCAAATATAAAGTTGCATATTATTTGTAGATTATTGCCCTAAGGACAGAGGGTTTCTGAAAACTGATTTGCACTGTGTATTGATGTTTCATTCCTGTCTATGGTTAACCCTTTTATGTGAAGCTCTCTTTCCCAAGGCCTGGTTCCTGAAATACTTGGTGGGTTCATTGACTTACAGGTAAAAGAGATGGGTATACTACTAGAATATTTGTTTCAGGACAGCCTGTCTGTCATATGACAGGTCAAAGGTAGCGCCGGCAAGGCTATCGGCGCCATTTTGAGTCATAACAGGCCCGACAGCCGGACTGCATGGAGGGAGAGATCGCTTGCGGGACCCCGCTGGACCACCAGGGACTTTTAGTAAGTCTTGGGGAGGGATTGCGATGGTGGGGGGGGGGGGGGGGGTGTAAGAAAGTAAAATTGAAGGGTTGGGGTAGTATTTTTTTTGTTTTTTTTTAATAAATGTGCCCCTTTCCCCGCACTAACCTGAAAAATGAATTTTCCCCGAAGCTCGCGGAAAATCCGTTTCGTGGTTCAGGTCCCCCCGAACCACAACGAATTAGGCAATTTCATTGAAATTGCCTATTTCCTTAGAAAGGAATGCACATGTCTAGTACAGACCACAGGAAGTATGTGGCATGTGGCCATAAAACAAAATACCTGTAATTCCACTACGTGTTTATTCCTTACACTACTAGAGCGGTATCATTCAGACTGCCATTCTGTGGGAGCCAACCCACATCAGATCATTAACTCCGCCTATGGAGTATTACATATTGCTAGCTCATTACCTTGGGGAAACAGCATTCTACAGAAGACTAACTCCGCCTCCCTGGCGGTCACATCACTAACAGATTGCTAACCCCTCTCTTCTCGAGGAGTGATCTACAACAGATTGCTAACTCCTCCCATCTGGAGGAGCTGAGCCATATCAGATTGCTAACTCCGCCCTCCTGGCGGGGTGAGCCACAACAACTACAGACCAGTTAGCCTGACTTCAGTGCCAGGAAAAATAGTGGAAAGTATTCTAAATATCAAAATCATAGAACATATAGAAAGACATGGTTTAATGGAACAAAGTCAGCATGGCTTTACCCAAGGCAAGTCTTGCCTCACAAATCTGCTTCACTTTTTTGAAGGAGTTAATAAACATGTGGATAAAGGTGAACTGGTAGATGTAGTGAATTTGGATTTTCAAAAGGCGTTTGACAAAGTTCCTCATGAGAGGCTTCAATGAAAAGTAAAAAGTCATGGGATATAGGTGGTGATGTCCTTTTATGGATTACAAACTGGCTAAAAGACAGGAAACAGAGAGTAGGATTAAATGGACAATTTTCTCAGTGGAAGGGAGTGGGCAGCGGAGTGCCTCAGGGATCTGTATTGGGACCCTTACTTTTCAATATATTTATAAATGATCTGGAAAGAAATACGACGAGTGAGGTAATCAAATTTGCAGATGATACAAAATTGTTCAGAGTAGTTAAATCACAAGCAATTGCAGGAATACCTTGTGAGACTGGAAAATTGGGCATCGAAATGGCAGATGAAATTTAATGTGGATAAGTGCAAGGAGATGCATATAGGGAAAAATAACTCATGCTATAGTTACATAATGTTAGGTTCCATATTAGGAGCTACCACCCAAGAAAGAGATCTAGGCGTCATAGTGGATAACACATTGAAATTGTCAGTTCAGTGCGCTGCAGCAGTCAAAAAAGCAAATAGAATGTTGGAATTATTAGAGAGGGAATGGTAAATAAAACGGAAAATGTCATAATGCCTCTGTATCGCTCAATGGTGAGACCGCACCTTGAATATTGTGTATAATTCTGGTCGCTGTATCTCAAAAAAGATATAGTTGTGATGGAGAATGTACAGAGAAGGGTGACCAAAATAAGGGGAATGGAACAGCTCCCCTATGAGGAAAAACTAAAGAGGTTAGGACTTTTCAGCTTGGAGAAGAGACGCTGAGTGGGATATGATAGAGGTGTTTAAAATCATGAGAGGTCTAGAACAGGTAGATGTGAATCGGTTATTTACTCTTTCAGATAATAGAAAGATTAGGGGGCACTCCATGAAGTTAGCATGTGGCACATTTAAAACTAATCGGAGAAAGTTCTTTTTCACTCAACGCACAATTTGTTGCCAGAGGATGTGGTTAGTGCAGTTAGTGTAGCTGTGTTTAAAAAAGGATTGGATAAGTTCTTGGAAGAGAAGTCCATTACCTGCTATTAATTAAGTTGACTTAGAGAATAGCCACTGTTATTACTAGCAACATTAACATGGAATAGACTTAGTTTTTGGGTACTTGCCAGGTTCTTATCACCTGGATCTTCAACAGTTAGAAACAGGATGCTGGCCTTGATTGACCCTTGGTCTGACCCAGTATGGCATGTTCTTAACTAACTAACAAAATTAATAAATAGGCACAGCTGTCTACGACATGATTTTTCTTGAGCAATCAGCCAGCTGTGACCCAGTTGCATGAGCTTCTCTTGAGTTTTAGGTTTGGAGGACCAAGTCATGGGTGGAGAGAGGGGCCACTGGAAGTGAGGTGCTAAGAGAATGGAGCATCAAGCTTAATGCTCACAGGTTCTCTCATTGAACCTTCAGTCTATTCACTCAGTTAAGGTGATGAGGTTACCCAAAGAGGTAGGAAGTTCCCGAGCGGCGAGCTCGTCCTTAATGTGAGAGGTGAGAGTTCTGAATTATTTTGCATATTCAGAGGCAGTCTGGGATCCCTGGCGAATCTGCAACATGTCAATAGCTCGGGTGGTGCCCCTTCTTGGTTTATTAAACACAAGGCAAAATTTGTGGAAAAAACTTCTAAGATACTGGTGCATGGGATCTTCATGCTCCCAAAGGGGTGAGGCCCAAACTAATGTGGTACCACCCAAGAGGATGAGGTCATAAATGCCCTTAGTTCAATCATAAGGGAACATTGTGGCCTGCAGCTGGAAATGTATCCAGCATTTATTGATGAAACCACGACATTGGGATCCCCCATAAAATGTGGGGGTGTCAATAACTGCAGTAAAGGACTGGCATAGTCAGGCAGCACCTGAGGGGGAGAAATTGTTGGTGTCATTGTGAGTTTCTGCCTCAGAGCATCCACTGTGATGACTAATTTTTCCAGGGCCATGGTAACTCGATTGAGTATCTTCTGTTGTTCCTGAAGGCACTGTAGCAGGCCTGGTATTACTAGGAGTGATGCTTGAGCCATGATCTCAGCAAACTGTTAGGGTTGTGGACTCTTGTGTTGGGGTGAGGTTGACACAACCTATAGGGAAGGCCCTATAGGTCCTCACCGCTAACTTGGCAGAACAAATGGTGCAGAAACTGAGCTGGAACTTCACATTTATCATCCCCCTTCACCGTAGATTGAGCCTTTGGGTTCCAGGGGCAGGCAGGTCTTAAGTGGCAGTCTCTGAGGTATAAGCTGAAGAGGGGCTCCGATGTCAACCTGTGGTCCAGGCAGATGGCAAGCAAGGATGGTCAGGTCACAGGCTAAGGTCAGTTCCAAGAATCAGTCTGAGGGTAGGTAAGCTAGAAGAGGTTAAAGACAAGGGCAAGGCTGGATGATTAATACACAAGCAAGGCTGGATGATGAAGGCAAGGCAGATTGGATACAGACAGCAACTAGCAGTATCGCAAGGTATTCAACCTGTTGCTAAGGCACTGCAACGTTGCACGGCAAGGGTTTAAATACTTGATTGTGTGATGTCATCTGGAGGCATCAGCCCATGCTGTTCCCATTATAGGCTCTTTAAGTGTTGGTGTGTGCTGTGTGCATGCCTAGAGGAGGACCCAGAGGTTGACAGTGGCAGTGTCTCCAGCTGCATGGCCTGGCAGTGCTTTTCGGCTGCTCAGAACAGCAAGGTTTCATGGCCAGGCAGCAAGGGGCGAGTGAGCCAGCTCACTGGGGCAGCCACGAGCCAGCAAATATAACATCTGGCTGCAGCACACCATTCAAAATATATAATGTTGCCACTAAGCTTGAAACGTTTGTGGTTTTCTAGTGAAACAAAGATATTTTTTGAGACATTTTATTTTCCAAAATGATAGTTCACTTGGTAGCAAACTTCAACATGTAAGCTATTACTGACTTCCAATAGATTCCATTTTCTTTGTTTCAGAGCATCTGACTCACCTATGACAATTAAGCACCATGGCTTGATGAGAGAACCTACTAACTCAATAGCTATAGCTTACAGGGCAATTTTGTAACTTTGCACACCATTTAGCCAGCAAATATGAACACAAGTTGCACCAGTTTTCAAAGCGGATCTATGTGCATAAGTCCACTTTGAAAATTATTCCACCAAATCTATCTGCACAGGTTATACCTACTAAAATGGCTGCATAAATTTCCCATGACAATTCAAACACTCTGCAATACATTTCTAACCATTCCCTTACCTTGCTCCCTAGGAATGCCTCTGCTCAGAGTAGGTAAATTTATGGGTGAACAGGAAATATGCATGTAGTTCACTCTCAGCTTGGGTTTCTGCTTCACATTTTGGGGTTTTTTTCTCTATGCAAATAAAAACGCAGGCTCATGTGCAAAAGTCTCAAACATCTCATTTTATAACTAACAAAAATACATTCTATGCCATTACAGCAAACAAAGCTAACAAAACCAGTAACCCTTTCCACAAATTTACCTCGGGAACCTATACTTCTACTAATGTGCAACACACAGATTAAATTATAGTGAAAAGGTGGAAGTTTCATGTCATTAACCATTTTCAAACCTGCCATCCAGTTTTAATATGGTCTTGCATTCACTTTTAATCATTAACTTACCACAATCTACCATTTTATAGTGAGCAAAATCCCCAGCAAAATAATTTTTTATTTCATTTTTTTCTGTTTCCTTCATCAGGGGAACACTTAGACAAATTTCTCTCACAGCTCTATCTGGAGATCCAGTTCATTTGATGTGGGTTTAAATTACTACTACCCCCAACAGACTTTATCCTATACGTCCTCCTCCAAACTTAACCAAATCAGGTGGAAGCACTACCCCCTAATCAATGAAGACCAGTCATGTTCCTCATTCAGTCCTTGTGGTATCACAGTGTCCAACTGATAAATCCAAAATTGTTCTCTGTAATTTAATCTAGCTGCTTGATCACCTCCTCTAAACCCACATCAAATGAACTGGATTGCCAGATAGAGCTGTGAGAGAAATTTGTCTAAGTGTTCTCCCGATAAAGGAAAGCTGATTTTCGAAACATGGCTGTGTTGGGAGGTGCTTAATAGTTCGATGGAACATTCACAGACGGTTCAATCTTCAAACAAACCTTGGAAGCTAAGGGGCGGATTTTCATACTCCGTGAATAGGCCTACTTTTGTTTGCGCTCCAGGCGCAAACAAAAGTACGCTGGATTTTAGTAGATACGCGCGGAGCCGCGCGTATCTGCTAAAAACCTGGATCGGCGCGCGCAAGGCTATCGATTTTGTATAGCCTACCCCCGTTCCCTCCAAGGCCGCTCCGAAATCGGAGCGGCCTCGGAGGGAACTTCCTTTTGCCCTCCCCTCACCTTCCCCTCCCTTCCCCTACCTAACCCACCCACCCGGCCCTGTCTAAGCCCCCCCCTTACCTTTGTCAGGGGATTTACGCCTCCCGGAGGGAGGCGTAAATCCCCGCGCGTCAGCGGGCCTCCTGCGCGCCGGGACGCGACCTGGGGGCGGGTCTGGAGGGCGCGGCCACGCCCCCGGGCCGCCCCGGGCCGTAGCCACGCCCCCGGGCCCGCCCCCGGAACGCTCCCGACACGCCCCGAAAACGCCGCGCGGTTCGGGCCCGCCCGCCAACACGCCCCCTCCGAAAACCCCGGGACTTACGCAAGTCCCGGGGCTCTGCGCGCGCCGGTAGGCCTATGTAAAATAGGCTTACCGGCGCGCAGGGCTCTGAAAATCCGCCCCTAAGTATTTAATTTTTTAATTTCCTTTCTATTCTGATGCCTTTGATGTAGCTGGCTGTTTAGTTGCATAAATGTTAGCTGGATAAGTTGGAAGTGATTTGGGGCAGAGTTAACTTAGCCGGGAACTTATCTAGCTAACTCAGACTTATCTGGCTAAGTCTGATCGAGCAGGAGAGCAGTCCTAATGTTTTTCTGGTTAACTGCCTAATTGGCAGTGCTCCATTGAATATATGTGACAATTTGCCCAGCTAAATTCATCCAGAAAAATTGTCCACTTCCCACACTGCTGATTATTGATCTTCATATTTCTCCATTTCTTCAGTTTATGGTTTGTTCATTTTTTTCTACAGATAGAAATCTGCTATCATGTCCAGATGAAGAATTCCATGTGAAAAGAAATCTTCAGAAGGAAAAATCTTTTAATAACCTCCAGGCAGGAATTGATGGGAAGAAAAGAGAAATGAACAATAAGCATCAAGAAACTGATTTTTTAAACATATATGCATCAGGTAAAGAATCTCTGGTAATGTACAATATGACATTTGTGCACAAGTACTATATTTTTCTAAACTTTCTAATGTGAAGTTGTGTAAACCCTATTCCCTTTTTAAAGACCAAATTGAACAATTTCATCTAATTCTTTTTTACTGTTTCATTAGGACTGTATGTATACCTTGGTTTGTCAGTGATTTGAGGGACATGGGCTTTGTTTTCAATTTTGTGCATAAATATTCACAGATTCTAATCAGCCTGAATCCCTTCTTGCATATTTTCACAAAATTGTACCACAGAACTAATTTTTATAAATTTCACTTTTTTGGCACTCCATACATTTCTCATTATAAGCACTGTGGAAAATGAATTCAAATCAAATGTGTGCAGGTCACAAATAAACAAATCTCTTTGTACTATTCTTTCCAAGATTATGCAAATAACACTTGCAAATAACACTTTCAGAGATTTTCAATCCCATGTGGGGGACATATGTAATCCAAAAATCCAACGAAGCAACAACCTAGTGAAAGGAAACATCTGAATTCCATCAAGAAGACTTTGAAAGGTATATATTTATTCCACAAAATTAGAACGGCAACTCCACTTTCAAACAGCAGGCATCTTATAGAGGTCCCCCGACACGGTCCCGTGTTTCACCGTGGCTGCGTCGGGAGGGACCGTAGACATCAAAGAAATCTGAAAGAAATACATATAGATAGTGGAACTAAAAAGAAAAGCTACCACATTTAAAGCAACAGTAAAGGAACATACCTCTTATAGTTTCATTACAAATTTCACCAAGGAGCACAAATGCTCTCATAGGCGACAGACATTTAAAGCAGAAAAAAGGCGCGAAACAGGGATCCATCACGAGACTCACACGATCCAATCACTACAGAGACAGGGACTGTTCAACCAATCATACAAACAGATACCACTCAATCTCTCTATTCAGTCCTCTTGGATGTACAGTATCAAGAGTATGTGTCCATCTCTGTTCCCTTCGACCCAGGTGTTCAGTAAAGTCACCTCCCCAGGAAGGGCGTGTGACCACCTCCACCACAAAGAAGAAGAGAACAGAGATGGAATGCCCTGTCTGAGACCAGTGGTCAACCAAGGGTTCATCTTCTCGCTGATTTCGGATATTCGAACAGTGCTCAATCATGCGTGTCTTTACCATCCTGATAGTTTTTCCCACATACAAAAGGGGGCAAGGACATCTCACTGCATATACAACACCTTGGGTGGTACAGTCTGAGTCAGAACGAAGTTGAAAAACACGTTTAGTAGAAGGATGTTCAAAGGACAAAATCATATCAGTATGGTGCACATTGTGCAGTGCCCGCAGGGTCTATGTATCCCTCCCAAACGTGGCAATGCCATCTCTCTAGGGAACACAGTATGAACTAATCTATCGCGTAAATTTCTACCCCTCCGAAACATAAACCGCGGAACCAGGGGCATGGAGCCGGCCCGGGGGCGTGGTCCAGGCCTTCGGACCAGCCCCCGGGTCAGAGCACGGCGCGCCAGCACTCTGCTGGCGCGCGTAGATTTACGTCTGCTTCTCGCAGGCGTAAATCTACGGACAAAGGTAAGGGGGGGTTTAGATAGGGCCGGGGGGGTGGGTTAGGTAGAGGAAGGGAGGGGAAGGTGAGGGGAGGGCGAAAGAGAGTTCCTTCCGAGGCCGCTCCGATTTCGGAGCGGCCTCGGAGGGAACGGAGACAGGCTGCGCGGCTCGGCGCGCGCCGGCTGCCCAAAATCAGCAGCCTTGCGCGCGCTGATCCAGGATTTTAGAAGATATGCGCGGCTACGCGCGTATCTTATAAAATCCAGCGTACTTTTGTTTGCGCCTGGTGCGCAAACAAAAGTACGCGATCGCGCTTTTTTAAAAAATCTACCCCTTAGAGAATAGCCACTGACATTAGCAATGGTAACATGGAATAGACTTAGTTTTTGGGTACTTGCCAGGTTCTTATGGCCTGGATTGGCCACTGTTGGAAACAGGATGCTGGGCTTGATGGACCCTTGGTCTGACTCAGTATGGCATTTTCTTATGTTCTTATATCTATCCTTCCTAAACAGATTATAGCTCAGTATAGACATTTCCCTTTCATGGGACTTATTGACCCATTACCATGTTAGCAACAATATCTAGCTTTGCCTCAACCATTAGGGCTTGTAGATCTGGAATTGTATTGCTTAAAATATGAACATTTGGTCTTATAGATATTGTTTTTCTCCTTGTCCTCACTCAGTAGAGCTTCATATCTGCTCCCCTCTTCTTCTACTCAAGAGCAAACTAGTGAGCTGCTCTTTTTTGAGTGTCTCAGGCACTGTTATTTAAAAAGTAATTAATTGTACTTTTATCCACATTCACAAATGGGACTTTGAACGGAATAGTGTAGCAAAATGGCATCTGCATTCTATTTGAAAACCCTCCTTTGGGGTTGTGGCTAAGATATTGACCAAGATGGCTGCATAGAGCTCTTGCAGTTTTTCAAGATCCATAACCAAAAGAAAAATCTAATTGAGATGGATAACTCTGTCAACAGTGGCACAACCACAAACAGAAAGAGTAAAGTGAATAACAAATCTCAACTAATATCACATAAGGAGTCCAGGAAAAGCAATAACCTTAAAGAGAGTACCTGGAAGGCTATGACCACAAATGCTCATAGTTTGGGAAATAAAATCCCAGATCTGCAGGCCCTAATGGCTGAGGCAGAATTGGACATTGTTGCTATCACAGAAACATGGTTCACAGAATCTCATGAATGGGATACAACAATACCAGGCTACAACTTGTTAAGGAAGGACAGAGAGGATAGAAAAGGGGGAGGTGTGGCTCTTTATGTCAGAAACAACATCCAAGCATCTGAGCTACAAGGAAGTTGGGGTAAAGAAGAAGCTCTATGGGTCGACCTAAAAAAAGATGACGGAGTGTCCATTTATATTGGAGTGGTTTACAGGCCTCCAAACCAAAAGGAAGAGCTGGACAGAGATCTGATTGAAGACATCCATAAGATAGGCAGGAAGGGAGAAGTGGTGATCGTGGGTGACTTTAATATGCCAGATGTAGACTGGAAAATCCCATCTGCAGAAACTAAAAATAGTAGAGCAATAATGGATGCCATGCAAGTATCTTTGTTCAAACAAATGGTGTTGGAACCCACGAGAGAATGTGCTATACTCGACTTATTGCTCAATAATGCAGATAATGTCTCAGATGTCCAGGTGGGCGCCCACCTCAGCAGCAGTGATCATCGAACGGTATGGTTTAATATCACTAATAGAATAGGGAAAAGAACCACAAAGACCCGAGATTTACAGTTCAAAAACACAGACTTTGAGGAAATGGGAAAGTACCTGGAGGAAGAACTTAAATGATGGGAGAACGAGAGAGATGTGGATCAGCAGTGGACCAATCTAAAAGGAGCAATCACCAAGGCAACTGCTCTATATGTTAGAAACATAAAGAAAAGCAAAAGAAAATTGAAACCTATCTGGTTCTCAAAGGAGGTGGCTGACAAAATTAAAGCTAAAAGAACAGCATTCAAGAAATATAAAGGATCCCAAAGGGAGGAGCACAAAGAAGAATATTTGTATCAACTGAGGGAGACGAAGAAAACAATCAAGTTGGCAAAAAATCAAGCAGAAGAGAGGATTGCCAAGGAGATAAAAAATGGTGACAAAACATTTTTCAGATAAATCAGCGAAAAGAGAAAGGTCCAAAGTGGTATAGTGAAATTGAAAGGTGGTAATGATCAATGTGTGGAGAGAGACGAAGAAATGGCAGAAATATTAAACGAATACTTCAGCTCTGTGTTCACTAAAGAAGACCCTGGAGAAGGACCATCTCTACACAACAAGAAACTGGAGGGAAGTGGAATAGATGAAATCCTTTTACAGTAGAAAATGTGTGGGAAGAGCTAAAGAACCTGAAAGTGGACAAAGCCATGGGGCCTGATGGGATTCATCCAAGGATATTGAGGGAGCTCAGAGATGTTCTGGCGGGTCCGCTGTGTGACCTGTTCAATAGATCCCTAGAAACGGGAGTGGTGCCGAGAGATTGGAGAAGAGCGGTGGTGGTCCCGCTTCACAAGAGTGGGAACAGGGAGGAGGCTGGCAACTACAGGCCGGTTAGCCTCACTTCGGTGGTGGGAAAAGTAATGGAGTCTCTGCTGAAAGAGAGAATAGTGAACTATCTACAGTCCGGAGAATTGATGGACCAGAGGCAACATGGATTCACCAGGGGAAGATCCTGTCAGACAAATCTGATTGACTTTTTTGACTGGGTAACCAAGGAATTGGATCAAGGAAGAGCGCTCGATGTCATATACTTGGATTTCAGCAAAGCTTTTGATACGGTTCCGCACAGGAGACTGGTGAATAAAACGAGAAGCTTGGGAGTGAGTGACAAGGTGGTGACCTGGATTGCAAATTGGTTGACGGACAGAAGACAATGTGTGATGGTAAATGGAACCTTCTCTGAAGAGAGAGCGGTTTTAAGTGGTGTACCGCAAGGATCGGTGTTGGGACCGGTCCTGTTCAATATCTTTGTGAGCGACATTGCAGACGGGATAGAAGGTAAGGTTTGTCTTTTTGCGGATGACACTAAGATCTGCAACAGAGTGGACATGCCGGAAGGAGTGGAGAGAATGAGACGGGATCTAAGGAAACTGGAAGAGTGGTCGAAGATATGGCAGCTGAGATTCAATGCCAAGAAGTGCAAAGTCATGCATATGGGGAGCGGAAATCCGAATGAACTGTATTCGATGGGGGGGGGGGGGGGGGGGAAAGGCTGACGTGCACAGAGCAGGAGAGGGACCTTGGGGTGATAGTGTCTAATGATATGAAGTCTGCGAAACAATGCGACAAGGCGATAGCAAAAGCCAGAAGAATGCTGGGCTGCATAGAGAGAGGAATATCGAGTAAGAAAAGGGAAGTGATTATTCCCTTGTACAGGTCCTTGGTGAGGCCTCACCTGGAGTACTGTGTTCAGTTCTGGAGACCGTATCTACAAAAAGACAAAGACAAGATGGAAGCGGTACAGAGAAGGGCAACCAGGAAGGTGGAGGATCTTCATCGCATGACGTACGAGGAGAGATTGAAGAATCTAAATATGTACACCCTGGAGGAAAGGAGGAGCAGAGGTGATATGATACAGACTTTCAGATACTTGAAAGGTTTTAATGATCCAAAGGCAACGACAAACCTTTACCATAAGAAAAAAATCAGCAGAACCAGGGGTCACGATTTGAAGCTCCAGGGAGGAAGATTCAGAACCAATGTCAGGAAGTATTTCTTCACAGAGAGGGTGGTGGATGCCTGGAATGCCCTTCCGGAGGAAGTGGTGAAGATCAGAACTGTGAAGGACTTCAAAGGGGCGTGGGATAAACACTGTGGATCCATAAAGTCAAGAGGCCGCCAATGAAGAGTAGGTGACTCGCCAGAATGATGGCTAATGCCTGGAGACAATACCCTTATTCAATAAACATACACATGGTTACTGTGACTCTAACATCACTCTAAGCTTCAACAGCAAGAGGAAATGTGGAAAAAAGGATTTGCACTCACAAAGACGGGAGTAGCTGGCTTGTTACGGCGGTTACTACCCCAAACCAAATATCCAAATTACTACCTCCACCTTCCTCTATTCCTGATGCCTTTCAACTAGCTTGATCACTCCATTCTTATACTTCACTTTCAATGCATACCCAGCATAGTTCTCTGCTTCAACAGCAGGGGAGAAGAAAAACTGATACTTCACGCATATCCAGCATAACTTCAATGGCAGGGGAGAAGAAAAAAGGATTCACACTCACAAAGCGGGGAGTAGCTGGCTTGTTACGGCGGTTACTACCCCAAACCAAATGTGCCTGATACTTCACTTTTGATGCATATCCAGCATAGCTCTCTGCTTCAACGGCAGGGGAAAAGAAAAACTGATACTTCACGCATATCCAGCATAACTTCAACGGCAGGGGAGAAGAAAAAAGGATTCACACTCACAAAGCGGGGAGTAGCTGGCTTGTTACGGCGGTTACTACCCCAAACCAAATGTGCCTGATACTTCACTTTCGATGCATATCCAGCATAGCTCTCTGCTTCAACGGCAGGGGAGAAGAAAAAAACTGATACCTCACGCATATCCAGCATAGCTCCCTGCTTCAGCGGCAGGGGAGAAGATAAACAACCAATAAGGGCTGTATAACATAATCTGGGTAAAAACAAATAAGCATGGGTGTAGCTTGCTTATTGCGGCGGTTACTACCCCTACTACCTCTAACTAATCAAGCTAGATATTTCACTTGGATGCAGCTCCATCACCGCTCTCTACATTAATGGCGGGGGTGGAAGGGAATTAGAACCAAGAGCTAAGAGAAACAGATAAGTATGAGAGAAAAAATGAAGGAAGCTTGCTGGGCAGACTGGATGGGCCATTTGGTCTTCTTCTGCCGTCATTTCTATGTTTCTATGTTTCTATGGTAGGTTTTTAATAAGTCCCTTCTCATCATACAAAATTGGAATGGCCTTAGAGGGAACTTTTTTTTCGGCCCTCCCCCCCCCCCCCCCCACCTTCCCCTCCTTTCCCCTATCTAACCCACCCCCCAGCCCTAACTAAATCCCCCCTCCTACCTTTGGCAGGCGTAACTTGCGCGCACCGGCCAGCTACAGGCGCGTGAACCTCCGGCATGGCCGCTGTGCCGGAGGACTCGGGAACGCCCCCGGCCCTGCCCCAGGACTGCTGCCAAGCCCCCAGACCACCCCGGATCACTGCCACACCCCCTGCCCCGCCCCAGGACTGCCCATTTTTTAAAGCCCTGGGACATATGCGCGTCCTGGGCCTTGTGCGCACCACCGAGCCTATGCAAAATAGGCTCGGCATGCTCAGGGGTAGGTTTTCGGGGGTTACGCATGTATCTTACGTGTGTAACACTTTGAAAATCTACCCCATATTTTTTTCCCAAGCTGGAGTTGTTCTATGTACCATTTTCTTCTCCTTTCCATTCCCTCAGACTGCAGCATTTGTTTATAACTAACTGTCTGTATTTTTTCTTATTTGTTCTAGCTTGGCACTGTTTCTTTGTCAATTTACCTTCTTTTTTTTAATTTTTAATTTTCAATTTCCAACTTACAGACATCAAACAATGTCAATAAATTTAAGTACCAATGATTACATACATTTTTACTAATACATATTTTTTGCACTATTTTCTTTCTATATCATTGTACCTACTGTTACTCATATACAACAGAGGGAGAAATAAGATTTAATATGAGTAGTTAAACATAATATTATTCCCATAAACAAACTGAGAGTAAGGCAGACTCTTATTTATCATTTGTCGTCGAACTATTTGTCACCCTGGATCTTGAGTCCCATAATGTGCTTCCAAATAATCTTCAAGTTGTTTTGGATCGTAGAAAATATATTTAGTACCTTCTACTTTAATGACACATTTGCAGCGGGGCCTCCGATCATGAATGCCCGGGCGGGAACATCCATGAACGGAAGCCCCGACCTTGGATGTCCAGATGGGCGCTCAAGGCAGCATACATGGACATTGGAAAGCAACGTTCCTCTGTTTCCGGGCATCCATGCTCGGAGGCCCCGACCTTCACAGATGCCCGGACATCCTTGCACGTCCTTAAGTGCCCGGACATAGAAGGTTGGCCTCCGAACAAGGACATACAGATGCTCAGGGCAGCGGCCCCGGTGTCCATGTGGGGTCTGTAGAAAAGAACCTGGTGGAATGACATTTGAAATGACAGGAATGGCGCCAGCGCACCCTGGATACTCTCTCCGCTGTATACAGTAAAATGCATTGCAAACGCCTTCCACTTTATAGGCGCGCTTTGGACGCTCATTTGCTGCCGCTTGGATTTGCGTCTAATTTGAATACTGAATTGAGCGGCTTGTGAACCAAAATGTGCGCGCATCAAACTAGCAGGCGCCCGGCATTGCCACACTTTTTCTTACGCGTCGGTACTGTATCGGCCTGACTGTATGTTATTTTTGTCTCAAAAACAGAAGTTTTTGGAATTGGGTGGGGTCTTTCAATTGAAATTTCCTTGTAAAGTATGCTTAAGTATCAAGGTAATAAATACATTGGGGTAGATTTTATAATTTAGCGCGAACGCACCAGGCGCGAACAAGAGTACGCGGGATTTCAGTAGATACGCACGTAGCCACGCGTATCCATTAAAATCCGGGATCGGCGCACGCAAGGCTGCCAATTTTGGGCAGCCTGCATGCGCCGAGCCGCACAGCCTGCCTCCGTTACCTCCGTTCCCTCCCTTCCCCTACCTAACCCACCCCCCGGCCCTATCTAAACCCCCCCTCCTACCTTTATTGCTGGATTTACGCCTGCCGGAGGCAGACGTAAATCTGCATGCGCCAGTGGGCTGCTGGTGCGCCATCATCCGACCCGGGGGCTGTTCCGGAGGGCGCGGCCATGCCCCCGGGCCGAAACCACGCCCACGTGCAAAATAGGCTCGGCATGCGCAGGGGGGGTTTGGGATAGGTTTTCGGGGGGTACGCACGTACCCCTTTAAAAATCTACCCCATTTTCTATGATGTAGCTCTGCACTAGATAATTTTCTGGTGAACAAAGTGGCCATTCATAGTGACAGTGTTAGTACTTAGGGTTTTATCGATGCTTCCAATGTATAAGATTGACTATTTTTCTTTATAATTATTTCTCTTGAATAATCTGTCCCATATGTGGTCTGATGTAGCTCTTTCTTTCTAAATATTTCAAATTTGAAGATTTGTTTTAAAAGTTAATAAAGAAAGAAAAAAACCCCTCCTTTGTAGTAAAGAATGGATAGAGACAACTGGCTGAAGGAACACTAAAAAAATGAGATAGCTAGGCAATCTCATCATGAATCCTGAAGTATAGGTAAAAATGTGAAAGTCAGGGGGCGGATCCAAGATGGCCGATCTGTAGCAGTGCACGGCGTTTTGCGCTCCTCGAACAGAAAATAAAAGTTGTTTCCTGCAGCATTTTTTTCCTGAAAATGGGACGAAAACGCAAACCGAGAGGTGAGCCATACCCTACAGCCCCCTCGAACGTCTCAGTCCCTGGTCCGATGGACACGCACGTGAGGACAAACCGAATAGCAGAGGCCCAGCCGCTGGAGAGAGGGGGAGGGGAAGATGAGCTACCCTCTCTCCCTGGCTCGATATCACCATTGAGCCCTGCACAGGGAACCCCACCCGAGAATCCGGCCGCAGTTTGGAGTTCTCCGGAGTCGGGAGCACCGTCGTCGGACCAAAGAGTCCTTCGCCAGAGCTCTATAGGGTCCGATAAAGGAGAATCTGCGACCATGAGCCCAATATTGACACCGGGGCAGATCGGGGAAGTGAGTGGGACATTGCTGAGGGAGACTGTTGGAGCTGAAGGAGGCGTCCCTGAAAGATTTACAACTGCTGTGGTAAGACCAGCTGCATTTACACTAGAAACTATCTGGGAGACTTTAGTGGACCTGAAAGTCTCTATTATGTCGCAAATTAAATCTTTAAGCGACACAGGAAAAGAAATGGAGGAAAAAATTAAAGTGGTGAGCAATGCACAAGTGGATATGGATCAGCAGATTATGACTAATCGAGATAAAATTAAAAATATTGAGCTAACTCAAACTGCGATGATAAAAGAAAGGAAGAATATATCAATGAAACTGGAGCGGATGGAAAATACAATTAGAAGTAAGAACTTAAGATTTATAAATTTTCCACAGATATCCTTAATATCCCCGAGAGATATCTTTAAAAGGTATCTCCAGGAAGTGCTGCAGATTGGGGAAAACGAAATGCCACCAATTTCAAAGATTTTTTACCTTCCAAAAGCAAAGAGATCAACAGAACAGAATGGAGGATTAACACCTTTAGTGCCCACTGCTGACCAGCCCTTGAATATTTCCACCTTCTTAGAGACTTCAGACACTGAACTTGCAATACCGGCTACTTTAATAGTGAATTTGACATTGGAACCAGACAGAGATTGGTTATTGAAATGTTGTCTTAGACATAGAAATGATCAGTTTTAGGATGTAATGTAAGAGTTTTCCCGGACGTAGCCCGAGAAACTCAAAAGAGGAGAAAGGCCTTTCTCCTAATGAGGCCACAGGTGATTCAGATTGGGGGAGTTTTTTTCCTTAAGTTTCCTTGCAAATGCTTGGTTAAGCATAATGGTAATTCATATGTATTTTATGAGCCCCCTCAGCTGTCTCAGTTTTTGGCAGGGAAGACTCCCGTGGGCTCCATAGAACCCTGTGACAATGTACCCGGTTCCTCTTGAAAAGAAATCGGTCTAGAATGCTACATTGATTGACTTTAATTTCTTGAAGTATTTTACAAATATTTCTTTAGGTTGTGTATATCTATGCCCCCTCAATTGGAGGACTAAAGTTAAGAAACAATAATTTGTAATTGCTGTATGATTTTCTTCTTTTTTGTGAAATTTATTACTTATTGTTTCTTTGTATTTCTAATCAAGAATATAATCTTGTTTAAATATGTAAAATTGCATAAATAGAAAATTAAAAAAAAAATGTGAAAGTTCACAATATTGTTCTTACTTTTATGTAAAACATATACATTGCTATATTTTACCTGTATTTTCATTCCCATTTCAGGATTCTGGTGGGTCAGTCTAGTCATACATAACAACTTTAAGTTTGCAAGTTGACTTTTATCTAGATTTTGAAAAAGATTAGGAAAAGGTAATTAAAAACAGAATGTTACATGTACATGATACTGTAGTAGTAGAAAGATAATAAATGCTATCTAAATATATGGCTAGCCTGATTATGAATTAACCATGTCCAAATTATGTCTCATTGTAAATGAATGTTGGTATTATTGGTATGTGAATGACACATGACTGGTAGCAGGGTTAGCATAACGTCATAAACATGGATTGTTGCTCTTTCTTTTTGTTTCCAGAATTGTTGCCAGCTAGGAATGGTGAAAAATGTACAGAACACTTTTTGCTGGCAGTAATGGATATTCTCTTAAGTTACATAAAAAAAACTTTTGATGGGAAAAGTAAGGTCTTGGACTTTCATCATCCTCATCAGTTACTTGACGGCTTGGAAGGATTCAGTCTGGAGCTGTCAGACAAGCCAGAGCCTTTGGAACAGATTCTTGTTGACTGCAGAGACACCTTAAAATATGGCGTTAAAACAGGTGACAACTTACACTTTTTTTATGATCAGTCTGTTCAAAGGGAGTTTGTGCAGAGTCTATAGCAGATTCCATGTGCATGCAGTGAGTTGTCCTGGGCAAAATTCATCTTCCTTTTCATTGAGTATGTCTCAGAGAGGAGACCCAACACATAACCTCTAGCCAGATTTCTAGCTTGTAGAGAACACGATTCAGTGGAAAATGATAAATCCTTTTAGGGGCAATCTACAATATCTTGACATTCCTTCTGTAAAAAAAGCCACCATGGGCCTGATTCACTAACACTTTTCTTCCATTCTATCTATAGGAAAAGACTTGATGAATCAGGCCCCTCATGTTCTCCAGTAGAAAGAATCTTTAAGGGAGCAATTTTGTAACCCTGCATGAGGCTTCCAGTCCCACAGGTACATTATAACCTAATTTTCAAAGGAAAACCCCATGTGAGAATTTCCTTGAAAATGCAACAGCCATTAGAACAGGGTCTAAACCTTGGTTGCAATAATGTGCACCCACTTTGAAGCAAGTACAAATATACTCATTGAAAATATAATGGGGGGGGGGGGGGGGGAATCCTCAGGAGTTTGTAAATGAAGGCTCTCGGTACCATATCTCACATCTCATTCTGAATGAGCCTGAAGACCAAAGGAGAAGGAGAAAACTGATGGGACAAAAATGAAAGGGTGGCATGATATTTTATGACAGGTTAACCATGAATTACCATGTCTTCGCAGTAAGTTCCTCCGTTAAAAGTGACCTCCATTAACTCACACCAGCACAGCATGCACATCTGTAAACTTTGCTTCTTAAATAAAGAACTTCCTTTACTTTGCACTAGCTGGGCGCTGTTCCTGCACATAAAAGCACCCCATGCCAGAGTGAATTAACATGCCCTGCCTCCTATGCAGTATGTGGAAATGGAAAGCATATTTCCTGATGAGTTTTGCCATCTTACGGCACCGTGTTTCTTGTGCCGGACCCTCAGCTGAGGCAGGTCACCACTGTTAAAATGTTTCCTTGCAGAGGAGCAGGTAGCAGGCGTGGAATGCAGGCAAAGCAATGATAGTTTTATCATGGAAGAGGAGAATGGAGATGTGCTAAACTCTTGCTTTACAAAGCAAGACATGTAAACTGTTGTGATGGCGAAACCGAACGACGGTATATAAATAAATACATAAATAAATAAAATATATACACATGTACTCTCCCTCCATTGAACTCACCATGCCCTTTTTCAACCATGGGTAACAGAATCCGCATTGTGACCAATGCCGGTATTTTTACCTGCATGATGGGGGAGGGGGGGCAGAGGGGAGGCATTTCGCAGTGGGTCTTTTTCCAGAGGTAAACAGCTGTTTACCCACCAAATAAGCTTTGAACATTGCTCTCTAAATCTAAGAAAAAAAAATATTTTAAAACTCTTTATCAATTCCAGGATACCAAAAAGCACAATCCAAGCTTGACAATAATTTGGGTAAAGCAAATCTTTACATTTACAAAAGTATCATAACAAAGAAGAAAAATGAAAACACCACTTTGCCCTACTTCAAGACCATGATTTGGGGAAATGGAACAACCTCATAAGGAAAAAATAAAAACTTAGGAAAAACTGCTAAATAATAAACCCACATCTCAGAAAATCAATTAGGTACTGGGCTGGTAGCAGGATTCATAGCCGACCTGCTGTCTAATATATATTTAACCTTGGATTTTTACTTTAGAAGGGAGTACACACTCAGGAGATCCAGCAAACTCAGTACAGATCCAGTGGTTCTTCAGGACACGGAGAAAGCAAGTGCATCTAAGCTTTTGCATAAGTGTGACAGTTAAATAAATAACATACACCAACTTCTTGCTCCAATCCAAATAACATTTTCTAACGCAAAAAGGTAAAATGGGTTAATCAAAACTGACTTCTTCCAGAATTTACAGGACAACACAACATAGTCACAAGTACAACTTCCTGGGTTCTCTTTGATTAGCCTTGTCTCCCTAGGAAACAAGATATGACATTTTCTGTTATTCCTGTAGACTTAGCACGTATGTGCAATATTTGCAGCCCTTCAGGATGGCTCTCCTCTCCTCTCCTCAGACTGGAATGGCAGAACTCCTTGGCTGGCAGTTTCTTCACTTCTTGGTAAATCTGAACTGCATTTGAACAACTTTGGGTCACTTAAATGCTAAACCCTTTCTTCTTCTTCACAGGGGAGCAGGAAGGTTAACTCTCTTTCTTCTTCCATTCCTTCCAGAAAGTATGCCAGCCAATGGCTGTTTCTCTTCCATTCCTCTGCTCTTCAACAATTCCAAATGCCATGCTTAAGACTCTAAAGATCTTAATATAAATAGAATTATACACTTCAAAACCACCTCCCAAATGAGATGTATTATGCAAATAACACTGAATTCCTGTATATCATATCTGTAAGAAAATGGTGGTCTTCAGGATCCAGTTTTTGGAACTTTAAACGCTAATATATCTACTTCAGGTAGCCGCAACATGCAATTTTTATTAAAATGGAAATGTGTGTGCAAATCTATTTCATGCATATTCATTGCGGATATCCTGAAACTTGACTGGCTAGGTGTGCCCTGAGGACTGGGTTGAGAAGTACTGCTCTCGGATCGGGCACATGCCCTTTTAAACAAAACATGAAAATGAAATCCTTGTCATCACTGTCCTCTAACTAAAGCATTTTAACTGTGTATCTTTGCAGTCCTTAAATATACTCAAGAACTGACCTTTTTTCTCCAAACAAAAGACAGAACTTTTCCTAGCACAATACAGTAGGCCTTACTTTTCAGAGTCCAAATCATCTCATGGTGTCACACCAGAACATTCTCTGTTAGTATGCTTCTTCTCCAATAACATAATCAGTTCCCACAAGGGCCGGTGCATCCCATTAGGGGAACTTGGCGGTCACCTAGGGCGCCAACCATTAGGGGGCGCCAAACAGCAGCCACGTGGGGCTGCGAGCTGAGCCTATCCCGCTTGCAGCAGAAAGGAGTAGAAACTCAGCTGGCTGCGAGCAGTGCTCATCTTGCTCACGGCCAAGAAAAGCACACACTCGGCGGGCCACGAGCAGCATTTCAGGAAATGAGGCCGGGGGGGGGGGGGGCAGGTGCAAGGCAGAAGGTTCACCTAAGGCACCAGCCCTGAGTCCCCAACTATGTCTCACAACTAGGTATGTAAAACCCAATCTTTTTGCTATGGACAGACTGAGTGGACCAAATGATTCTATGGTGCTGAAATCTTCTGTTTCTATACCTTAGTAATGCAATGTGCCTACTTTACCTCCCTTTCCTGGGGGCAGTTTTTCAGTCTATTTCCTTGGTAGGCTTTCTATTTTAATATCACCTCTCTTCTCCCTATCTCTCAGCCTCCCTCGAAGGTCCTTTTCTGCATCTCTCCTTTAACCTCTCTTTGATGTCTTGTAGGGAATCATAGTATGCAGCCATTCACTCTTCCTGTCTCTTTCATATAATCTTAACATTTTATTGAGAAAAAACATAGGATGAAACCTGCTCCTCTGGAGTGAATTTTGCTATGCTAAATGAGGGCTGTCTATATGGCTTTGCAGTTTCACCCTACTGCTGGCCTCACCTGTCAGGCAGTCAATCTGCTGTTCACCTGCAGCTGTCCCAAACAAGAAACAAATCATTCTGCTCTGCTGCTTCATGCTTGCAGAACCAGCTCCTTGTGAATGATTGCCTGGAGGGTCACTGTCTGGCATTTAGAAAATCAACAAAGGCATGAATGTTTTTGCTGGGCCTTTGACTTATCATCCTGTCTTACCAGGTTTTATTTTCTCTGGTTTTATTTTCTGATTTTCTTGGATTCTGATTCCATTTTATATTATTTAAATTAGTACATGTTTTTTTAATGTAAAAGATGGCGTAATGAGTTTCTCCGCCTTACTGTTTATATATTATGCACCATATTTTACCACTATGTATTTAAAGCAACACAAATCATTCATGTGAAGGGAATATGAAAGATGTAGTGCAGTCTAGCCTCTATGTTAATTATTGTTGTTGTTCTTTGCCATGAGCTATCATTGTAAACATGTGAACAATATATAAACAAATACAAACAAATACATAAAATGATTTTCCATTGGAGAAATATATTTTTTAAATTATAAAGGTTCTCCCATAGAAGATAAAGGTAGCTCCACGGTAAAAAAGGGAAGAGCTCAGACTCACTCCTGTTCAGGACATGAGTAAGAATATTGGAGGTAGAGGACTCTGGAAGGTGAATAAAAGCTAGAATTGTTAGGAAGAAAAAGCCCTTGTGAGCTGGTTTGGGTACACAGCAGAAGGTGTTAATAGAGCATCTGTATGACTCTTCCTCCTACTAGCTCTCTGTCGGCTCTAATCAGTTTTACAATAATTTCTATTCTGGGAAACTCAAATGCACTAAAGGAAGGCCCAAGCCGGGCAGTTGTGGGGCAGAGTGAACAGATTGTAATGATAGTGCTAAATAATGGGTGTGGATTTGATCTAGGAATTGTAAGCGCTGGCTCTGTACTCTACCTACCAATTGACTAGAGACCTGCCAAACATTTTGAAGTTGAACTCACTCCAGTTTGACAGAATATTTTAGTTTTTCCTCACATCATGCATTGGCATGTTTACTAGCAGATTTGGAAAAATGCAAATCAAGGAGCCTATTTACTAAAGGTTTTCTCCCATTTTTTGTTTTTGGGAAAATACTCAGGGCCTGATTTTAAAAAAGCATTTACTTGAATAAAACTGGGTTTTACTCGATCAAGCAAACTTTACTGGAGTAAGTGGGCTTTTGAAAATTGCTCCAATTTATGCCATTGAAATTGTCCATAGGATTTGCTCGCGTAAGTGCACTTTACTCGAGTAAAAGGCTTTTGAAAATTGCTATGATAGTAGTTGCATTTACACGTGTAACTCCATTTGAAAATTAACCCCTTAGTAAATAGGTCTCCAGTCTAAAAATATGTGGAAAATCTAAATTAGATTCACCAAGTTGAGGATTTCTATAAAAGGTTACATTGGAAAAAAAAAATTTGACCAAGCTCTATTGAAAATGTTTTCATATTTCTAGGCAGAACATTTTATTTATTTAAAATTTTTTTTGTATACCGACATTCGTTTAGCAAACATTGTACCTTTTGACCTATCAGGTTCATTTGTGAACCACAACAGTGGCAATAAAGGAAACTCAGATGGCATATGGGGGAGGGAAAAGGGGAGGGGGAGGTTTCTTTTGCCTTACTTTGTGTACCCATCTGTTCTTACAATGGGAGGGTAGTTTTCAATGGGCCTCGTATAGGGTTAAGGTCTGCGGGTACATTTTAGCTTGGATTTTTTTCAAAGCCGTTTTGTGTGCATAAATCAGCTTTGAAAATGTGCGGGCATGCGCGGTAACCTGGTGCAGAATGTCTACATGCACAAAGTTACACCAGCTCGAGAAGAGATGTAACTTTGTGTATGGGAATTCGCACACCTACTTTCGAAAATGTAAAGTACGCGTGACAATTCTTTTCTTGTCCCCAACCTTGCTCTCCACTTAAAGGTACAAGTGAAATCTTTTTCTGCACATACTTTTAGAGGCATAGACCCCGAACTGATTTGCAAGTGATAATTTACATGTAGAAACAGTGGTTTCCGTGCATAAAAACTTTTCAAAAACAGGCCCTGTATGTGTATAACCCCCTTGTCCTCCTTGGATTCACTATAGAGACATATTTAGGTGCTGAGTGCATTGGCTGGATTGTTGCAATCCCTGGGATTCTTTCAGTGGGAGAAGCTATAGCTTCAGGGCCTGCAGGGTTAGGATGTGCTCTGTACTTGCCTGTAAAACCACACGGTCACACAAAGATAGATAGGGTTGTTTTAAAAAAAAAAAAGTGTTTATCAACTTACTTGATGCAAATGAATAACTTGACAAACAGTGCATTTGGCTGTTGTGCAATCCATACAGAAAAAATAAAAACTGATACACAGTCCAAATATTATAGTCACGGAATCTTGCAACACTAAAGGATGTTTTCTTTTCCCACACATCCCAAAGTACTCTTTAGAGATGCTTCCACCATGGGACTTTCCCTGTATTTGGTCCCTAAGTAATAGGGCCATTTATCATTTTGAGTAAGGGCCTTATTGAGCGTGTTAGGGCCCCTAATGTGCGTGATAGTGCTGTAACGCGCGCGATAAATACCACCTCACAAAAAGCGTATGCAAATTTAAAATTTGTATTAGAGTGGGAGGAGATTGGGTGGACTAAATGGAAATGAGGGTCTGCTCGTGCTGCGTGCGATAGAGTAATGCACACTATCACGGGATTTAGCGCCGGAAATAACTACACCTTTTTTATTTTGAGGTACAGCGGAAAAAGGTTTTATCGTGGCCGATATCGCAGATTGCGTTATTATTGCAGCGCTATCGAGAGCGATAAAAATAGGAAGGATAATGGACACATCTGCCAGGCCTTCCAGGCCCAATAAAAACACCTGATCTTACCTGGTCGACCTTCCTAAAGCCATAATGTTTGTGGTGAGTTTAAAAGTTGTTGGATACTGGATGCGTCGGCAGGCTCGCCGCAGATGACAACAAGAGGAACAACAACAACAACAACAATCTCAAGAACAGGAAGGCCAGTTCCAACTCCTCCTAGGGAAGTGTCTGCACTGGAGGCAGAGGCACTGGCCCTGCAGGGTCAGGGCCCAGGGCAGCACCTGGCACGCAGGCAGCCATGGTGCAGGAGATATAGAGAGAGTATCTTTCCTCCACAAACATTCTTGCTGGGCATGCCAGAGGACTATGTGGATTGCAGGTGTCGCCTCAGCTCTTGGGCTATCCTGGAATTATATGAAGAAATCTGAGGGAATTTGGATCCGGCCACCAAAAGGTCCCACATTGTGCCAGGCCTTACAAAACTGTTGGCCACCCTGCATTTCATGGCCAGCGGCTCCTTCCAAACAACAGTAGAGGTCATGTGGGGAATGTTGCAAAGCACTTTTTCCCGCTGTCTGGACCAGGTCATCACAGCAGTCTCTGACCGCATTAATCACTGCATAGCATTTCCTCGGGACAGGCAGGACCTGATGGACTTGAAGAAAGGCTTTTATTGCCTTCACAAACTTTCCCAATGTTCTGGGAGGTATTAACTGCACTCATGTGACCATCATCCCACCCCGTGACAGGGAGGAGATGTACCACAGCAGAAAGCTCTTCCACTCCATCAACATGCAAGTGGTCTGTGAGACTTGAATGTGCATGGTGGCCAGTTACCCGGGAGCCGTGCACGATTCCTTTATACTTAGGCAATTGGGCCTCTTTGAAAATTTCGAGGACTGCCTGTACAGTGCTGGTTGGCTCGTAGGTAAGGCAGACATTTCTTTCTATATTCCATCTCAGGCTATGTGTTTGTGGCAAACAGCATGCAAATGGGGGGGGGGGGGGGGGGGTAGGAAAAGCATCGCTGGCATGACAAGTGGCTTGTACTGTTATGTCAGCAGGCCATTGGCCCAGGGCCTGGTTTTTTTTTGCCCCATGCTGCAGAAGCCTGCAAATCCAGTTACTGCAAACAATGTACCAGCCCTAAAGCTTGGGGTGTGAGCAGGCATCATACACTTTCTACGTCTTCATTGTCAAAAGGGCCCTGTTCCTATCCTCCCATTGTGATCTTTTTAAATCTCACTGGTTAATGACAAGCTTGAAATGTACACACTGCTGGCATTGCATGATCACGTGTGGCCGGTTAGTGAGGTGTCATCCAGATTGTCGCCCACAGTTTGTCTAGACCCTCACACACCTCAACACGAAGCAGTGCCCTGTGCATTTTGCTGTTGTGGCATATTCCCTGTGCCTGGGCTCACAAATGGGTTTCTGTGGAGGACATACTTCATAGCTGGCAGTGACATTCACAATCACACCATCAGGCTAACATATGTATTGCCGCAAGTTTGGCAGCCTGCTACACACCAGTATCCTTAGCTCATTTGTGGAGGCCTGGAACACAATTGTTGGAATAACCAGATGCGATGTAATAGTCCTGAACAGCCGAGCTACTTTTGCCTACTTCTAGCCTGCACATATACTGGCACACAACTATGTAATATGCACTTAGGCTAGGCCAATTGGACTTTAAGGCTCAGGGAAAGGTATAAGCTTCATTATACAGTCTTAGAGGATGCACTGGTTTGTCAGCTTAAATCTGTCATTGCCTCAGGAGACCATGGGTATGGTTGCAGGACCTGGCTTTTCAACCCCATTGCCATTCCCAACAAGCTAGCAGAGATGAGGTACAATGAGGCTTTATGTGCTACCTGCTGTGTCATCAAACCCACCTTATGAGTTCTCAAAAGTCGATTTCGCTGTTTGGACAAGATGGGTGGAGCTTTAATATATGCCCCACCCAAAGTAGCTGATATAGTGCTGCTCTGCTGTGTCTTCCATAATCTTGCTCTACACCATGGACTACGAATGGATGTTGATCCGGATCTCCCCCTGGATCACCCATGTGTCCCTGCATGAGCCCAGGACATAACACTGAGTGGCAGCCAGCTTCTCCAAAATCTTATTCTTGCTAACTTCATGGAGTACCTCCAGTCCTTCTATTATCTGAGAGAGTAAATAACCAATTTACATTAACTTGTTCAAGTCCTTTCATGATTTTGTAGACTTTTATCATATCCCACCTGAGTCGTCTCTTCTCCAAACTGAACAGCACTAACTTTAGCCTTTCCTCATAGGACAGCTGTTCCATGCCCCTTATCATTTTGGTCGCCCTTCTCTGCACATTCTCCAGTGCAGCTATATCCTTTTTGAGATGCGGTGACCAGAATTGCACACAGTATTCAAGGTGCGGTCTCACCTTGGAGCAACACAGAGACATTATGACATTCTCCATTTTATTTGCCATTCCCTTCCTAATAATTCCTAACATTCTGTTTGCTTTTTTGATCACCACAGAACACTGACAATTTCAATGTATTATCCACTTTGATGCCTAGATCTCTTTCCTGGGTGGTAACTCCTAAGATAGAACCTAATATTGTGTAACTACAGCAAGGGTTATTTTTCCATATATGTATCACTTTGCACTTATCAACAATAAATTTCATCTGCCATTTGGAAGCCCAATCTTCCAGTCTTGCAAGGTCCTCCTGCAAGTCATCACAATTCGCTTGAGATTTAACTACTCTGCATAATTTAGCGTCATCCGCAAATTTGATCACGCCACTTGTTGTACCCCTGTCCAGATCATTTATAAATATATTAAAAGGCACTGGTCCAAGTACAGATCCCTGAGACACTCCAATGTTTACCTTTTTCCAGTGTGAAAACGAATTCTACTCTCTGTTTTCTGTCTTAACCAGCTTGCATTCCACAACAGGACATCGCCTCCTATTCTATGACTCTACACCACATTTTTCCCTCCCCATGGCCCAAATAAACATACAGAACCAATCCAAAATACATAAGTTAACCTGTACAATTTAAAATCCAAATGATGCCTAGAACGACTAAGATAACTATGTTAACAAGCATATTAATTTTTTGGATACTCTGTTAAACATCAAAACATTGTAAACCATTGTGGTGAAACCGAATGACTGTATAGAAAACATGATAAATAAATCCCATGATTTTTTATTTTCTTAGAAGCCTCTCATGAGGGACTTTGTTGAACGCCTTCTGAAAATCCAAATACACCACATCTACTGATTCACCTTTGTCCACATGTTTATTCACCCCTTCATAAAAATGTAGGAGATTTGAGAGGCAAAATTTCCCTTCGGTAAATCCATGTTGGTTGTATCCCATCAAACCGTGTCTATCTAAATGTTTTGTGATTTTATTCTTTATAACAGTTTCCATGATTTTTCCCAGCATTGAAGTCAGGCTCATCAGTCTATAATTTCCCAGATCACCCCTGCAACCCTTTTTAGATATAGGGGTTACATTAGCCATCTTCTAATCTTCAGGTACATCGGTTGATTTTAATGATAGGTTACAAATTAATTGAAATAAGTCTGAAATTTCATTTTTTAGTTCTTTCAGAACACTGGGGTGTATACCATCCAGTCCAGATGATTTACTACTCTTCAGTTTGTCAATCAGGCCTACCACATCTTCCAGGTTCACTGTGATTTGATTCAGTTGATCTGAATCATCACCTATGAAAACTTCTCCCGAATGGGTATTTCTCTAACATCCTCTTCAGTAAACACTGAAGCAAAGAAATTGTTTAATCTTTCCACAATGGTCTTATCTTCACTAAGGGGGTCATTTTCCAAGGAATTACCACGGGAGATAATTCCGCAAATCACGCTAACAGCCGTTAACATGATTTGCAAATGCAAATTTTGTATTCAGGGGGTGGAGTAAATGTAAAGTAGGGAGGATTTATTGTGTGCCACAGCTCATGATGTTTCCAGGTGTGTGTGTGAGAGAGAGAGACTTGCTATACTGCCTCCTCCCTAGACAGGTATTTGTATCCCTATGGGAGGCCCACCTAGTAACTCGAGGTGGGGATTAGGTATGAGTGTAGGGGGTTGGGGACCACTTTCACATTCAACATGAGACGTACAAACAGAACAGTGGTCTCTTGTGAAGATTTGATGGCCTTCGGAGTGAGGAAACTCACTCCAAGATGAGATTTGGGCAATGTTCTCTCCACCTAGCTTGATGGACTCTCTACCTGGGTAACATAGCCACGCCCCCGAGCCCGCCCCCGGAACGCTCCCGACACGCCCCAAAAACACCGCTGCGCTCGGTCCCGCCCCCCTGACACGCCCCCAACACGCCTCCCTCCGAAAACCCCGGGACTTACGCGAGTCCCAGGGCTCTGCGCGCGCCGGTAGGCCTATGTAAAATAGGCTCACCGGCGCGCAGGGCCCTGCTCGCCTAAATCCACCCGGATTTGGGCGGATTTAGGCGAGCAGGGCTCTTAAAATCCGCCCCTTAACTTGTCAGTGCTTATGCTTTATCCTATTTTCTTCTGGTGGCTTCTTCTTCTAATTTTTGAATGAAGATCTTTTGGCTAAAATAGCCTCTTTTACCTCACTATTTAACCATGCCGGTAATCGTTTTGCCTTCCTTCCACCTTTCTTAATGCATGGAATACATCTGGTCTGTGCTTCTAGGATGGGATTTTTAAACAATGTCCACACCTGTTGCACACTTTTTACCTTTGTAGCTGTACCTTTCAATTTTTTTCTAACTATTTTTCTCATTTTATCAAAGTTTCCCTTTTGAAAGTTTAGTGCTAGAGCCGTGGATTTACTTACTGTTCCCCCTTCCAGTCATTAATTCAAATTTGATCATATTATGATCACTGTTGCCAAGCGGCCCCACCACCATTACCTCTCTCTCCAAATCCTGTGTCCACTAAGAATTAGATCTAAAATTGCTCCCTTTCTCATTGGTTTCTGTACCACCCACACTGTCCCTCCACCCCCCCCCCCCCCATACACACACAGACACTTTTCTACCTAGTACTTGGAGTGGTCCTAATAATCTATTTATTTTGAGGTTTGCAGGCTACCCAGAGCTGAAGCTATCACAAAGACTTGCTACTTTAGGGTGGGAGGTAATGGGTGATAAGAAGCTGTCCACTGAATGTGGGGATGCTGTGATGGCTGGAACATGGAGTGTCAAGGACCACCTAATGGAATCGATGCAGGGCTGAATCAGATGAATGGTTTTCATGATGATGGTTTATTGACAGCATGAAGTTAGATAGCCGGTGCAGGTGTTTGTGTGTGTGTGTGTGTGTGTGTGTGTGTGTGGGCATAGTTTGCTTGGGAGGTGCTGAGGCTTGGCAGAAGTCCTCTTTGACTGTCCCTTTTTGCTGTCTCTGGTTTGCTTAGCCTTCTCTCAGTTGATTATATCATGCACAGTTGACATAAAGGCTGCCACCCCAGGATGCATCATTTCACACTCACTATATCCTTTGTATACGCTGGCAGGGTAGGGCTACCTTCTTTCTGCCATATGTAGTTCAATAGCTTTCCTATCCAAAGATAGAGGTGGTGTGCCCATATCTGCTGTTGAATGTAGGGGACAGGGTTTGGTTAACACTTTAGGTGCTTCAGTTCTACACTAACCAACCTTTCCCTTCAACACTGTGTACTTGCTGACTGCTGGAACAGAATGTGAGCTGCTGTGTGACAACTAGAGAGAAGGAGTGAAGTAGTAGTGTCTTGTTGACAATATGCACAGGCAAAGGGCAATGGGGCCTAGAAAGCTGCTGCTGCTGCTTAGGACCTGACAGACATCCCCAGACTGACTGCCATCCCTTTAGTGGGCTGCCTTTGGGATCTAGATGCTACCTGTAAAATCATCCTTACCTTACATGTATTATACAGATCTCCAAGCCATCCCAGTACAGGGGTGCCAGCTAGTGTGGGGAAGTCTGCCTGGTCCCAAGCAGCAGCAACTAGAGATGTGAATCGTGTGATCGATCGTCTTAACGATCGATTTTGGCTTGGGGGGGGGAGGGAATCGGATCGTCGCGGTTTTGTTTTTTTAAATATTGTGTAAATTGTAAATCGGGGGAGGGCGGGAAAACCGGCACACTAAAACAACCCTAAAACCCACCCCGACCCTTTAAAATAAATCCCCCACCCTCCCGAACCCCCCCAAAATGTCTTAAATTACCTGGGGTCCAGTGGGGGGTCCCGGTGTGATCTTCCACTCTCGGGCCACGGGTGCGTTGATAGAAATGGCGCCGGCGCTACCTTTGCCCTGTCATATGACAGGGCAAAGGTAGCGCCGGCGCCATTTTGGTTCCTGTCCCCCGACGTCACGAGCATAGGAGATCGCTCCCGGACCCCCGCTGGACCCCCAGGGACTTTTGGCCAGCTTGGGGGGGCCTCTAATTTAAGACATTTTGGGGGGGTTCGGGAGGGTGGGGGATTTATTTTAAAAGGTTGGGGTGGGTTTTAGGGTTGTTTTAGTGTGCCGGTTTTCCCGCCCTCCCCCTTCCCCTCCCCCTTCCCCCGATTTACGATTTTTGACGATAAATCGGGGGAATTCCTATTATATATCGCCTCTAACGATTTTTGATGATTTAAAATATATCAGACGATATTTTAAATCGTCAAAAAACGATTCACATCCCTAGCAGCAACCCTCTAGGCCCTGTAATCTTCTCCTGTGCACATTGTCGTCAAGACACTACGCCCTCACTCCTCCTCCTTAGTTATCTCACAGCTGCTCACATTCTATTCCAACAATCAGCAAGTACATGTCGTATTAGGTTTACAGTGAAAGTGTCAAAAGGTTGGTTACAGATAGCCATTCAATCATGATAGAAGTAAGGGGTCCAAAGATCTAGTCTTGTGTGATGATTACTCAAACTTCCCCTTAACACCACACAAGTTCTACATGTACACAATATACTGTATGTGGCAGCTACCTACTGCCCATCTCACATATAGGCCCATATAAGCAGGAGTTAGGTAAGAGTATATAGTGTGAAGAAGGCAACAAGAGGCAATACTGAAGGTCCCCAGTAATAAACCTCTTCTTTGGTTCTTGTTGTCTTCCTTAGGAGCATATACTGAGCGTTCAGTTGTATGGCCTAGGCCATATGATCTTACCTGCTAGATAGGTGGCAAGCTGGAATGTGCAATGGCATTCTAGCATGCAAGCTCATGTGGAGACCAAACCTTGCACCTAGTCAACCATTAACTAAAAAACCACATAATGAAAGGAGGCAACCAGGAATTATATTTTCAAACCAGTGACCACTTTATTAGTGAAGACATATAATCCACTTTTTGAAATAAAGATAATGTCTTAGGAAATCACAATCTGCAAGGACAAGATAGCAAATAGTTGAAACCATTGTAAATTTCATGAACAGCACATTGTGTGTAGACCTGTACATACATTGTTAGAAATGGGATCATTACATATACAGGCATAGCATCTTATCCTTTTAGCATGATATATGTGCCTGAGTCTGAGACCAACATAAAGATTGTGATTTACCCTGAATCCTCTGCTGCCTTGGCCTGCTTGCAGTTCTGGCTATGTGACCCTAATTCTCCTATTGAGCCTGACCTGGAGAAATTCCAGGAGACATATGGACAGCAGCTAGAGCTGTCCAAAGCTTGTGATGGATGGTTGTAGGGTCAGAATAAGCAGAAGGAAAAAGTCAGAATCTCAGACTAAAATTTCAACTCCAGTGGCACTGTGTAAAAACAGCCTCCTAAGCCATGGAGATCTCCCAGAGGGTGAAAAAATGACAGGACAAAGGACTAACAGAAGATTGATGTGAACACTAGGCAAGTAGGCCCCAATTTGGGATCAGGGTAACATAGGTCTAATGTATCTTCTTTTTGACATGAGAAACTTTGTATGTGATACTCCCATAGGTTCATGCTATTTAGGGACTTATTTACTTCAGATTGACTATTTCACCTATAAAAGAAGAGGTAGCTGATGTACAAAGAGAGAGACAGAGTAGTGCATCTCATGAACATCTGGCCAGAGAAGTTCTGCCATTCTGTATCTCCCAGGGATACTTATTTTGTTTACTGATATACAATAAAAAATTGAGATTTGTTTCTACAAAAGGTTTGGTGTTGTATCCTTGTGTCCATGGAGAAGCACCTTAAGCATGTTTGGCACTTAACAGGCACAATCACGATTACTACTAAGAACATTGAAAGCAGAAGTGGCACCCCAATAACTACAGTACAGCTCTAATGTTTGTTATGGTTGTGAGGTGTTGGAGTGGATTCTTGGGTACTGCAATGATGGCCACTCCCGTGGGGAGGAGCCCCGTGAGAAATTGCAGTACCAGGCAAGACTCTTTGCACACAACACAGAGAAGATAGTTTTATTGTACAGCAGGGTGGCACTGCCCGGGAAGCGGACAGCAGTGGTAGATAGCTCCAGCAGTGATACTCCAGGGATCCTCGGCTGAGAGGACCCATCTCACTCTGTAGTAGGTGGAGACAGCGTGGAGAACAGGAACAAGTCTCGGATGTAAAGCGCTGAAGATGTAGAGGAGATAGACTGGTATGTTAGTACTCACTGAAGCAGAAGCGGTATCTTTGAGAGTCCTGGCAGGCAGAAGTTGTAGAGTGGCAGGCACCAGGTTAGGGAGAGCAGGCCCTCGAGGAGTGAGTACCTGGGATCCCAGGATAGGCACCTGAAAGAAAATAGAAGGTCCCCAGAGGAGCTGGTACCCAAGTTAGTAGAATTACCCAGAAGGGTGAAGAGAGCTTCCTGCAACAGCTAGGAAGCGGCAGAGCAGCTTAGACTGGAGCTATTCCAATCCTTGCTAACTCGGTTTGTTAGCAAATGAAGGGCAGACTAAATACCAGGATGTGCTGTCGTCACTTGGAGGGGACACCCCCGAGGTTCCCGCCATGACGTAGCTAAAGACGTGGGTGGCATGTGCGCGTACACCCTAGGAGGCCCTCAGGAAAAACATGATGAACGCCGTCGCCATTGCCAATCCGGGGACGCCGGGGAGAGCGGCATGAAGACACGGTGGCAGCCAACTTCCCAAGGCTTGAGGAGAGAGAAGGAAGAAAGGTGAGGCACAAAGGTCGAAGCCGTCTGACACTGACAGACGCAACAATGATATAGGTAAAAGCAGAAGTAATATGTGTTGTTAACCCAAAGGCCCAGACAGACCATGTTGAAAGAGTACACTTAAGGGGACAGCCTAAGGGCCAAGGCAGCAGAGCACAGTATGGAGGCAGATGACCAGGACCAAAAAGCACTGCAGCATGGAGGTAGCAGGACCAGCTGAAAACACAGAAGCATGGACACAGCAGCAGCAGAAGCTGAGCTGTGATGACACAGCAGCAGCATAGAGGCAGCAGCAGCAGGAGCTGAGATGAGATGACATACCACCAGCATGGAGGTAGCCACAGCAGGAGCTGAGCTGAGATGACACACCAGCATCCAGAGCAGGAGATGAGACATGATGAGAAGAGGCAGCAGCTGGACCATGACTAGACGCCACTTCAAGGAGGATGGAATACGAGCAATAGACTGCCGGCGCCATCTTGTGCTCCTACCATGTGACAGGGGCCGACCAATGGCACCGGTAGCCCCTGTGACATAGTAAGGGCAAAGGCTATCGGCGCCATTTTGAATACCGGCAGCCAACAGCCCGAGTGCAGGAGATCACTCCAGGACCCCTGCTGGACCTCCAGGGACTTTTGGTAAGTCTTGGTGGGGTCAGGAGGGTGGGGAGTTTATTCGTTAGATACGTTGTATTCATGGGGTTTCGCTATATGTTTCTTGACCCCACAAATACAACGAATAGGGACATATACGTTGCGGATTGCCAATACGCTGAAAACGAATGCACACCCCTAATGAGCAGAGCATCAAGGAAGGCTTTACAGTAAGGCTGCTGAACCACAATGGTTGACAGTAGACCATCTCTTCTGTGTGCTGGCACAGGAAATCTGTAGTGAGGATGGGCTAAACAGACTTCTTCCATCTAGACTGTACAGGAACTCTGTATGGAAGACGGTCCCAGCAGACTTCTTCCATTTAGACTGCCTAGGAACTCTGTATGGAAGACGGGCCCAGCAGACTTCTTCCATCTATACAGCACTACAATGGTTTACCTCATTTTTACAAAACCGCCCACAAAGAATAACCCTGAAAAATTCAAAATCTGACTGGTACACAACTAACACAGGTGTCCCACAAGGCTCATCACTATCTGCATTACTTTTCAATATCTATCTCTTACCCTTGTGCCAATTACTTGATGGTTTAAACTTAAATTTCAAACTCTATGCAGACGATATTCAATTCATTCTACCTGTCACTGAATCATGGACCAAAACACTTTCACTACTTCAAATTTATCTAGAAACAATAAAAACCTGGTTATCTCACAACAGACTCAAATTAAATGCAGCAAAAACAGAACTAGTCTACCTATCTACCGTCCCCGACTCTGCTCAGTGCCCTCTAAAAACGTTCAATTTTGATGGACAATCCATACCGATAACAAACCATGCAAGAAACCTAGGTATAACAGTAGACTCCAAGCTATCCCTATCTAAACACATTTCAGAAACTGTCAAAAAATCATTCTATAAAATACACATGCTAAAAAAACTAAAACCACTACTACTGTCATCTGATTTCCGAACCGTAACACAGGCCTTAATATTATCAAATTTGGACTACTGCAACGCACTATACATTGGACTACCATTATCCACGTTACACCCGCTTCAGCTTATCCAGAATGCCACTGCCAGACTGATTTTCAACCTACCAAAAAGAGAACATATCTCCCCGATATTACAACATCTACACTGGCTCCCCATTACTCATCGGATAAAATACAAAATCTTAACTACCATTCACAATTTGCTTTACAACCCCAACTCCGTATAGATCTGCTCTATGCTGCACATATACAAACCAACAAGACAACTTCGATCAACAGACAAATGCCTATTAGAAATACCATCAGTTAGATCTACCAGCCTAGCACTAACAAGAAAAAGAGCCTTCTCAGTTTTTGGCCCATCCTTGTGGAACTCCATACCAAACCATATCCGAATGACACCCAATCGAAATGATTTCAAAAAGATGATTAAAATCTTCTTATTTAACGATGCATACAATTACAGTACCCGCACCTAAATCAACCCCTTAAACTCTCTCATATCCCGGTTTCTGCTATTATTAGGTATTACTCTGCTCTATCATGTATGTAAATTTTGAGTATATCAAGTATGTAAACCTTGTTTTATTGTGTATGTAAATTTGTAAACCGCTTAGATGGACATGTAAGTGATCCCATGTGCGGTATATAAAAAACTTTTAAATAAATAAATAAATAAATAGACTGCACAGGAACTCTGTACAGAGGCTTGGCCAGGCTTGCATTACAAGTCTTATCCTTCGGCCTTAGAGACCAGGTGTTTGAGGTGTTCATGGCTCCTTGCCACATCATGGCTTGCCACTTGGGGGCGGGCATGGATTTTGGGGATCCACCCCTCTGGCGCCTGTCAGCACATGGACTGCGGGGGGGGGGGGGGGGGGTAGACTCCATTGATGCTGGGGAAGACTCTGATGGCTGCTTGGGCATCCTTTTCAAGATATGGGTGAGAATGTACATCTTGCTGTTCATTGCACCAACCAGTGTGGTTACATTCTGGGTGTTGGCAGTGGTTTGATCATGGAGGATCTGATTTTGCCTGTTTACAGCCCTCCTGAGGCACAGTAGCTTTGCCCCCATGTGTCTCAGGTGTACCCATGTCTCTTTTCGAGCTGGTCCAACTGCTTGTGTATGGACTCGTATATTGGTGGCAAGAATGTTGGTGCTGGTACTGGTGCCAGGCCAGGTGGTGGTCCTGGTGCTAAAAATTGGGCCTCTAAATCTGGCATCACAGGGTTTATAGGCTGCTCTTGCCGAGGGTGTGGTGCTTCGGGCTTCTGCTGTGGTGTTCTGACTTGAGGTTGTGCTGAATGTAGAGGCTCCCAGTCAAGGCTTTGTTCCTTCATTAACCCAGAGAAGGCGAGGGGCACATTAAATGGGCTCGTTTAACCCAGGGGATGCAGAATTGCCAATAGCTCCTGAGCTGATGGTTGCTCCTCCTCCTCCTCGCTCACCTGGATCTGTGCATCCATGAGGAAGGGTCTGTGGAAAGTTGGTGATGTGCTGCTGGTACCTGGGGCTTCCCTGTTGGTCCCTGGGGCTTCCTGGCTGGGACCGGCATCTTCATGGGCAATAGCTGTGGAAACAAAACATAAGACATAAGTACCGATGGCAGCAACTATCCTTTTTTCATTTAGTATCAGAGGTGTACTTTGCTTGTTAGCATTGTGAGCATCTTATCCAAACGAGGTTTACACCTGTTGCTGCCTGCCCATTTGCAGGCTTAGCGGCTGCAGCTCACATGGTATCCAGCTGCTCAGAAATGCCCTCGAAGACATCCAGTCCCAGCCTTTCCATGAATCACTCCTCCATGGGGATGAGGACAATGGGACAAGGGGCTCCTCTTCTGATCTGCCATATGTACTTGTTTCTGGCTGCCACCTTACTTTCAACTGTGCCTTGATATCCTTGTACCAGTGGGCAACCTGGTCCCTGCTTCTTTACACTCTGCTGCGCCTGGTGATAGCCTGGGCTACGTTTTGCCAGATCAAGCTCTTGGCTACCTTGGATGTCTTGGTCACCCGGTTGCCAAACAGCATGACATCATTTTGCAGGACCCCTGCAGTCACCATGTTGTTTTCCATGATGCTGAATTTTATAGCCCTGAAATGAGGGCGTTGTGCTGTCTGGCTTCCAAAAGGGGGTGCCACTTCCTCTTCTGGAGAGGTGTCCTTCCTTTCCTCCCTTTCCTCACTCTCCGACCCACTCCCCTCTCCCCTCCCTTCTTCCCCATCCTGCTCCTGCCCTGCCAACTCCCTTCCCCTCTGCCCTCTCTCTCTATCCCTAGCCTGCCGTCCTCCTCCCTCCATCCTCGCCTGCCTATCCCTTCCCCCTCCCGATGCCTCCTATCTCTTCCCTCCTGCCTCTCTCTACTCCTGTCCCTATTCCTACCCCTACTCCTCCTTCCCCTAGCACTCCTGCTCTCGACCTTCTGCCTCCTCTCCTTCCTCCTCTCCCTCCTCTCCTCACACCTCTCCTTTCCTCTCTCCCCATGTCTCTCCTGTCCTCTCTCCCTATACCTCTCATGCTCCATCCTCTCCACAACATCCACTCACCTCCTCCACATACCTCCTCCACTCACCTCCACACACTTCCTCCAAACACCTCCTCCATATACCTCCTCACTCCTCCTCCACCCATCTCCTCACTCCTCCACTCCTCCACTCACCTCCTCACTCCTCTGCCACATACCTCCTCCACGCCTCCACACACCTCTTGCACATACCTCCTCACTTCTCCACAGAAAATGACAAATTGACAAACGTGACAAACAAATAAACTTTCACACAAAGAGATAGACAAAAGACAAAGGTCAAGGTAAATAGAAGGAAAAACAGTAATAACAAGACAACTTACTCAGAAATCACCATCCACTAAATCCACTAAACTCAAACCAAGAACTCACCTACTCTCCTCTCCTCTATCCAAGTGCCTGACACACCGTCAAAGAGGCAGCTGCAGGAAACCTGTATATTAGGGATGTGAATCGTTTTTTGACGATTTAAAACAATCACCAGATATATTTTAAATCGTCAAAAATCGTTAAGAGTCGCGATACAATAGAAATTCCCCCGATTTATCGTGAAAAATCGTAAATCGGGGGAGGGGAGAGGGCGGGGAAAACCGGCACACCAAAAAAACCCCTAAACCCACCCCGACCCTATAAAACAAATCCCTTACCTTCCCCCACCCTCCCGAACCCCCCCAAAACTTTTTACGAGTACCTGGTGGTCCAGTGGGGGCGTGGGGACCGATCTCCCGCTCTCGGTCCATCGGCGCCATGTTGGCTGCCACTCAAAAATGGTGCCGATGGCCCGATAAAAAAAAAAACCCACCCGACCCTTTAAAAACGACCCCTTAGCTTCCCCCACCCTCCTGATCCCCCCAAAACATACCTGGTGGTCTAGTGGTGGTCCCGGGAGCGATCTCCCGTTCTCAGGCCGTCAGCTGCCACTCATAAAGATGGCGCTGATGGCCCTTTGCCCTTACCATATGACAGGGTATCCGTGCCATTGGCTGGCCCCTGTCACATGGTAGGAGCACTGGCTGGCCGGTGCCATCTTTAAAGATGGCCACCGCCTTCGTAAAGATGGCCGCCGCCATATTTAAAGATGGCGCCGGCCATCCAGTGCTCCTACCATGTAACAGGAGCTGGCCAATGACATGGATACCCTGTCATATGGTAAGGGCAAAGGGCCATCGGCGCCATCTTTATGAGTAGCAGCAAACGGCCTGAGAACGGGAGCTCTCTCCCGGGACCACCACTAGACCACCAGGTATGTTTTGGGGGGCTCAGGAGGGTGGGGGAAGCTAAGGGGTCATTTTTAAAGGGTCAGGTGGGTTTTTTTTTTATCGGGCCATCGGCGCCATTTTTGAGTGGCAGCCAAAATAGCGCCGATGGCCCGAGAGCAGGAGATTGGTCCCCGTGCCCCCACTGGACCACCAGTTAATCGTAAAAAGTTTTGGGGGGGTTCGGGAGGGTGGGGGAAGGTAAGGGGTTAATTTTAAAGGGTCGGGCCTCACTACAAAAAAAATAACGATGTGAATCGGAACCAATTCCGATTCACATCACCCACATCACCCACGATCAGATTTTTTCCCCCCTCTAGCCGAACCCAATCATTAAGACGATCGGGCACACGATTCACATCTCTACTGTATATATAAACTGAAAAAATAATGTGGCACATGCTGACGCAATGCGCTGTGCGATCATGCAACGCATGATGTACTGACGCAATGCCGCATGCATTGATATAATGCTGCATGTGATGAAACGTTGCATGCGATGAAACACCACGTGTGATGAAACAACGCTGCATGCAATATTTACCGATTCGAAGCCTCAGGCTGCACATTACCCTAACCGTGCCCCTTTTTTTTTTATCGTGGGTGTTATTTCCACAATATTTATAGTATTTTGATAAATCTAGGTCTAAAGTTGCAGATTCTCTTCTCCAAAGTAGAACAATTGGAAATTCTCCTGGAATACAGAGGAACTCTACTCTGAGAATTCTGACCAAATTACAGATAAGCTACTGCTAAGATTCTTTAGACGGCCTCTCTGTTTCAGTTTGTAGGGGTGTGCATTCGTTTTCGCCGTATTGGCGATCCGCAACGTATATTGCGCTATTCGTAGTATTCGTGGGGAAGCAAAACGTATCACGATTCCCCACGAATACACGAATCTTCGCCGAATCATACGGCCACCTAAATACAAATTTAAACAAGCCCCCCACCCTCCTGAACCCCCCCAAGACTTACCAAAACTCCCTGGTGGTCTAGCGGGGGGTCCGGGAGCCATCCCCTGCACTCACACCCTCGATGCCGGTTTCATCATGGCGCCGATAGCCTTTGTCACAGGGGCTACCGGTGCCATTGGTCAGCTCCTGTCTCATGGCCATCGGCACCATCTTGTGCTCCTACCATGTGACAGGGGCTGACCAATGGCACCGGTAGCCCCTGTGACATAGTATGGGCAAAGGCTATCGGCGCCATTTTGAGTACTGGCATCGGATGGCCGGCGTGCAGGAGGTCGCTCCCGGACCCCCGCTGGACTTTTGGCAAGTCTTGTGGGGGTCAGGAGGCCCCCCCAAGCTGGCCAAAAGTCCCTGTGGGTCCAACGGTGGTCCCAGAGTGACCTCCTGCACGCCGGCCGTCCGATGCCAGTTCTCAAAATGGCGCCGATAGCCTTTGCCCATACTATGTCACAGGGGCTACCAGTGCCATTGGTCAGCCCCTGTCACATGGTAGGAGCACAAGATGGTGCCGATGACCATGTGACAGGGCTGACCAATGGCACTGGTAGCCCCTGTGACAAAGGCTATCGGCGCCATGATGAAACCAGCAGTGAGGGTGTGAGAGTGTAGGGGATGGTTCCCGGACTCCCCGCTGGACCACCAGGGAGTTTTGGTAAGTCTTGGGGGGGTTAGGAGGGTGGGGGGTTGTAGTTAATTTTAATTTTACCTGGGACATGAATAGAAATCACTGTATTAACGCATCGGGGCGCCATACGGCCAAATGCAACGTATCTGCTCCCCGACGAATCCGAATCACGAATGCAACGTATGGCGTCCCTCTGCACATCCCTATCAGTTTGACAAGCCTTCCCATCTTCTCTCTGACTTCAGAGTGAAAATCCAAACCTTAAGACAATCAAAGCAATCTTCCATGTGGAAAAGGAGTATGGTACTAACTCCTCTCTCACCATCTTTGGTCCTCTCACCCTCAGGATCTTCCTAGACACCCATGCTCTACTCTACATTCATGAAGGCCTTAGGCATCTGATCTTGAGCCTCAGCCTCCTTCCCTGTAGAAGACTTTGAGCAGAAAGAACAGGGAACATTTTGGACTCCTCTGCTATGTTGAAATTTCTCTCTCTCTCTCTCATACCACTCCCAGTGTCTGAAACACAACAATCCTTATCTTTGACATCATCTATAAATGTCTGTGAAGACATTTAGGAAGTGGATATTCAAAGTCTTTATCCGGTTAACTTTTTGAGTTGCCTGGACAATAGCCAAGATTTGAAAAATGTCTCCCATTAACTGCAAACATTTTGTACAGATAACTAATTTCGTACACAAAATTTATGTGGACAAAAAGAGATATCCCTGGAAGCTTTCTGGGCAGAGGCTAAACTTTAGCCAGTGATTGTACATACTGAGCGCTCTGTGGCTAAAGTTATGTACACAAATTTGGTCAGAAAAATAGCTGTCTTAAAGTTATCTGGTTACAGTCATATGCATTATGCATCAGACTTATCTGGGTAAGTCCTGCTAAATACCCAAGAAAACATAAGCATGCAACTGCAACTGCAACTGCAACTGCAACCAAAAAGCTTAGTTGCTTGCTAGATTTATGAATATTGACATCTAGGTAATTACAATTAGTAAGGGACAGGGAATTTTAAGGATCTCCTTACTTATGTCCTTTTTCACTTTATTTTTTAATTGTTCATTTGCATTAGAGGTCTGTGAACATGTCAGATATATTATATGGTGTTTATTTTATTTCTTTCTGATTAATTTAGGACATCCTTGTTTCTTCAACCAGCTTTCTAGTGGCCTTGACATTGTGGGGCTTGCAGGTGAATGGCTGACGGCAACAGCAAATACAAACATGTAGGTATTTAAATTATATGCATCTATTACATGCTGGCAGAACAAAAGGGAGTGGGTTTCCTTTTTAAATATTCTCAGTGGGCACTAGAGATGTGTATCGTGTGATCGATCGTCTTAACGATCGATTTCGGCTGGGGGGGGAGGGAATCGGATCGTCGCGGTTTTGTTTTTTAAAATATCGTGTAAATCGTAAATCGGGGGAGGGCGGGAAAACCGGCACACTAAAAATCCCTAAAATCCACCCTGACCCTTTAAAATAAATCCCCCACCCTCCCGAACCCCCCCAAAATGTCTTAAATTACCTGGGGTCCAGTGGGGGGCTCCCGTTATGATCTTCCACTCTCGGGCCACGAGTGCGTTGATAGAAAATGGCGCTGGCGCTACCTTTGCCCTGTCATATGACAGGGCAAAGGTAGCGCCGGCGCCATTTTGGTTCCTGTCCCCGACGTCACGAGCGTAGAAGATCGCTCCCTGACCCCCGCTGGACCCCCAGGGACTTTTGGCCAGCTTGGGGGGGCCTCCTGACCCCCACAAGACTTGCCAAAAGTCCAGTGGGGGTCCGGGAACGACCTCCTGCACTCGAATCGTGTTGCTGTAATGAAAAATGGCGCCGGCCGTATGGCCGGAGCCATTTTGCCGTATGGCAATATGGCCTTATGGCCGGCGCCATTTTTCATTACGGCAACATGATTCGAGTGCAGGAGGTCGTTCCCGGACCCCCGCTGGACTGAGTTGTGGAAGTTGATGAGGCAGCAATTATGAGGGGTCCGGAAAAGCTTGTTTGAATAACCAGGTCTTAAGTCTTTTTTGGAATGTTGGGAGGCAGGGCTCCTGTCGGAGATTCGGAGGGATGGAATTCCAGAGTGCTGGTCCAGTTGTTGAGAAGGCCCATTCTCTTCAAGTTGTGTGTCGAGTGAATTTGATATGAGGTACTTGGAGGGAACCTCTGTATGCTTCTCTGGTGGGTCTTGTGGAGTGATGGCTGAGCGGGAATTGTAAGTCAAGAGTTGTAAGGTGGTGGATGGATTTGTATATGATGGTGATGGATTTGAAGATGATTCTGAAGTGAATAGGGAGCCAGTGTAAGTGTTTTAGGATAGGTGATATGTGGTCTCTTCTCCTGGTGTTGGTGAGAATTCTTGCCGCCGCATTCTGGACCATCTGTAGAGGTTTGGTGTACGATGATGGGAGGCCTAGTAGGATGGCGTTGCAATAATCAATCTTTGAGAAGATTAAAACTTGTAGTATTGTTCCGTAATCATTAGAGTGAAATAGAGGTTTTATCCTTTTCAGAACTTGGAGTTTGTAGAAACAGTCCCTGGTTGTGCGGTTGACAAATGCTTTCAGATTCATCCTGTTATCAATTATAACTCCTAAGTCTCTGACTTGGATGGAGAGTGGGATAGCTGGAGGAGAAGAGGAGGTGTTGCTGATTTCTGGGGAGATGAGCAGTAATTCTGTTTTTGCAGTGTTTAATACGAGATTTAGGCTGGCAAGAAGGCTCTTGATTTTTTGAAGACATGATTCTCAATGATTGAGAGTTTTAGAGAGGGATTCTTTAAGGGGGATCACTATCTGGACATTGTCAGCGTATAGAAAGTGTTTAAGATTTAGATTTGTTAGGAGCTGGCATAGCGGAAGGAGGTAAATATTGAAGAGCGTGGGTGATAGGGCAGAACCCTGATGGCCTTCTACAGGTGAGTCATGGCGGGGGGATTCTTTATTGAGGATTTTAACTTTGTAGCCTCTGTTGCTGAGGAAGGTTTTGAATCAGGTTATTGCCATACCTGTTATACCAATGGTTGAGAGTTGGTTTATGAGGATGGAGTGGTTGACAGTGTCGAAAGCTGCCGAGAGGTCTAGAAGAATCAATAGGAATGATTGTCCTTTTGCAACTTGCTTCTTGCTGCTGCCTAGAGACTCATGCTGGTTTGCTTCTCTCTCAAGAGTTGCAAAGAGTGGGGCCCAATAGCAGATCAGTGATGGAACTGGGAGCTACATTCTTAGCCAATGCAGGCTGTGACTTGATACGAATGGCCGCTATAGGGATGGCTTCCATAATAGCAGCTAAGTGCAGTTCTGACTGAAAAATTGGTCAGCAGACACTATTTCCAAAACCAATCTCACAAGATTACTCTTTAAGGGTTCTCTTTTATTTGGAAAAATGGTGAATAGCTGGGGCGAATCCAAGGTTCCTTGATTAGCAGAGGACAAGAAGGTGGTGGTGCGTCCTTTTTGGGATTCCTATTGGTTTCATCCTTACAGAGGAGCATCTTCTCAAAGATCTTGTCCCCTCAGAAGATCTCAGTCCTTTCAGCCTAAGAAGTCTTGTAAGGATGCAGGCTCTGGGGCCGGAGCACCTCATGCTTCACAATGAAGGTGTAGGGGCTCACCTACTGGATCAGGAGACAAGCAGGAGTCTATTTCACATTTATCAAAAGTAGACCCAGATTACGATGGACCAGTGGGTCCTGGAAGTGGTAAGGGATGGCTATGCTCTAGAATTTCTCTGAATTCCTCCAGATGCATTTATAGTCTTTCCATGCAACTCTCTACAAAAGAGAGTGGCAGTGGAGACTACATTAAGGAGGCTGATAGATTTGAAGGCTATAATTCCTGTTCCCAGATTCCAAGAAAATGCATGGCGCTATTCCATTTATTTTGTTGTTCCCAAGAAGGAAGAAGAGATCTTTTGGCCCATCCTGGATTTGAAGAGCGTCAATCGACATTTGTGTGTGACTCATTTCAGAATGGAAACTCTACGTTCAGTAATAATGGCAATACAAACAGGGAAATTTTTCATGTCTCTCAAACTCATGGAGGTCTATCTACATATTCCCATTCACCAGGAATATCAACATTTCCTTTGTTTCTCCCTTCTGGGACATCATTATCAATTTCAGGCTCTGCCCTTTGGACTGAACTTGCGCCCAGGACTTTCTCCAAGGTCATGATGGTGGTAGCAGTATCTCTGTGCCAGGAAGGCATTCTGGTCATCTGTATCTGGATGATTGGTTGATTTGGGCCAGAAGTGCAGATAAGAGTCTCCTTGCATCTTGCAAGATGATCACCTTGCTTCAGGAGCTAGGATGTGAGGTGAACTTGGCCAAGAGCAGTTTTCTGCCATCTCAGACCACGCCAAACACTAAAATGGCTGCACTAAATAGGATGAGGCATACAATCCAAGCCCTTCAGGTTGGGAGGGAGAGAGAGGGATGGAAAGCTCATAGATATAATGGTTCTAGGCAAGGACCTAGGGCCATCTAGTGGCTGACCCAAGGAGATGCCACATTCACAATCAATAAGTTTAATCAAAAAAGTATTACAATTAATTTCAAAACAAATTCATAATCAAAATACAGAAGAATCAAATGAATACAAAACATAATAAAAATTGAATACTATAATTCAAAAAAATGTATGCAACAATAAATACACCATATTCAAATGGTTAAATCCACTGTTCCATGAATTTGAGGAATCACTACTCCATCTTTCTAATACTAGGGTCAATTGACAGCTCAGATATTCTTAAACTAGGTCAACATAGCATCAGAAAAGTAGGGTCAGGATGAAAAGGGGTTCTATCTGCCCCTACATTGTTGCGGTCCCGGTCGCGAGGTTGGGCCTACTCGGGCCTCTCTGCAGCGGTGTCTCCACGAGGGAGACGCCGCCGAGCTCCGAGTCTTGGCTCCGCCCCCCAGAGGCACGCGCGTGCGCAAGGGAGAACCTTTTAAAGGGGCTCTGGCGCAAAACCGCGGCCAGCCCCTGGAGATGACGTCAGACGCCGGCGTCTGACCGAAGATCTTTGCCTTGCAATGAGGTCCACTCCTGGTGAGTTGATAAGTTGCTGTTCCTGCTTCTCCTTGTTCCTGTCTTCGCTTCTGTTCCTGATCTGGATCCTGTTCCTGACCTAGCTGTTGTTCCTGCTCCTGTTGCAGCTCCTGATCCTGCCTGTACTCCAGTTCCAGTTCCTCTCCTGCTCCTGCTTCCACTCCTGCTTCAGTTCGCTGCTCCAGGTTCCAGTCTTGCCCTTCCTTCAGATTGCCTTCCTGGTTCTTGACTCCGGTTTGTCTCCTCGTGCTCCTGGTTTGCCACCTGCCTAGTTCTTGGATCATCTTTACGCTGCTGTCCATCGTCCCAAGGGAATCCACCTAAGACCCAGCGGTCCGGGTCCTCACGGGCTCCTCTCAGGGGGACCTCGGACTTCCAGGGTGAAGTATCTACGTCTAATAATCGTCCCAAGGGAATCCACCTAAGGCCCAGCGGTCTGGGTTCTCACGGACTCCTCCCAGGGGAACCTTGGGCTTCCAGGGTGAAGTATCTGCTCGGTCTCCTGGTTCCGAACTGCCACCCGGCCTTCTCTTCTCAGAGGAGTCCACCTGTCCTTCCATCTCATCTCCGCATGGCCAGCCCAAGGGTCCACCTCCCTGGTCATAACATACATGGCACACCATGGAATATCTTCAATAAAGAAGTTCCTGAAAAGAGGATAATTTTCCTTAGAGCTCACAATTAAGATTGTTCAAATATTCAATTATATCTGTCAATAATGTTACATCCCACAATCAAGCAAGATCAAGGAAAATTGGGCATCAAAATGGCAGTTGAAATTTAATGTGAACAAATGCAAGGTGATGCATATAGGGTAAAATAACCCATGCTATAGTTACACAATCTTAGGTTCCATATTAGGTGCTACTACCCAAGAAAGAGATCTAGGCGTCATAGTGGATAACACACTGAAATCGTCAATTCAGTATGCTGCGGCAGTCAAAAAAGCAAACAGAATGTTGGGAATTATTAGAAAGGGAATGGTGAATAAAACGGAAAATGTCATAATGCCTCTGTATCGCTCCATGGTGAGACCGCACCTTGAATACTGTGTACAATTCTGGTCGCCGCATCTTAAAAAAGATATCATTGCTATGGCGAAGGTGCAGAGAAGGGCGACCAAAATGATAAAGGGAATGGAAAAGCTCCCTTATGAGGAAAGACTAAAGAGGTTAGGACTTTTCAGCTTGGAGAAGAGACGGCTGAGGGGGGATATGATAGAGGTGTTTAAAATCATGAGAGGTCTAGAACGGGTAGATGTGAATCGGTTTTTTACTCTTTCGGATAATGGAAAGACTAGGGGGCACGCCATGAAGTTAGCATGTGGCACATTTAAAACTAATCAGAGAAAGTTCTTTTTCACTCAACGCACAATTCAACTCTGGAATTTGTTGCCAGAAGATATGGAGGAGAAGTCCATTACCTGCCATTAATTAAGTTGACTTAGATAATAACCACTGCTATTACTAGCAACAGTAACATGGAATAGACTTAGTTTTTGGGTACTTGCCAGGTTCTTATGGCCTGGATTGGCCACTGTTGGAAACAGGATGCTGGGCTTGATGGACCCTTGGTCTGACCCAGTATGGCATGTTCTTATGTTCTTAAGGAGACCAAATACTGATTTTGAATTATTTACATAAATATTTTGATTACTTGATGGAATTCAAAAACTTGTTTTAAGTTTCCTCATCCTAACCAGCATATTTCACTATGATACCACACATTAACACATTTGGCTTCAATTTCTGCAAGATAATGGAATTTACGATGATTTAACCCATTTCTTTGAATGTAATTCCCAGTAGAAACATTACTTTTCATCACAGGGTGGAAGATCAGTATTTTACCACTCAGTTATTACTACTGAATAATTTAGAATGTAGCTGCATTGTTTTTTTTTCATGCTTAGGAGCAGATTTTAAAAGCCCTATGCGCGCCAAACCTATTTTGCATAGGCCCAGCGATATGTGCAAGCCCCGGGATGCGTGTATGTCCTGGGGCTTGAAAAAAGGGGCGTGGCGTGGCCAGAGGCCTCCGTAGGGCCTCTAGGCTGGGGGATGGCGCACCAGCACTCGGCCAGCGCATGCAACCTATGCCTGACCAGAGGCAGGCGCAATTTGCAAAATAAAGGTATGGGGGGGGGGGGTTAGGTAGGGCTGGGTGGCGGGTTAGGTAGGGGAAGGGAGGGGAAGGTGGGAGGGCGGAGGGAACAGGGAAAGCCATCGGGGCTCCCCTAGGGCTCGGCAAGTGCAAGGTGCACAAGTGTGCACCCCTTTGCGCGCGCCAACCCCGGATTTTATAACATGCTCGTGGCTGTGGGCACATGTTATTAAAATCTGCCCCTTAGATTTTAGATGTCTTTTTTAATATTTCCAATAAATCTGGTGTTGGTACCATTCATGTCCTTTGTGCCATCTATTTCTCAGCTGTATCCAACTCAGATCTAGCTCTTGAATTGTTTCAGAAAGCTTTAGGAAAATACCTTCGCCAGCAGTACTTATTTTTAGGTTCTTAAAAGGTAATTTTCAAAGCCATTTACTCAGGTAAAAAATGGCCTGCCGAAAAATTGCCATCCTTAGAGTGGCAAAAATTATATGGCAGGCTTAGCCAGGAGGTTTTAAAGAGGAATTCTGTGGAGGGGTTGGGAGGAGGAGGAGGAGGATTTAGGCTGGCAAAGGAAAACGCTGTGCATATTTGAGATTTTCAAAAGTACGCACACCGTTTTGGCCACATGCACCCTGTTTTCAGTGAGGGTGAATGTGGGTAAAATGGTGCAAAGTGTGCAGGTTATATGTCAGAGTCAGCTCTCCCTTCCAGCCAACTAGGAGGGAAGTAGTGCTGATGAAATACAAAAACCAAGCCTCTGCTAGAGAAAGTAAACAAGCAGGAGGAAAAGAGCAAGGAAAGGGGTGCTGGGTCTTGCAGCCACCACCCTGCTTGCTCATAACTCTCTCTCCTTGGCGCAAAGAAGGGAGAGAGAGCCAGAGCATGGTGGAGAGTTTTCCCACAGAGCTGTTGCCCAAATTGTGCAGAACCAGGTAAGGCAATACTTTATTTTGAAGGAAAAAGAGAGGGATTCCCTCTCCCCTGGAGCTTGGTTACCCTTATTTTTTAAAATGCTATAGATTTAGACAAACCCTGGCTGGACTCTCTTTAGGCAGCAGGTATCTGTGGGCTTAAGAATTTTTATTAAGTTTAGCGTGAATGGTGGTTTCAGTTTGCTTAAAAGTCAAATGCTTTTTAATTTGTTTAAAATTAAAGATTTTCCTCTGTTTAAAAGCTAAAGGCTTTCCCCTATGATTAAAGCAGGGCACTTTCTATTTTGATTATGGCAGCAACTAAAAAATGAAAGTCTTAACAGCATTCAGAAAGCTGTTAAAGGCCTATCTATTTGTACAAGCCTACCAGCTATAGGATCCCAATTAAATTGAGATATTCCTTCCTTCAAGCATACATGTTTGGAAGATTTAAGGAATGTCTGTTTATGTTCAAGGGCTAATACTGTGGAATGCACTGTCCCAATAACATAAAAATGAAGCAGTCCTAGTAGCATTTCGAAAAAGGTTAAGGCCTTTCTATTTTGCACAAGCTTGCCAGTTACAAAATTTATTGTTAGATAATATCCATGATTTTAGTGTACCATTTATTGGTCAGTTTTATATGTTTTATTGATTTATTTATTGTTGATGTTTTGATGATATCATTTGATTCATGTATTGGATTATGTATGTTTATTGTAAATCGCCTAGAATTGCAGATAGGTTATAAATAAATAAATAAGTGCTTTCCTTGTATTTAAGCCACATCTTTCTTCCCATTAGGGCAATCAGTTGCTTGGTACTGGAAACCTTGAAAGCTAATATACTTGTTTTGGAAGCCATGCTACTTTAGAGTAAACTACCCTTATCTACAAAGTTAGCATGATTGTACCTCCCTGAATATGTTCTTCAAATAAAGACTACCTTGTTCACTGTATCACTACATGCCTCTCATGCTTGTCAGTCCTGTGGCTCTCTCACAGGTTGCTCTTAGCTCGTGTACTTTTTGCTAGCTAATTTATTTAAAAAGAAACTTAACTGGATAGTTTATCTCTCAAAGTTAACTACAAAGTATGCATGGTAAAAGTACCTGCATTCTAAAGATGTGCAGTGAACATTTTTTTTCATTTTACTTGTTGTTTAGTATAAAACAAAACAAGCAATGAAAATAAAAAAAAATGAAAAAGACAAAATGTCAGGTCTGCTGCTCCATCTTTCCCTTTGCTGCCTCTGCTTATGCCATCAAAGCAACCTCCAGTGTCCCCTTTACCTTTACCCCCTCAACCACTTAACCCCATCCATTAGTCTAATGGGCAGGAGTGATCCATAATAATTTCTTCCCCTCTGGGTTTCTGTGTCAAATCTGGATCAGTGAATAGTGTCAGTCCTAAGGGCAGCTACTAAAATGGTCAACGGTCTTTATTTCAAAGCATATAGGAACATACCTAAAGATCTAGACATATATAGACTGGAGAAAAAAGAGAAAAAGGGGGTATATGGTAGAGATATTAAAATACCTCCAAGGAATACATGTACAGGAGGTGGGACTCTTTTCAATAGAAAGGAGGCTCTAGAACAAAGGTTCATGGGGTAGACTCAGGAGTAATGTAAAGAAATATTTCTTTATAGAAAGGGCAGTGGATGTATGGAACAACCTCCCTTGGAGGTGGTGAAGAGAAGGACAATATTGGAATTCAAGAGAGCATGGACAAGCCCAGGAAATCTCTGAGGGAATGGAAGAGACTATAAAGTTTAGTAGGAGATATAGATGGGCAGACTGATGAGCCGCATGGTTTTTATCTGCTATCTTGTTCTTTGTTTCTATGCAAAAATTCATAGTGGCTAATATATGCTAGACTTGAAATCTCTGACATCATGACTTTTAGAGAACTTTATTAATTATATGTTATTTTCAAAGAACCAAACTATTTTGGTTACATGTCAAAAGGATTAATCCTATAATGTACAGTGCAGAATGGTACAAGGAAATGTTGGAAATCTCTGTTAAAAATGTTTCACTTTCAAAACAGTGTTGTTACATATTGGAACTGAGTCATTGGAGCATTTGGATTTGTGTGTGTGTGTGTGTGTGTGTGTGGGGTGGGGGGTGTTTGGCATTTGAGTATTGGGATTCAGCTCTATTGACTTCACTGACATCTTTTTGAGTACATACATATCCCTTTCTATTTTGAGTCTTATATCAGAACTCAGGATGAAAGAAATGTTGTTCATCTAGAAAAAAGACTTCTGATTTAACTGTGAATTTAATATGGATAGCTATAACTTTCGTATGAAATTAATTAACTTTTGTATGACAAATTCCTGCTTCTTACAAGGGGTTCATTCTGTTTAGGTTTACATATGAAATTGCTCCCGTGTTTATCGTCATGGAAGAGATTATTCTGAAGAAGATGCATGAGTTAGTTGGGTGGGGAGAAAATGAAGCTGATGGAATATTTTCTCCTGGTAAGTAACAGGAATATTCTTGATCCTAAAGAAGTGCTTATATAGTACAGACGATTTACATAAACGTTCCTCTCTTCTCAGATCAACAATGCAAAACACATCATGCCTTTTCATGGTGGTGACTCCATTTAATCTAATAAAACGTCACATTTCTAACCCTACACCTGTTAAAAAAAAATTCAGACTAGTTCCAAAATGTTACTTTTGTTGTGAATAGTGTTTTTGTTAATAACAAATCAATGTTTATTTATTTATCGAGTTTTATATACCGTCGTTCGGTTTCGCCATCACAACGGATTACAAAGTATCGATGTTTAACAGAGTGTACAGAAATTCACGTGTTTGTTAACATTGTTATAGTAGTCGTTATAAGCATAGTTCTTTTGATAAACTGTACAGGTTAATTACGTTCATTGGATTGGCTCTTCAAGTTTATATGTAGGATAGAGTCTTTGGGTGTTTTGGTATGCTTTAGTGAACATCCAAGTTTCTAGTTCTTTTTTGAAGGTTTTTAAGTTTTGCAGGCGCAAACAAAAGTACGCTGGATTTTATAAGATACGCGCGTAGCCGCGCATATCCTCTAAAATCCTGGATCGGCGCATGCAAGGCTGCTGATTTTGGGCAGCCAGTGCGCGCCGAGCCGCGCAGCCTACCTCCGTTCCCTCCAAGGCCGCTCCGAAATCGGAGCGGCCTCGGAGGGAACTCTCTTTCGCCCTCCCCTCACCTTCTCCTCCCTTCCTCTACCTAACCCACCCCCCCGGCCCTATCTAACCCCCCCCTACCTTTATCCATGGATTTACGCCTCCCGGAGGGAGACATAAATCCATGCACGCCAGCGGGCTGCTGGCGCGCCGAGACCCGACCCGAGGTCGGTTCCGGAGGGCACGGCCACGCCCCCGGAACGCCCTGGCCCGAAACCACGCCCATGAAACGCCGCGTCCCGCCCCCAAAACGCCGCGTCGTTCGGCCCCGCCCCCGCCCCGCCACGCCCCCTTCCAAAAACCCCGGGACCTACGCGCGTCCCGGGGTTCTGCGCATGCCAGCGGCCTATGGAAAATAGGCGCGCCGGCGTGCAAGGCCCTGCTCGCGTAAATCTGGGTGGATTTACGCGAGCAGGGCTTTTAAAATCCACCCGATATTATTTTGTGTATTATGGATAGTATTTTGTAGTCTACCCTGTATTTTATTGGGAGCCAGTGTAGTGAAATGAGAGTTGGAGTAATGTGATCGTATTTTTTTGTTCCTGTGAGTATTCTGGTGGCTGTATTTTGAAGGATTTGGAGAATTTGGATGGTGGTGAGAGGTAAGTTGAATAGCAGGGAGTTGCAGTAATCCAGGTTGGAGAAGATGAGTAGTTGGAGGACTGTTCTGAAGTCATTGGGGGAAAGGAAAGGTTTTAAATGTCGTAGGGTTAGGAGTTTGTGATATCCGTCTTTGATTTTAGTGGAGATGTGGTTCTTGAAGGATAGTTCCTTGTCGATTATGACTCCTAGGTTGCGGGCATGGGTGACAGGGGAGATTGCAGTCTCTTGATTCATTATGTTGAGTGGTGATAAGTGCGTAGGATTGTTCTTTCTATCCAGTATGATTATTTCTGTCTTAACAATGTTTAGGATAAGTCTCATGTTGGTTAGTAATTGCTTTATTTTGGTGAGGTCATTGGCTGTTTTTTTGTAGGTGTCTTCCAGAGAGTTGCGTATTGGGATAAGTATTTGGATGTCGTCAGTATATTGTTGTTTTTAGCATTCCTTTTATCATAAAACATAACAATGATTTATTTAATATTAATTTATCAAAAAACATAATGGAAACACAATATTTGAGTATGTTCTTCAATGCCTTCAGAAATACTTTGTCTACCAAAAAAAATTGAATGCAACCTGCTATTAGAAAGTGCAAAGAAGTGTATTACAGACTCTCCTTAAAAGCCCTGGATCAGGCATTTAGCCTGGTCTACCTTAAGCCACAGACAGGAAGAGAGTTCTGTTCTGAGGGTGTTCTCCATAGAAGGGGATAAGAAGCTAGGCCCAGGGAGAACAAGGAGCCTAAGGGGAAGAAAAGGGGAAGAAAAGGAAGCTCAGGAAAGGCCAATATGGACTAGCTATGAATTACATTGTTGTATTTTTGCTTTTGAAAACTTCTAAGGTAAGCAGCGCTGTTCAGATTGTTTTTTTCTGCAAGTAATAAGACATTTATGAGCAAGAAGCCAGAGTCTAGCCTGAATCTGTTCTTTGGCCAGCCATAGACCACTCATGGAAGCTTTTGAGCAACCAGAATCTGTTAGCTAACAGAATGATTACTACAGGTCCTCATGGAAGGGCGACAGCAGTACAGAAATGGGTTCAACCCTACATGAACAGTGTGCAAGCTGTCCAAGCTGCCACAACACGGACAACTCCAGTGCTTCCAGTGTTGTTTAAAATTAAGTTGGAGAAAATCTGGATGTTTCCTTAAAAAATTTTGAAAGAACTGCCCACATGACTGGATGGCCAGAAGCTAGCTGAATCACCTATCTGATTAATTTACTTAACGGCAAGAGTCAAGCTGCCAATCCAGATGGAAGAGCCAGCTAGTCAGATGTCAAAACTGCCATCCTGGAAGAGCAGGCTACATGACAGAAACATACCTGTAGTAGTTCCAGAGAAGCAATCTTTAGCCTCGAGAAACTCCACAAAGCTTGTTCCATTGGCTAAAAGATGCCAGAGGCAAAAGCACGCTTTGAGGCAGCTAGTTGGGTTCTCCTGGAGCAATGTTTGGATGGGCTGGATCGGCCCTTGCGGAATTGGATGTGTTGGTACCCAGGGCTCATCCTGGAGAAAGTGTCAGAAGTGGCAGATGCCTTCCATCAGGCACAGTTGATGTCATAATTGGGGCAGAAGCTACAAAAAGGTGAGTATCCACCTGCTGATGGCAAATATCTTGGGCCACCCCCACTGGATGGCCTGCGCCATTTTTAAAGATGGCGCTGGCTGTCCATTACTCCTACCAATTGACAGGGGCTGGCCAATGGCACAGATACCCTGTCACATGGTAAGGGCAAAGGTCCATCGGCACCATTTTGATTAGTGGCAGCCAACGGCCTGAGAGCGGGAGATCGCTCCCGGGACCCCCACTGGACCAGGTACTTTAAAAACGTTTTTTGGGGGGTTGGGAGGGTGGGGGAAGCTAAAGAATGTATTTTAAAGGGTTGGAGTGGATTTAGGGGTTGTTTTTGTGTGCCATTTTTCCAGCCCTCCCCCAAAACGATAAGAGAACCCCATGAACAATTTAGTGGGGTTTTCCTATCGGTTTCGGGGAGCCCTCGATTTCTGATGAGTTTGAAAATATCGTACAATATTTTCAACCATCAGAAAAACAATTCATATCCCTAGCGAGTGCAGCAGCAGCCATTGTAGATATTTCAGGAGGGGGCATAGACACCTGAATAGTGGTGGCATCGTTGAGCAGTGAGGCTGTCCAAGGAGTTTGCCTGGAGTTTCAGGCACTGTTGCTGCTGTTGTATTCTCTGTGCTAGCCCTGGTATGGCTTGAAGTCCCAAAGGGTCTGCCAAGTCCATGGCCTCAGCTATCTGTTACTTACATGGACCCTTGGGCTGCAACATGATGAAGGGGCCAATGGAGGTGGCCCAAGATATTTGCTATCAGCAGGCGGATACCTTTTTGAGGACCAGGGGCTTGGTACAAGGCCTGACAAGCATAGTCCGTATCAGGTCAGCAGTCGGCAAGCAGAGAAGGGTCCAAGACACAGTCCAAATCAGGATAGATGGCAAGCAGATCACAGTCCAAGGCACAGTCCGAATCGGAGCAGGCAGCAAGCAAGAAGAATCCAAGGCACGGTCCAGATTCAGGGCAGGCAGCAAGCAGAGAAGAGTCCAAGGCATGGTTTGGATCAGGGCAGGCAGCAAGTAGAAAATAGTCCAAGGCACGGTCCAAATCCAGGGCAGGCGGCAAGCAGAGAAGAATCCAAGGCACAGTCTGAATCGGGGCAGGCAGCAAGCAAGAAGAATCCAAGGCACGGTCCAGATTCAGGGCAGACGGCAAGCAGAGAAGAATCCAAAGCACAGTCCGAATCGGGGCAGGTGGCAAGCAAGAAGAAACCAAGGCACAGTCCGAATTGGGGCAGGTGGCAAGCAAGAAGAATGCAAGGCATGGTATGGATCCAGGGCAGGTAGCAAGCAAGAAGAGTCCAGGCACAGTCCAAATCAGGGTAACAGGCAACCAGCAGGGAAATGCATCAGACAAGAGACCTGTAGCTGAGGCACTGAAATCAGGTCAAGCTGCCCTTAAACAAGGGCAGCTTGATGACATCCTTTACCAGGGCCACAGAGAATTCCCACTGCAGGCCCTTTAAAGAAAGGGCTATTGCACGTGTGCATGCCTGGGAGGACCCACGGCAGCTCGTCTCCACCGCGGAATGGCGGCGTTCGGCATCGGCCGCTTCTCTGAGGTCCATGGAGGGTAATAGCTCTATACACTCTAACTCTCACATCTTATTTTTTAGACTTCTAGCATTTGTATATAGACATTTCAAAATATGTTTCTTGTTTGTATAAACAACCTGCTTAACAGTTGACAGGAGTAATTTGGAATCTTTCTGCACTTTACTTAAAAGCACCTGGTCCCCTTTGGTATTTACAACGTCTCGACTGGGATGCCCTATTTTCCCTGTTCTCTTAGTATCCTTCAAAGATACATCATTCTGAACTATATGCTTCTGAGTGACTATCAGCTTTTCCCCATCATCTATTTTAAAAGCTGTGCTATCTCCTATTTTAAGGTTAGTGCCAGCAGCCTGGTTCCACTGTGGTTAAGATGGAGCCCATCCTTTTGGAAAATGTCATCCCTTCCCCCAAATGAAGTCCAGTTCCTAAAAAATCTAAAACCCTCTTCCTTGCACCATCATTTCATCCACGCATTGAGACTTTGGAGCTCTGCCTGGCTCTGGGGTCCAGCATGGGGAATGGGGAGCCTTTCTGAGAATTCTACTGTGAAGGTTCTGGATTTCAGCTTTCTAACTAAAACCCTAAATTTGGCTTCCAGATCCTCCCTCCTGCCCTTTACTATGTCATTGTTACCTTCATGTACCAAGACAGCCAGCTCCTCCCCAGCACTATCTAAAATCCTACAATGTGATGCGTGAGGTCTGCAACCTTCGCACCAGGCTGGCAAGTTAAAATTGATCTTCACATCTATCAGCCACCCAGCTATCAACCTTCCTAATAAATGAAGGGTGACCAAGATGATAAAGGGATGGAACAATTCCCCTATGAAGAAAAGCTAAAGAGATTAGGATTCTTCACTTGGAGAAGAGATGGCTGAGGGGAGATATTATAGAGGTCTATATAATAATGAGTGGAATAGAACAAGTAAATAATCAGTTGTTTACTCTTTTGAAAAGTACAAAGACCAGAGGACACAATGATGTTACTGGGTAAAACATTTAAAACTAAGAGAAAATATTTTTTTTACTCAACGCATAATTAAGCTCTGAAATTTGTTGCCAGAGGATGTGGTGAAAGTTAATAGCATAGATGCATTTAAAAATGGTTTGAACAAGTTCCTGGAGGAAAAGTCTATTAACAATGATTAAGATAGAGTTGCATAAATCTACTAATAATTTTTGGGATAAGCAGCTTGGAATCTGTCTACCACTTGGGATCCTGCCAGGTACTTGTTACTTGGTTTTGGAAACAGGATACTGGGCTTGATGGCCCCTTGGTCTGACCCATAATGGCAAACCTTATACTTTTATTTCAGTTGTCCTAACCCTTCCCTGCTGGGCATATGCCCCCTGAGATCTATCCTCTGTGCAAGACGATACTACATCATCTTGAGGGCAGGTCCAAGCTACAGGATTGCTTCCTGCCTCATCAAGCTGATGCTCTCCTTCCAGGTGACCTTTCTCATCCAAAGCTGCACAGGGACTACCAGATTGGAAATGGGACTTTGATTCTCCACATAGATCTTTTAAGGATCATATTTTAGTATGCAAATTTAGGGACAATTCCCCATATTGAAGATCTATATAGTGAATTGAAGATCTACAAATGCAAATAACTGGTATAACCAGTAAATTTGAAACTAATATAAGATATTTAGCCAAGTATATGTGGGCCCCTTACTCTGGGGGTCTGTATGATATCACAGACTCTATTGCGGTATAGGGTCACCTTGCTTTAATTATAACATCATTTTTTTGTTTTTTGTAATTTCTATATTAAAATCTCTAAAGTCTCAGTATAATATTATTAATTCTCACTTCTTCTCGCTTCTCTCACAATATTCACAATATCCAAAGATACAAGAGGAACTCTGATACTCATCTACTCCAATCTTAGTTGGTCACCCGACATGATCATGTTTCGGACAGAAAGTCCTGCTTCAGGGGGTATCCTTCAGTATCTCATTGTAAGAGCGTCTTCCCGTATTGACTGATGCAAATCGAGCCTTCTTGTCTTCCGTATTAACTGATGCGAGAATTGACTGATGCAAATCAAGCCTTCTTGTCTTCCGTGTTGACTGCTGCAAATTGAGCCTTCTTGTCTTCCTGGCTTACGTATTCATCCTAAATTCACGTCAGCCCCTTTCACTCTGGCATTAGCATACAAACATTAAAAAGTTTGTTTTTTGTTTGTATTTTCATTCTGCTTTTTAATTGATAGGGATAAGTTAGAATTTTCTTTGCTCAGGTGAGTTTTAGTTACAGGCAGTTGGACTACTTTTCTTATTATTGGAACCTCACTGCCGGGATGCCCTAATTCTAATGCATCATTAGTATCCTTTGAAGATATCTCCCTCTGAACCATGTGCTGCTGAATGTCTGTCGGCTTTCCCCTTTGTTCTAGTTTAAAAGTTGCTCTATCTCCTTTTTAAAGGTTAGCGCCAGCAGTCTGGTTCCACCCTGGTTAATGTGGAGCCCATCCCTTCGGAAGAAACTCCCCCTTCCCCAAAAGGTTCCCCAGTTCCTTACAAAACTGAATCCCTTTTCCTTGCACCATTGTTTCATCCATGCATTGAGACTCCGGAGCTCTGTCTGCCTCTGGGGACCTGCGCGTGGAACAGGAAGCATTTCAGATAATGCTACCCTGGAGGTTCTGGATTTAAGATTTCTACTTAAGAGCCTAAATTTGGCTTCCAGAACCTCCCTCCCAAATTTTCCTATTTTGTTGGTGCCCATGTGTATCATGACATGCGACTTCTTCCCATCACTGTCTAAAATCCTATTTAGGTGATGCGTGAGGTCCGTCACCTTCACACCAGGTAGGCATGTTACCAGGCGATCCTCACACCCACCAGCCACCCGGCTGTCTACATTCCGAATAAAAGAATCACCAACTATGACAGCCGACCTAACCCTTCCCTCCTGGGCAGTAGGTCTTGGGGACACATCCTTGGTATGAAAGGACAATTCACCACCTGGAGAGCAGGTCCTTGCTATTGGATCCTTTCCTGCTGCACAGTGTTGATGCTCTCAGTCTAACTTCAGTTAGTCAGCCAGAATGACTCACTGCTCTCTTGATTAACAAATGTTGGTACCTAATCAATACAAATCACTCTACCTTAACACACCTTTCAAAGGTGAGTAACTAAACTGAACTTTTCAACCTTTTTACTTAGGTATGCACTGCTCCTGTTGTGTTTTGGACTTTGAGGTGAGGGCTCTTGGTCGCTGCAAGAGATGGCACCTCCCACAGGGTGGAGCCCTGCAGAAACTTGCAGCGATAGGCTAGCTCCAAGCAGAGGTGGACACAGAGAAATTTAGTCTTTATCATATTGCAACGTAGATTGTACCCGAGGAACAGGCAATGATCCCAGTCAGAAGCGAAGATCTCTGCTGGCAATGTTCCATCTGAATGCTGCAGAGTGGAAAAGGCAATTATACAGTCTCACCAGGTCCCGAGAGGTAGATGGGTCTGGAAGTGGTCCGCGAAGTTGGGTAGGTCGAGAACCCAGGCCTAGATGGAAAGGCCAGTGAGAGTAGATCCGGTAGTGGTCGGCAGTGCGGGGTTGGCTGAGGATCTATTGTAGAGACAATGCAGAGACAGAACTGGAGCGGTAGTACTCACTCTGATGCTGGGAATTGTAGTTGGAGAGAACCCCCAAGAAGCGGAGGTCCAGGACAAAATAAGGCTCCTGAGGAGCAGGTACCTTAGATGTCCTTGTAGGTAGTAGATAACCCCAGAGGGTAGACAGGAGCGAGGCAAAGCCCCCGAGGAGTGGATACCTTAGGTGTCCATGTTGGTAGCAGATAACCCCGGAGGTTGTAGAGGAGCGAGGCAAGGCCCCCGAGGAGTGGGTACCTAAGTCGTCCTGGAGTGAGAGTAAACAGAGAAGAAGCACCTGGTAATGTAGAGAGATCAGCATGGAAGATTCTTTGCTAACTCATATTAAGAATTGTGAACGGAGTTTAAATATCAGAGCTTGTGACGTCATGTGGTGGGGATGCCCCCGAGGTTCCTGCCATGACGCACGTAAAGGACGGGGCTGCTCGCACGTGCGTGCCCTAGGTGACTACAGGAGAAAGATGGCAAACGCAATCATCCATGCCAGAACAGGGACACCGGAGGGCTCGGTATGGAGAAGCGGAGGCAGCCATCTTCCCAAAGGGAACCGAGTCAGGCAGAAAAAAGGTGAGCAGTAGAGGGCGCAACCGTCTGCAACTGACAGGCGCAACAGCTCCTAGCTTATTTCTAGCTTCTGGCTACTTTTTTTTGTTTTAATATACAAAGACTCTAACTTCTGTTTATTAGCTGCCTTACAGACTATTACAAATAAACACACTAATTACTGCTTATTATCTGCCTTACTGACTATTTAAAAATAGTCTAACTTCTTTATTCACTACCTTACTGACTATTGAAAGCACAAACACACAAAAACACTAAGTAATATTCCCAAATAGTTAACTTCGCCCCAATACTTTTAAAAAAGAAAATTTCCCTAGCAAAAACTTACTGATTCCTTTCAGCCACCAGCAAGGTGATCCTCTCCTCTCAGTGCTCCCACTGGAGTGACTTCCCCTTTTGCTGTTCCTGTGCTGAGGTAAAAACACCCTAATACAACAAGACTCAATTCTTCTCCCATCTAAAGGGTGCCCAAGTTCAATGTGGGTCTGTGGCAGATTTCCACCCCATCAAGAAAAAAATTAAAAATTTCACAAATAGCCCTGCTAGGCTGAGCACGTTCAACCCCCCCCCCCCAAACCCCTCCAAAAGTGCATAAAAAAGGTTGTGGGGTCTACTGGTCAGCTCCCCTTCTTTCCTGTTTTTTTTTTAATCAATAGCTGGCTTCCTTCTGCTCCTCCCCATCCCTGGACCTTTTCCAATCACTTAAATCCCAGCTGGAAGTGAGGTATTCTCCTACCTGCTCCTGGGGCTTCCAGCATTGCTCTGACAACCATGGTGGAAGCATAAGTTACTAGCACTGCTATCTGAGAAATCTCTGACAGCCGTACTGGTAGCCTACTGAGAATATAATTTGTTTGGAGAAAGCTGAACTTGAGTTGTCAAACTGAAAAGTACCTTTGGTCTATTTTTTGCTCATGATGATTAGTTTGTATAAATCTTCTTGGCTGCTCTGAAAGCAGATTGATAGACTTTGAAATGATTTTTACAAGCTAATCCATCTGAATGCCTTCAAGTTTGTAATCATTTCCTTTTTAGTCTATAACCGTGCTGTTTACTCCTAGGGGAATTCTGCATTATGCAGTTATGCAGAATTCCCTTCCTAGGCAGAATTCTGCATTTTCCCCCACAGAATTAGGCACAGCGACCAGAAAGCAGAAGCAGCAATGGCAGCGGAGGTCAGCATGGGTCAGAAGAGAGGAAGGCATAGTGTGAATGTCAGCTGGAAATGAGAAAGGAGCAGTAGTGATCTGCCCTATGTGGACCAGAAGATAACCGGGAGAGTCAGCCTTAGCCCATACAGGCCAGAAGCGATGAGCTTGCATTGTCCTTGGCACGAGTGGCCCAAATAAAGAAGGGAGCAGTAGGGTCTGTTGGAGTTTGAATGAATAATGTAGACAGTAAGTTTGGGAGATGGTATGAGAGAGCTAGGGAACTGCTAAAGAGAGGATGGCAGACAGAGAGAAAGCTAGAGGGGTCTTACTGGGGTGAGGGAAGAGAACAGGAGAGTAGGAGCTCTGTCTCTGCTTTCCCCCTCCCCCAGTGTCAAGCTGAGGAGGAGGCAGATAGAGAAATACTGGAGGACTTGATAAAGGGGTAGGTGGGCAGACAGAGAGACTGCTAGTGAGCTTTGCTGGGGTGAGGGGAGAGAACTGGGGGGTATAGAGAGAGAAAGCTGGGGAGGGATCAAAGCCTTGTGGGTTGCTTCCTGCATGTTGTGGGAAAAGATACAGAATGGGGCTGTGCATGAATCATAAAATGTGTGACCAAGCATTTTTACATAGGTGTCTGCAACAAACTCCCGTGGAGAAAGTGGCACTTTCTCTTCAAAAGTGACTTCATCTACAAGGAAATGCAGCCTGTGGTTTACACTCAGCAGAATGTTATTTTTTTCACATTTTCCTTTCATGGCATATTATGGTGGCTTATTTAAGCAAGGTTTCCTAATTTTGCTACTAGAGGAAAAGAACAGAAATGTTGCAAAATCATTTTCAATTACTATAATGGTTGTTGCAATTAGGGATGTGCATCGGGTGCCTGATCATTTGCGCTTTTGGGTTCATGTGGCTGTGGGAAAATCTCATTTTCCCAGGGATTGGCATTTTATTTTTAGTAAAAAATAGTTTTTCGGCTTAGTGCGCGCTAACTCCCGTTAGCGCGCACTAACAAAAAATAACAAAAAGTAACAAACAATAACAAAAATAAAGTTTTTTTGGTAGTGCGCGCTAACCCGAAAAATGATTTTCATGAAAATTCTGGGGAAAAAGTGTTCGTTTCACGTTTTAGCCGATATATAATGAATTAAGAAATATCGTATGATATTTCGATTCATTATAAAAACGATTCACATCCCTAGTTGCAATTGCCATCCTAGAGCTATTCCAATACGTAGTTGGAATAAATATACTTGGGTCTGAGGCTGCAGGAGATGAATAAAAGGTATGTGTGTAAGTGAATAACCCTTTTAGACTAGTTCATTGGAGGAGCACAGGCCGTTAATAGAGTACTTATATTTGTTAATCCTATTGTGCATTCCACATATCTTTTTTGAGCTATGCCAAATATTTTTCTGATCATCCCAAATATCTCCTTTTATGAATGTTGCTAATCATCAAAACCAGAATCTCTTCAGAGATCCACTTTTTGCAGGCAAAAGATACAAGGTATCAATTGAGTCCTTTGTCTTCATCAGCCTGGAAACTAGAAAAGAAGTGAACATGTTTTGTATTTTTGTTTTCTTTGCAGGTGGGACCATATCAAACCTCTACAGTGTACTTGTGGCTCGTTATAAGTACTTTCCTGACGTTAAAACCAAAGGCATGATGGCACTGCCACAAATTGTATTGTTTGTGTCTGAACATGTAAGTAGTATGCATGTAAGATATGTAAAGTGATTACTTTATGTAAAACCTGAAGCTTTATGAGAGTTCTCTAAAGAGGTTGGTGGCTTATAACTTATTCCATGCTATAAAGCTCTTTCTAGTATCAGTTTCAGAGTTCTTTAGTACTCTTTGCTGATCTTGTGCCTTAGTGTATTTTGTTGTATTGTTCTATCTTCTTCTACTCCTAGCTCTCTATCTCTCATCTTATTTGATTTCTTTTAAATTGCAGCCTTCAGTTAAGGAGACATTTTTGGGTTTGGTTAATTTTTCTCTAGTGAGTCACTTTTACACATTTATTGAAGTCAAAAGTACTATTAATATCATTCAAGCAATTCTTCACTACTGAGTTGTTTCACTACATGATGGTTCCAGGAGCTGTAAATCTTCAAATCTGCAAATAGTAGATACAAAAAGGGATGTGAATCGGGCTTCGGACGATTGAAAATATCAGAAATTGGGGGCTCCCCCAAAACAATAGGAAAACCCCACGATATTGATCGTGGGGGTTCTCTTATCATTTTGGGGAGGGCGGGAAAAACGGCACACAAAAATAACCCCTAAACCCACCCCAACCCTTTAAAACTAATCCCTTAGCTTCCCCCACCCTCCTGACCCCCCAAAAAACGTTTTACAGGTACCTGGTGGTCCAGTGGGGGTCCCTGGAGCGATCTCCTGCTCCCGGGCCGTCGGCTGCCACTAATCAAAATGGCGCCGATGGCCCTTTGCCCTTACCATGTGACAGGGAGCACAAGATGGCATGGGCCATCCAGTGCTCCTACCATGTGACGGGGTCCGGCCAATTGCACGGATACCCTGTCACATGGTAAGGGCAAAGGGCCATCGGCGCCATTTTGTTTAGTGACCGCCGACGGCCCGGGAGCAGGAGATCACTCCAGGACCCCCACTGGACCACCAGGTACCTGTAAAAAGTTTTTGGGGAGTCAGGAGAGTGGGGGAAGCTAAGGTATTAGTTTTGAAGGGTCAGGCTGGGTTTTTTGTTTATCGGCTCGGGCGCAGCTGATAAACAAAACCGCGATCGGGCCCGATGAAAAAAAACCCACATGTGAATCAGAACCGGAATCCGAACCAATTCCGGTTCCGATTCACATCTCTAGATACAAAGCTATCTGTGAATCATTTTGTTTCTCTAGAATTAAGGCTGAATTCATAGCCCCAGGCATTAGTAAGAACACTTAGTGGAATTAATAAAAGACAGAACTGAATTTCTTCCTGAAATAATACTCCTTGATGTAGGTTGATGTTGGGAATGACACACTGGCCATCTTTGCAGTTCAGTTGCATGTAATTTGATGCCCTTGCATTTTAAACATCAGAGTCTGGTGGTACCTTGTAGACTAAACTACATGAGGCATCAGTTATTGAGGACAAGAGTTTGCTTCATCAGAGGCTTCTCTTTTTCTTTTCTCCCTACTTCTATATATATGTGGCATTTCCTTAAAGCTCATAATAAAATCTTACTTCCTTCTATATATCAAGCATTTTGGCAAACCCGCTAAAAAAAAAATTTGTTTCCTTTTTCTTATCCCGCTCCTTTGGTGGTTATTAAGGTGTAGGGCTGTGTAAGTGGTTTTGGTCATGGTAAAATGAGGCAGGGTGGTGACTGAATTAGGGACAAGGATTTTTGATGGGGCAGGGGGTGAGGTGTGCATGGAAAAATATTGTTCCATTTTGTTTTATGTTTCGTTTTCTATTTGTTTTGTTTCATTTTTCATCTAAAATTAGAAAAGGTGCAGAGGAGAGTGACAAAAATAACAAAGTATGGCTCCCCTATGATGAGAGGCTACACAGGTTAGGGCTTTTAAGCTTGGAAAAGAGACGGCTGAGAGGAGTCATGATAGAAGTTTATAAAATCATGGGTAGGGTGGAACGGGTAAATAAAGTTATTTAACCTTTCAAATTAAAAAAACAAGGGACACTCCATGAAGCAAACCAGCAAATTTAAAACAAATCTAGAAAGTGCTTTTCCATTCAGTGCACTCAGGGCTGGATTTTAATAGCTACACACGGGTATAGATTTGTGCGCGCAACCCGATGCGCACGCATCGACCCCGGATTTTATAACATGCGTGCGCAGCCGCGCGCATGTTATAAAATCCGGGGTCGATGCGTGCGAGGGGGTGCACATTTGTGGATCCCCTTGCGAGCCAAGCCCTAGGGGAGACCCGATGACGTTCCCCGTTCCCTCCTTCCCCTCCCTTCCCCAATCTAACCCGCACTCCAGCCCTACCTAAATCCCCCCACCTTAATTTTATTTACGCCTGCCTGTGGCAGGAGTAACTTGCGTGCGACAGCCGGCTGCCGGTGCACGATCCCCTGGCACGGCCCCTGTGCAGGAGGCCTCAGTCCCGCCCCCGGACTGTGCCAGACCGGTGCCCTGCCCCCACCCCCGCCCCTTCCCACCCTTTTTCAAGCATAGCAGGTTTTAAAAGAAGTTTGGGCATGTTCTTGGTGGAAAAATCCATAAGTCATTGGGCCAGGTTTTCAAAGGGTTACGCGTGCCGGGCCTATTTAAAAAAAAGGCCCGGTGACACGCACAAGCCCCGGGACGTGCGTATGTCCCGGGGCTTTCCTAAAAGGGCGGTCCGGGGGCAGGGCAGGGGCGGGGCCAGAGGCCTCCGACACAGCGGCAATTGCTGCTGTGTTGGAGGATCGCATGCCGGCAGGTTGCCGGTGCGCGCAACTGTCCAGAGGCAGGCGCAAAAGTTAGAATAAACATTTTGGGGGGTTAGAGTAGGGCTGGGGGGTGGAAAGGTTAAGGGAAGGTGTGGGAAGGTTAGGTTAGGGGGAAGGGAAGTTCCCTGGGAGGGAACAGAGGAAGGGAGTGCAGCTCGGCACACGCAAGGTGCACAATTGTGCACCCCCTTGCTGCGCGCACATGTTATAAAATCGGGCATACATGGGCACGTGCCGGGTAGCGCGCACGTGCCCATGTACACCATGCGTGCTTCTTTTAAAATCTACCCCATTATGAGCCAGGGAGACTAAAGAAAGCTAGTGCTATCCTTTGGATTGCGTAAAAAGAAAGAGATCTACTTTTGGGGATCTGCCAGGTACTTGCGACCCAGACTGGCCATTGTCAGAGACAGGCTGCTCAGCTCAATGGACTTTGTCTGACTGGCATGGAAATCCTTTTGTTCTTTTCTAATTTATTTGTTTCAATTCATTTTATTTTTAGTGGATGCTTTTTTTTTCTCAGTGCTCCTCTTTTTGTAAAACAAAATATAATTATTGCCTTTTTGTTATTTTTCATGTTATCTCAGATGGGAAATGACACTAAATGATAGAACAAATATTGTTGTTAATGTTCTGTCATTTTAAAATGAAGACAAATCCCTAGTTTCTGACTTCTTGCCCTTACTTCCTGCTGATATTCTGATGGGCTTCCTCCACCAAACTACAGAGCTTCCTCCACCAAACTACATGAGCTTACTGACAGTAATACTGATAGGTTACACTTCTAGCACTGCTGCTGCCAGAGCAACACTGGAAGCACCCAGGATCTCAGCATACTGTGATCTGGGCATTGCAAATGGGGACAACAGGTACTGCGAGGGTGGGAGGGTTAGGGTTTGGGTGGGGATGGGGATGGGAGAGGAAGCCTTTTTAATTCTACTTACCAGGGAGAGGGGAGGGCTGGTGCTGAGTTAGTGTATTTAATTTTTATATTTTTCATCTGAGGGGTTGGGAAGAGTGAGCTTGGCTAGCAAAATGTAATGGAGAGGGTGGGAATTGGATCGGAAGGCTTCTGGTCAATATTTTTAAGAGTGCCACTTAACTGGATATCTTTTGATGACATCCAGTTAAGCGGGAGGTTATCTGGCCACATAAGACCAGTTAACTTTACACCTGCTGTGAGGCAAGTCTAAAGTTAGCCAACTAACTTATCCAAATATAGTTAAAATTTGGCTAAATTAGGCCTAGATTCATCATTCCTGCGGACCGATGAGCTGCCGCGGCAAAGGGGGGCGGGGCGCTAGTGTGCAGCCGGCCACGTCTCGGCGATGCAGATTCATGTGCCTTGGTGTGGCTGTGCCACACACTCGCCCCCATAGCGCCACGCTAAGCTTTGGTGCTATTTCCTGCGCTACTGCTGTCGATAATGTCCAAAACATTATCGCCGGCAGTGGTGCTGCCACCCCATTTCCCTAAACCCCTCCCTAACTCCACCCCTTCCCCTAATTTTAATTTTACCACCACGATAATGGGCTATCGCAGCTTGGAAAATGACCCTATTAGTTAGATAACTTTACCCCACCCCAGAATGCCCCAGAACACCTCCTTTTTATCTGGCAAAATTTTAGCCAGAGAATGACGTTAATCCGTCTAAACTTTAACCAGATAAGTGACTCAATATTAAAAAAAATTGTAACTTGGGTTATCTGGCAAAATGCTTTTGAACATTGACCTCCCAGAATTCTCTCTGGTATGTTCTAACCATAACATCTGTTCAACGTTTTTCTGATGCTATGCCATAAACTGTAATCCAGGGCTAAACAAACCTGTCCTAGGGACCTCCCTCAGCCAATCAGGTATTCAGGATATCCACATTGAATACGCATGAGATAAATGTGCAAATACTGAGTCTGCATGGTATGCAAATTTATCTCATGCGTATTCATTGTGGATATCCTGAAAACCTGATTGGCTGGGAAGCTCTGCTGTAGTCTCTTCAATTCCCATTAATTCACCTCTTAAACATTTTTTTTTTTAAATTTACTATTTTTTATTTTATAAAGTATCCTGCAATTGAAAATTGCAGGAAAATTGAAATTGAAAATTGATATCCCCTTGTGTCTAATTTTGATCTGCTTCTACTGCAAGCCAGCCACAGTCTCTTATGGTTTCAAGATTGACTTTCTTCAACCTTGCAACATACCAGTAATGTGTATCCTGCCTTACATGTAGAGTGTCCCAACATAAATACAAATCCAGAAATGTTCAAAGGATTTTACACAACAGGTGTTTGTTCCCAGCAGACGCAATACAGGTTCAATTCATTTTACATACACAGGTCTAGTTCAAGGCCATCATTTCCAGGTACTCGGTCCCTTCACTTCAACAAGCATGCGTACATTTTACTTCAACAACAAGACTTCATGACTTTCTCACCGGGTTCTCCTGCACGGTGCAAGAGTTCTAGAATTGCTAGGAACAAAGTGTTGTTTTGAGAGAGGCTTTTTTTGTCAGCCTTAGGACCAATTTGGTTCCTCATGGATGGAGTTACAGGTCACAGCCTCTGATTCTTTACAAACCTTCCTGGCTTGTTCAACCTTAAGCTTGCCAGAGCACTACCCTTTCATCTCAGTGTGCTCAGTATGCCACAGGTTTTGTGGCTAGCCAGAGCATTTTTGCTTTTATTTTTTTTAACAAATTATTTTGGTTTACATTCTAGAGTATTCTTGGAAAGCCTGAGGACAGCAGATTGAAAGATGTTAGCAAGGATGAGGTCAATGCTAACTAATTGCCTGGCAGGGTTACTACATATCCCCAGTGCAGAATTATGCCAACAGGAGTGATGCAACTCAGTGTCCTGTAAGAAGTGTTTCTTGTCTATAAGTCAGAGATGAGGAAGATGATAGGGATGCACATTGATTTGAAACAAAATAGGAAATGTCAACAACATTTTCAAAATGAAACAAAAGGAAAATAACAAAATGTCTTTGGCTTACTTCTGTTTCATTCTGAAACTTAAAAAAGAGAAAAAAAAAACAAAAAACCTCAGGGGCAGACTAGAAACTTCCCAGGGGTCTCCCCAAGGCTTCCCTAGACCCTCTCTGGGGCCAACCAACCGGGACCTCCAATCACCCCCAAAAGATACTGGGGGCCTGAAATCACTCCAGTTCCCCCTTATTCCATCTGTGGGGGTCCAGAGGGGCAGGAGGGATGCCTACTTACCTCTTACCCCTAGGTCATCCACATGGAAATGGCACTGATCAGCTAAGAGACCGGCGCCATAGTGTGATCTCAAAATGACGTTTTCTCAGGGCCAGCCGGTGTCATTTTATTCTGTGGCTGAATGTTTGAACAACTGTACAAGAAAATGGTGCTGGCCAGCCCTGAGAAGGCACCATTTGATGTTGCAGTATGGTGCCGGTTGCAGGGCTGACTGGCATCATTTCCATGTGATGAGCTAGAGGCAGGAGGTGAGTGGGCATCACTCCTGCCCCTCTGGACCCCCCACAGATGGTGTAAGTGGGGGCCCAGGGTTGTTTCCAGCACCTGGAATTTATTGGGGAGGGTGAGAGGGCACAGGGGTGCCTTGGGAGGCTTCATTTTTATTTTTTTTTGGGATGGGTTACGTTTATTCTATTTCTGCAAAGAAACAAATGAAATAAATATTAAAACTATACCTGGCAGAACTATTTAAATCTTCTTAAAATTCCTGAGCAAGAGATTTCAACGATTCTTAAAATTTATTACCTGCCTCAGAGGGATAGAGGGAAAAGTTCCGAACAAAATTGTAAGGAAACTTCCTCATATGAATTAACAGACATACTAGAAAAATCTCATGATTTAATAGTTGAAGAAAGAGCTACTCTCTTCATACAATTCGCAACACCATCTGGTAGAGACTTAATTCTGAGAACTTTTTTCCGTAATCAGCATTTAAAATTCTATGGATATCCATTAAAAATTTTCCCGGATATAACCAAAAACACTCAAATCAAAAGGAAAAAATTCATAGCTATGAGGGAAGAAGTTATTGCCAGAGGTGCAAAGTATATCCTTAGATATCCATGCTACTGTTTGATCATCCATCAGAATTCACGATATATATTCAGAGAACCGGAACAACTACGGGTATACCTTGACTCCCACTCTGTATAATTCCAGGGGATGGGAAGGTATTATTGGAAAGGCACTGGTTAATTTTGAAACATTTTGTAAGTTATGTTTTATATTGCCTAGTAACACTGCTTGTTCTACATCTTGGATCCACAAATTTCCTATAACTACACATAGGGTGAAATTGTTTTGTTTTGGATATTAATTCCGGTAAAATATAATCATTTACTTTGTAACCAGATGTGAAATTCTTGAACGTTTGTTCTGTATATTTTTTTTGAAAAATCAATAAATAAATAATTAAAAAAAAAAAAACTATACCTGGGAAAAATGCCCTAGAAATGAAATTGAAAAAAAAAAAAAAAAAAAGGAAATTTTGGAGGCTGCACGCCCCTTAAAGAGGATGAATCTACAGAGATGTGAATAAAGAGATTTTGTGAACCCTGTGAATGCTGTTGTAAGAAATTCTAAATATCTGATAAGGTGAGTATATCAGGAAAGAATCCTTTAAGGTTGCATGGGGGTATTGAAAAAGGAACTAAAGTTTAGGCAGAGCACCTAAGGAAGCACTGTTAGCTGGCAAAAAAGCCGACTGGTGAGGACCATGCCTGAAAAGAACCTGCAGAGTCCTGGTAGTGCTATCGTGGGTGCAAAAGCCACGGTTTGGGCAAATCATCCCAGAAGAATCTGGAGAGAGTACTCTTATTGCGGGGAACAGAGGTGGGGAAACGTATCTCTGAAGTAGCTGGGAATGCTGGGAATCTGATACCACCTGCGGCTGAAGAATTGTGAATCAAATGGGGTTCCTTTTTGAGGAATGATGAAAGTACTGTACTCAGTTTACATCCTACTTAAAGGAGATTTCTTAATAATGCAGCCAGGCTTTAGAAGACAACAGCAGGATGGAGCGGAGCTTTGCCCTGAGGAAGACTATCTTACATTGATTCTTCTTCGCCACCTGTGGCTTATTACATCAGCTGCTAGATGAAATATACTGTGAATTTACATTGCCATTCCATGGACATTGTAATACATCAGCTACCTATGTTTTATAGGCTATTTAACTTACTTCTTTTTACAAGTCTCATGGCTGCATGACAGCATACACTTATCACCTGTAAAGCAAAATCTGCCAGAGCATTGATAGATTTTAGATTTAATTTCTGTCATTTGTGTGGCATTGTGAGGTCACATTTCTAGTTGTGCATTCAAGTACTACTCATTAGGGATGTGAATCGTTTTTGAACGATTAAAATTATCGTCAGATAATTTTAAAATCGTTCTAAATCGTTAGAGTGCACGATACAATACAAGTGCCCCCGATTTATCGTCAGGGGCATTTGTATTGTATCGTTAAATAGGGCACGGGAATTATTTGGGGGAGGGCGGGAAAACCGGCACACCAAAACAACCCCTAAACCCACCCCGACCCTTTAAAACCAATTCCTTACCCTCCCCCACCCTCCCGAACCCCCCAAAATGTTAAGTTACCTGGTGGTCCAGTGGGGGGGGGGGGTGTCCCGGCATGATCTCCCGCTCTCGGGCCATCAGCGCCATTTTGGCTGCCACTAATTAAAATGGCGCCGATGGCCCGATAAAAAAAAAACCCACCCGACCCTTTAAATCGACCCCCCACCCTCCCGACCCTTTTTTTTTTAGGGAGGCCCGCGCCACTAAAAAAAACAACCCACCCGACCCTTTAAATTGACCCCCCCCAAAAAACCTTTTAAAATTACCTGGTGGTCCAGGGGGGCCTCGGGGAGAGATCCAGGGGGGCCTCAGGGAAAGATTTCCCATTCCCAGGCATCAGCTGTTCTAAAAAGAAAATGGCACCGATGCCCTTTTGCCCTTACCATGTGACAGGGTATCTGTGTCATTGGCCGGCCCCTGTCACATGGTAGGAGCACTGGATGGCCGGCGCCATCGTTATTCATCAGCTCCTATTATACTATACTCTATAATAGGGGCTGATGAGTAAAGATGGCCGGCGCCATCTTTAAAGATGGCGCCGGCCATCCAGTGCTCCTACCATGTGACAGGGGCCGGCCAATGACACGGATACCCTGTCACATGGTAAGGGCAAAGGGGCATTGGTGCCATTTTCTTTTTAGAACAGCTGATGCCTGGGAACGGGAAATCTTTCCCCGAGACCCCCCTGGATCTCTTCTCTCCCCGAGGCCCCCCTGGATCTCTCCCCGAGGCCCCCCGAGGCCCCCCTGGACCACCAGGTAATTTTAAAAGGCTTTGGGGGGGTCGATTTAAAGGGTCGGGTGGGTTTGTTTTTTTTAGCGGCGCTGGCCTCCCTAAAAAAAAAATTAGCGATGTGAATTGGAATCTGAAACGTTTCCAATTCACATATCTTAACGATCAGATTCCCCCCCCCCCCCCAGCCGAATCTGATCGTTAAGACGATCTGGCACACGATTCACATCTCTACTACTCATTGATGCATACTGTACCAGAAAAATGCAATAACATTTGCTAAGGGTTCTGGTAAAACAATTATTATTTTTCTTTTATGTTTTAGAGTCATTATTCACTAGAGAAGGCATCTGCAGTCCTTGGCATTGGGACAGATAACGTAATTGCAGTAAAGTCTGATGAAAGGTACGTTGATGTTCTACAGTGAATCCGAACTGTTAAATGATCTTTTCTGTATGGTTATGTATTGTGTTTCATAGGACTCTACCTTTTCATGTGAATCCTAGCAAGACAATCCACACTGGTGCATCTTCCAAATGATTTTTCTCTTTATAAACATATATAACACCTACCAGCATACATTACAGGATTTGGATTCGAGATCATTGAAATAGTTTATTTTTAAATAATTTTCATTTGCAATTATTTTAACTTTACCTATATTTTTTTCCACCATGATATGTCTAAAAAGAGAGCCCCTGTGTTTTTGTATTTATCCATAGCTTTTGAATCTCATCATCAAGAAAGATATCAGTGAAAGAGAGTAAGACTTAATACCTGTAATAACCACTGTAAACTGCTAACTTTCATATTTATCCATGTACATGCTTGAAATGATGTGATCCCAGTAAACACACTCATACACAGTGTGTTGTTAATTTTTGCTGACTTGCATATTTAAGAGCTGATGTGGCATTAAAGCATCTGATCTAAAAATTCTTTGAATGAGATGTGCTCTGTTGTATGAACACATCTACCTTTGCACCAAAGCTCACTTAGCCTTAAAAATGTAATCCCAAAATAGGAACTCCTCTTTCACAAGTTTGGACTGTCCACCAGTCAGCTATTTTTCACCAGCAGGCAAACATGTAATTGACTGGCAGGCTGGGAAGGAACAACTCACATTCTGCTGCTGATAATGCTGGTTATCAAGTTTTGCTAGCACTCCCTCCAACCATCTACAACTTTGGATGACACGTCAAGAAATGTTTTCAGACAATCAGAAAAATGTGTTAGTCTTAACCATTGTATAATTTTAATTAATAGCTCTTTTAGTCCCAAACAGGTGCCCTACTGAAATCCTACCTATAAGTAACTAACTGCAAAGGCATGCTTTTAATTTAAGCCCCACGAAAGAAGCCAGATTTCAAATGCAAAGTACATTGGGGTCAATGTACTAAGGTGTGAACACGTTCACAAATGTGATAGCATACGCCGGAAGGAGTGGAGAGAATGAGACAGGATTTAAGGAAACTGGAAGAGTGGTCGAAGATATGGCAGCTGAGATTCAATGCCAAGAAGTGCAAAGTCATGCATATGGGGAGTGGAAATCCTAATGAACTGTATTCGATGGGGGGTGAAGGGCTGATATGCACGGAGCAGGAGAGAGACCTTGGGGTTATAGTGTCTAATGATATGAAGTCTGCGAAACAATGCGACAAGGCGATAGCAAAAGCCAGAAGAATGCTAGGCTGCATAGAGAGAGGAATATCGAGTAAGAAAAGGGAAGTGATTATCCCCTTGTACAGGTCCTTGGTGAGGCCTCACCTGGAGTACTGTGTTCAGTTCTGGAGACCGTATCTACAAAGAGACAGAGACAAGATTGAAGCGGTGCAGAGAAGGGCGACCAGAAAGGTGGAGGGTTTTCATCGGATGTCATACGAGGAGAGATTGAAGAATCTAAATATGTACACCCTGGAGGAAAGGAGGAGCAGGGGTGATATGATTCAGACTTTCAGATACTTGAAAAACTTTAACGATCCAAAGACAACAACAAACCTTTTCCGTCAGAAAAAAATCAGCAGAACCAGAGGTCACAAGCTGAGGCTCCAAGGAGGAAGACTAAGAACCAATGTCAGGAAGTATTTCTTCACAGAGAGAGTGGTGGATGCCTGGAATGCCCTTCCGGAGGAAGTGGTGAAGTCCAAAACTGCGAAGGACTTCAAAGGGGCGTGGCGTAAACACTGTGGATCCATCAGATCTAGAGGAAGCGTATAAAGAGGAGGCAGCAAAACACTGCACGGAGCGGCAGTAGCCACAGAGGCATTCACGGAGCGGGATGCCAGTGGCCAGTGGTTGGTGTTCCACCTTCACGGAGTGGAAGGATGGAGGGCTGCCATCTCCAAATTAAAAAAAGAAAAAAAACAACAAAAAAACAGGGATGGGTTCATGGGCTATAGGTATTATCAATTATTAGGCTTATTCAATTACCAATTATTAGGCATTTCAATATTAGATGATAGTTAATGTGACCTTCAAGGCATACTTCACTTTCAATGCATATCCAGCATAGCTCTCTGCTACAACGGCAGGGGAGAAGAAAAACTAATACTTCACGCATATCCAGCATTGCTCTCTGCTTCAATGGCAGGGGAGAAGTAAAACTAATACTTCACACATATCCAGCATAGCTCTCTGCTTCAATGGCAGGGGAGAAGTAAAACTAATACTTCACACATATCTCTGCTTCAACGGCAGAGAGCTATGCTGCCGCTTAACCAACTAATCAAACTTAATATTTCACTTGGAAGCAGCTCCATCACTGCTCTCTACATTAATGGTGGGGGTGAAAGGGAAATAGAACCTAAGGTTACTAAGAGCCAAGAGAAACAGATAAGTATGAGAAAAAAGAAGTGTGAAGCTTGCTGGGCAGATTGGATGGGCCGATTGGTCTTCTTCTGCCGTCATTTTCTATGTTTCTATGTTTCATAAAAATAGCAAAAGGTGCATGTTGTGTTTCTGGAAAATAGCACATGGTATTTGGCAAATTTTGTGAGTGTTATTTTTGTTTTGCAAACCCATTCGCAAAAGTATGCAAAATCGTTAATGAACTGAAAAATTATGCAAATCAGTTCATTAGCAATTCTATACAAGTAAAATTTTGGGTGGAAAATCCCTGAAAACTTAGCTGCATTTCAGGGAGGAGTAATTAAGCTCTTTTGCAAAACAGCTAGTGATTTCTTGCTAAATTTTTCATGCGGAAGTCGTCGGTAAAGCCAGTTGCATATTATGCAAATGATCTGGCAACACCAGAAAAACATCTTGCAAATTTGGCCCATTTCCATGACAACTTCTGTGGATAGCTGCATTAGTCTTATTGTTTTTGAATATAATGCTATTGTGTAACTAAAAGTCAAAGCATACCTTATCCTTTTTAAAAATGTTGACATAAATTAGGTAGGTTAGCAGCATGCCGACAACAAATGTACATTTTTGGAAATTAAATATATGTGTCGTTTTCAAATATATCTATGGAATGCTTGTCTTCTATATGGCCAAAATTATTTGCCCAAAGTATTCTATTTTTACCCATGTGAATGGGACCTAAGTATTTGAAAATGTACCCTTTGATAACTCACATTTGAAATGCAATATTCAAAAACAAATTTTTTGGCATATTTTATCATAAAAGCATTTTGCCTAGCTCAATTTGTGATTACATAGTATTTCCCTAGGAAAGCCTAATATTAAATGACTTCTCACTTGTGCTTTAAACATAAATCATGATTTATCTTGTTTTCAGTTTAAGATTAATGGCTCCCCCCCCCCCCCCAAGTCACAAATAGACTTTTTCATTTATACAATTTGAAGAAAACTTCCGGAAATTCCTAATTGAAGTCCAGATACTCCTGTGAGCTCCTCGGTTGATTTGACAGTGTCTCTGATAATGATCAATAAAGGCTGGTATATTACAATGAATTAAGTACTTCTGGACATTTTTAATCTGTATTAATGGAAAGGGGTTTTTTTGTTTCCTTTCTAGAGATGTGCCTTTCATATTTTTTTGGAATTACCCCAGAACACAAAAGATGGGGAATATAACCTGATAATTATTCATTAGGAAGTGCTAGCATTTTTTCCCCACAGGCACCATTTAATAGTTTTAATTGGAAGGCCTGTGAATGTGAAATGCCTCCGTGGACTGACCATAAACTCCAGATCATCATCAAACTTTGCTTTAAAAAAAAGCCTTTTACAAGAATAACTAGAATCTTAGTGATGAGGCATTTCTAAGCATTTGCAAAACATTGTTAAAATTAATTCGGTATGATACAGGCTCAAATGCTATACCTGATTTATTTTTTTATTGTATTAGAACGGTGGCAGATGTTCCATGATCTTGCATTACAAAAGGCACAACTTCCTGTGTACCATTTGACTTAATTTTAGGACATAAATTTGCTGCCTGTTGTGTATTCAAGTTCCAATCATTTTCAAAGCAAACTTACCTATATATTAGTTTGTTTCCAAAATAACTTTAGCAAAACTACACTCACAGAATTACACTTGCTATTTGATACACATAGTTTTGGTAAGAGAATTTATGCGCCTACTTTTTTGATTTTAAAAAGTATGTGCACAATTCCTAACCTGGCTCAGACTCCACCCCCTTCCCCCGGCATGCCTCTCCCATATGTGCGTAAAAGTGCAGGCAAGAGGGATGGTAACTTTAAAACAGGTGCGTGGGTGAGCATTTATCTGTTTGCGTGCAGAAACGTATCCATTTTATTACCTATGCGCCTACATGCGTGCATGTCATAAAATATCCTGAACTGTGTACATGTGTGTGCAATTTTAAATGGACGCATGCATGTGCACGCAACTGCCGCTTCTACCACATATATGGGGGAATTTTACAAGGAACACGAGTCAACACCATTTTCCTAGTTCGTTCCAAGTTCACCCAGTTTAGGATAGGACTTGCAACACTCCCCCCCCCCCCCCAATTCCATAGCCTCTCTTTCCCCCTGTTAGCACCAGCCCTTAAAACCACATGGGTACATTTTAAAAAAGAGCGCACGCACGCACTTTTGTTCGCACACCAGGCGTGAACAAAAGTGCACCAGATTTTATAAGATACGCGCGTAGCCGCGCGTATCTTATAAAATCCAGGGTCGGCGCGTGCAAGGGGGTGCACATTTGTGCAACTTGCGCGCGCCGAGCCCTGCGCGCGCTGCCCATTCCCTCCGAGGCCGCTCCAAAATCGGAGTGGCCTAGGAGGGAACTTTCCTTCCGCCTCTCCCCGCCTTCCCCTCCCTAACCCCCTCCCGGCCCTATCTAAACCCCCCCTAGCTCTGTTGCACAAGTTACGTCTGCTCAAGGCAGACGTAACTTTGCGCGCACCGGGCCAGCTGCCGCGTGCCATGTTCCGGTCCGGGGGCTGGTCCAGAGGCCGCGGCCATGCCCCCGGAACGCCCCCGGGATGAAACCACGCCCACGGCACCGCCCCGGATGACGCGCCGACCGCATCACACCCCGACACGCCCCCCGATGACGCGAGGATCGTGACACGCCCCCCGACACGCCCCCCCCAAGAAAGCCCCGGGACTTACGCGCGCCCGGGGCTTTGCGCGCGCCGGAAGCTTATGCAAAATAGGCTCGGCGCGCGCAGGGGCGTTTTTAAAGGGTTACACACGTACCTTATGCGCGTAACCCTTTTAAAATCCGGCCCACACTGACTAGCCTAGAATTTTTTCTGTTATTACTTACACGCCATCCATAACAGTAGTGAAGTTACACGGCAGGGATCCCCGACACGAGCCTCTGGGCATAAGTATTTACACGCATGTCTCTTGGCCTTCCCCTATATGCCCATATCCCACCCAGACCTTACCCATTTCCCACCTGTTCTTCAAAACTTTTGACTTGTGTACATAGCGGGAAATATGCGAATACAGGGGTGGCTTTTAAAATCCACTCGGTATGCTCCAGCCTGACTTGTGCGCATATCTCCCAGTTTTGGTGCACATAGGGCTTTTAAAATTTACCTTACACTGTGTCTGAGCATAATTTTATGTGCATATCAGTCGCATTTATTTATGAAGTGCCATTTCTGCAAATAAAGGATGATTTTACCCTAAGAAGTACCTGTGAAAATTATCCTCCCTATCATCACAACACTAGTAATTTTATTTCTTGAATTTAGAATACAGTGTTGACACTGGCCCTTTGGGCATACAAATAGTGCATTTTTAAAGGTTGCAAGACCAAACATTAAAGGCTGGATTTTCAAAGCTTACGCCCGTAAAAGCCCGGGGTTTATGCACGCTGGGCCATTTTTCAAAGGGCCTGGCCACGCGTGTAAAACACTCGGGACACATGTAAGTCCCAGGGCTTGGCAAAGGGGCGGTCGGTGGGGTAGAGCAGGGCTAGAAGCACCCAGCAAAGCGGCCATTTGCCACTGTGCCGGGGGATCGAGTGCAGACAGGATGCCGATGCGCACAACTAGCTCCTGCTTGGAGGCAGGAGTAAAAGGTAGAATAAGAAAATTGGGGGTACTTAGGATAGGGGGAGGGCAGGATAGGGGAAGGGAAGGGAAGGGGAGGTTAGGCTAGGGGGTTGGGAACTGAGGAAGGCCCTAATGCATTGCCGCGCGACTTGCATTACTCTATCCCCTTGCGCGTGCCGACCCGAAATTTTATAACATGTGCGCATCCATGTGTGCACGCCAGGTAGCGCACGCACATGGACGCACATGCGAAACGTTTGAAAATCTGCCCCTAATTGTAAATTTCCCTTTTGTGTATCTGGTAAATAACAAAAAATGTTGCGCCTGGTACAAATTCAAAGAACTGAATCGTCTGGATATTATAAAATGTTCAAAAAAGATCTTGTATGCAATTATGCACTTCTCTCAACACATAATTTGATTTACAGTATTTTCTCACAGAGAAAGAGTCAAGAAATGAAAAAAAAATATCCCCCCTTTTTTTTTTATCTTATCAGGGGCAAGATAATTCCTTCTGACTTGGAGGCAAAAATATTAGAAGCAAAGAAAAAGGTTTGTTCTGTTATTTGTCTCTGATATAAATTGCAGATCTTTGCATGGTATGAACTAATTAAAGATTTGATGTTAATTATAGATTGCAACTATTGACCTAGATTTATAATTTTCTAAGAATAAGGGGTGTGGTAAGGGTAATTTTCCAGATACAACACTCATTAACTTTATCACATGGTTGGATAATTGTGAGAGAGACTGGGAGAGAGAGAGAGAGAAAGAGAGAGAGACTGAGGCTGAGACTCTCTTTAGAAGGCTGTCATATTAGTCAACTATTTATAGGTCATCTTAGGGGGCAGTTTTAGGTCATTTTAGGGGGCAGTTTTACACGCACAGTCAGAGGTGTGAACAGATGAGATTTGTACATTGCAATCTTGGCCTAGCTTGATAGTAGTTAGGTAGAGCCTGCATCAAGCTAGATCGAGAGTACATTGTACACATCTCATCTTTTTATACCTTTCATCACTCCAAATCAAAAAAAATCTGCACCGCTGTCTGTGCTGTTCGCACCTCTGGCTGTGCATGTAAAACTGCCCCCTAAAACTTAGCATGCCAGCAAAACCTCACCCCAAGTTCAGAATGGCCTCTCTTACAGTGGTATAAAAGATTGACTAATATGTGTGCTTCCTCAGAGGTTCTCTCTCTCTCTTTCTCTCTCTCTCCCCCTCCCCAAAAACCGCTGTAACACATAACTATTGCAGCCATAACACCAGGAAAAAAGGTGTAGTTATTTCCCACAACAGCAAGCATTATACTATTGCACATAGCATTGCCACTCATTTCCATTTACTTCTCCCAGTCCAGAAAATGTTTGAAATTTTCATATGCATCTCGCGATTTGACAAATGACCCTGAAGGTTTGTTACTTATTTTCTTTCTTTTAATATTTCCCAAGTGATTAAATATATCTCCTTGCCTACTGGTTAGAGCAGTGGGCTGAGAACCAGGGAAGCCAACCTTCAAATCCGCTGCTCTTCCTTGTGACCTTGTGAAATCACTTTACCCTCCATTGCCTCGCGTGCAAACTTAGGGCCTGATTTACTAATCCTTTTCCCCATAGACTCAGAATAGAAGAAACACCTTAGTAAATCAGGATCTTAGATTGTAAACATATAATCTGCTTCAAATTACAGAAAGGAGGAATATAAATAAATAAAGCTAATAAGTAACTTCAGTTACCAAACTTAACAGATGGCATGGGGGTAATCTGCATGGAGCAGCAGTTACTTCCTTGAGCAACTTGCTGAGCAGACTGGATGGACTATTTTGTCTTTATCTGCCGACTTTACTATGTATGTTACTAAGTTAATGCCCATTTGAATTTTGAAATGGCAAGACACAACCTGGCACATATTTTTGTACAGATTTCTAAATCTTTACAACCCAGTTTAAACCTTAATCCAAGTTGCTGCTGCCACATGTCATTTTGCTAGGCATTTTTTTTTTTTTTTTGTATATATGTATATTTTTAAGGAGCTTAGTTCAACTTTGAATAAATGCTAGTTCACATTTTCAACACGTTTCAGCTCAGATTCACTTTACTCATCAAGATATGGTTGGGGCAGAGAGATTCCTCATGGTTTAAGCAATTCTCCCATGTAACCTGTGACTTCAGATCTCAGTGTTATAGTAGTAGCTGTCAAGTTGAAGAAAGAGCTAGGGAAAGGCCACCTTTAGAACCATTAATAATTCAAATAATCAATCAAACATTTTGAAACAGATATGAAGGGGGTCTGTGCACTAATAAGAAGTTCAAAAGGCAAGGGACAGGCATTACCTATACATTTTATTGATTGTATTAAAATGTTTAATGAGGAAACTAATGATGTGCAGAATGCTGATGTTTAAGATAGCAGCCTGAAGGGAAGTGAGCAAGGCCATTGTAACATGGCAGTGCTTTACATGTCACTTGCAGATGTAGTCTCTCCATATTAACCAATCCAAATGTAAAGGACCAGTTATCACAGGGAACATGCCCCTGCTCCCTTTAATGTGGTAATGAGTAGTTTGCTCACTATTGTGTTATTTGCATATTTAAAATAGTTGGATGTGTAAAGTTTTACCCCATGTTGTTATTTTTTATGTGGCAGCACTAGGGTACTAATGTCACGTTAGTAGCATTAGTATATTTGTGTTACCTAATGCATATATTAACATGCACATTAACCATAATACATTTAAATACATACATCCTAATGGGATTTAATAGGGACATTAGTTTATTCATCCATAACAAACATAATCCTCCTGTATATTTAAATTCTGTATCTTTATATCAGTTTTCTGATGAAAAGAGCACATCTATCAAAGGCTAGTCATAAATATATTGAATTAGACCAATAAAATTGTGTCACATATAGGGCCGGATTTTAAATGCCCTGTGCGCGTAAATCCGGCTGGATTTACGCGCAAAGGGCCCTCGCGTGCCGGCGCACCTATTTTGCATAGGCCGCCGGCGCGCGCACAGCCCCGGGACGCGCGTAAGTCCCGGGGCTTCGTAAAAGGGGCAGGGGAGGGGGGCGGGACCGGGGTCAGGGGGCGGTTTGGGGCGGGGCTGGGGCGTGGCGCTGGCCCGGGGGCGTGGTCGAGGCCTCCGGACCAGCCCCCGGGTCAGGTGATGGCGCGCCAGCAGCCCGCTGGCACGCGCAGATTTACGCTTGCTTTTAGCAGGCGTAAACCTGGCAACAAAGGTAGGGGGGGTTTAGATAGGGCCGGGGAAGGGAGGGGAAGGTGGGAGGAGGGTGAAGGAAAGTTCCCTCCGAGGCCGCTCCGATTTCGGAGCGGCCTTGGAGGGAACAGGCAACGCGCGCCGCACTCGGCGCGCGCAGGTTGCACAAATGTGCACCCACTTGCGCGCGCCGACCCCGGATTTTATAAGAATCGCACGGCTACGCACGTATCTTACAAAATCTAGCGTACTTTTGTTCGCGCCTGGTGAGCGAACAAAAGTACGCCCTCGCGCAAATTTATAAAATCTACCCCATAACTTGTATGTTGTCCTTTATTTAATGTGATTTATGGTAAATCTTTTCATACAGAATACTCAAAGTATATGTAGCCCTCATCCCGGGACCATGGGGCTATGCAGGGAAGGTCATGGACCACTCAAGACCCCCATGATCTCCCAGGGATCTTGTATGGGGGGGAAAGACAATCTTTTCAAGGCTCTTGGGGTTTTATCTCCCTATGGGGCTTTACTGCATGCCAGTCATACCAAAAATCACTCTTCATTCCAAAAAAAAAGCAGCAAAGCCCAACAGTACACTAGAGGGAAGTGCACCACACTATATTCAAAGTACAAGTGCTTAGTGGCAGCAGAGGCCCCGGGAGTGGCAGATCGCTCCCGGGACCTCCGCTGGACCACTAGGGGGGTGTCGGGAGGGTGACACTGGCGGGGCGGCAGGGCAAGTCGGGAGCTGGCTGCCTGCCGCGGCGCCCCCTAAATCTCGACGCTTGGTCTCCATCTAGGCGAGTCGAAGGCTGGCAGAATTTTGAAAGGGCACTTTTTGACCTTTCAAAATTCTGCTGCCTGCTGCGGCGCCCCCTAAGTCTCGGCGCCCTAGGCACAGGCCTAGCTCGCCTAGTGGTTCCGCCGGCCCTGCTTAAGAGGTGTAGGAGTTAATTCTTTGGGTGGAGCAACACTTGGAGCAAATGGCAGCATCTGACATCGCTGGAGTAGAAAATGTACAGGCAGACTTTCTAAGTCAGAAGACATTAGACCCCAGAGAGTAGGAGCTGTCTGAGATGGCAATGCATCTTATTCACAACAGATGTGGCTCTCCTCATATGGACCTAATGGCGACCAGTCAGAACTCCAAGGTTCTGCAGTTTTACAGTTGCCGAAGGGCGTATGGGGTAGAGGGCATAGATGCCCTAGTGTTACCATGGCTCGAAGCATTCTGCTATATGTCTTTCCATCATGGCTCTGGTAGCCAAGGTGATATGGAGGATAGAGAAACATCCAGGAGAATTGATCCTAGTGGCACCAGCGTGACCCTACTACTCCTGGTTTGCAGATCTCAATATAGCCATAGACAGACCGCTGAGGTTCAGCCATCAGTCGAATCTTCTTCACTAGGTGCCAATATTTTCAGAACAACTGGCTTGATTTTGACCAGCGGCCTGGCTTTTGAGAGGAGATGGCAGAGGAAGAGAGGATATACTGAAGAAGTTATTACCATTTTGTTGCAGACCAAGCAAACTTCTACCTCTTTGGCGTATGTTTGAGTTTTGGCAAATGTTTGATTCCAGGTGTGCTGCTAACAGGATACAAGCTCTTCAGGTTTCTGTGTCACATATTTTGACTTTTTCTCAGGAGGGTTTTGTCAAAGGTGTAGCCTTTAACTCAGCCCTGATCAGTCTTCTTGGAAAGGTACAGGGTCCTTCTCTGACAAGGCATCCGGATGTCAATCATTTTCTATGGGGGTGGCAAAAAATTTGTGGCCTCTGGTGAGGAAGACCTGTCCTTCGATCTGAATCTAGTGCTTAAGGGTTTGTGTGAGGCTCTGTTTGAACCACTGAGAAAGGCAACCTTAAAGGATTTGACTCTTAAGGTGGTTTTTGTGGTTGCTATTTGTTCAGCCCAAAAGATTTTGGAGCTCCTGATTTTGTTGTGTCTGGATCCAGTTTTGCAAATTTCGGAATCAGGAGTCTCGTTATGCATGGTGCCCTCCTTTTTACCTAAGGTGGTTTCGGCATTCCATGCTAACCAGACTATGGAACTTCCAGCCTTTCCAAATTTGGATTCTTCTGCATCTCATGCTAGGGAGCTTAGGCTCCCTAGCATGAGATACCTCAATAGAGGCAGGCTCTATTGAGGTATCTGAAGGTTACTAATGAGTTCCATAAGTCTGATCACCTCTTTGTTCTGTGGAATGGTCCAAAGAAGGAATATCAAGGTTCTAAAGCTTCGATCGCACTTTGGCTTAAGGAAGCAATTGTTCTATCTCTAAGGGGTGTTTAATGCCTGAAGGTTTGAGAGCTCATTCGACATAGGCTCAGGCATCCTCTTGGACTGAGATTCAGCAGGTTTCTCCACCGGAGATTTGCAGGTGGTGACTTGGAAGTCACTGCACATTTTTGCCAGACACTATCATTTGGATGTTGCGGCTCTGACTTCCAGTGATTTGGTGTGAGTTTCTATGACCAGGATTGTTTGTGTCCCACCTGGTCTAAGGGTGCTTAGGAGCATCCCAGGAATCTGGACTGATCTGGGTGTACTGGAAAGGAAAATTTCCTGCTAATTTCCTGCTAATTTCCTGCTAATTTTCATTCCTGTAGTACAACAGATCAGTTCAGATGCTCACCCATTTAGGGTAAGGGACTAAGACATTCATTCTGATGGTTTGTATATAATGCAGAGTTGTCAGGGGATTTTCTGCCTTATTTGTAGACTTTACTTTTTGGACAGAGTATGTCACTGTCCTCCTGTTCATTTGGGGGAGTTTTGGTTGTTGAGGTTGGTTAGAGTGCTCATTATATCTTGGCTTGAGTACAGGACAATACTGAGGGACTGCAGGTGGTACCCTGTGTTAATAACAACGTCAATGAAACTTTGTCTCCATCAGCTGGCATAGCTGAAAAACTCAGGAGTCTGGACTGATATGTGGTACTATAGGAATGAAAATTAGCAGGTAAGAACCAGTTTTCCATTCACCACACTACACAAAGTCCCAAAATACAAAAACAAAACTCACTCTTCTTACACTCCACACTACCTCCCAATCAGATCAGCACTTGAGGCAGGCATCCTTTTAATCAAGGCTCTCCCAGTATCTTCCACTGTCTCTCTTTTATCTTATAGTGGAGTCTCTGTCTGCTGGATTTAGTCAGTCAGCAATACTAGAGATTTTTCTGGCCAAGCTAATTCTCTCTGGAACCTCCCAAAACAATCCTCCATATTGCACTCTGACTCTGAAGAAATCCCTCATTTCTGGGTCACCTCAAATGCAGGGTTTTTTTCACAGCCTCCTCCCTAACTTCTGAACTCTCTGGAGACCCAGTACGTCACCCCTCCTCAGATCTGGAATTTCTTTTATCTTTGAGACAACCCATTACCCAAAAGGATATCACTCCTTCAGCCCTGTCCTATTGGAGGAATAGAGCCACCAAGTGTCCTCCGCAGGGAGAGACACCTGCTTCATCATCCCTGTGCTAAGGCTAATTCTAGACTCCTCCTATGTCACAAAGGCACAAGAGTTTTGTTAGCACACAAACCTCCTCAATGGGGAGTGGTACACTACAATGATACACATGGGGCAGGATCTGGATGGAGACATCAGACTACTGGCAGGATGACCTGTTGAGGCTATAATAGCAGTTTCCACTAAAGGGAAAAAGTGGTTGGCTAGTAAGGGGATATGTAACAACAATTTTGTATCACATTAAATTGCTAAATCTCTATAAACATGATAAAACAACATAAATGAACACATACAAAAAGAAAAAAAATGAAATAATAGAAAAAGAAAAATCTTCATTAGGAAGTAATAAACCCATCAAATTAGAAATACAACAAATTAATAAAAACTGAAAATATAGCAATGCCTAAAATAATCTAAGAGCTTATTATCATAAAAGCACAAAGAGCAATAAATAATCATTAAAAACACATAAATAGCAACATAGGAATTCAAATCAAACATAACAGCATAACAAGCCTCATTCATTATTTCAAAATGAGCATCATAAAGGCTGTTAGGAACATATAGCAACAAGCAGTTCTTTAGATATAAGAGCAATTTTCAAAACTCTGTGAGAGGTGCAAAGTCCATGGGTACTTTTACCCATGGATTGTGCACCAGTTCTCAAAAGGAAAGTATCAGAATCCTTTCCATTTGACAATTGTCCAAAGGAAAAAGTACTCTCAGAGATTTGCACTTCACTTTTCTTTGGGTACTTTCTCTGGCCTGAATGATATGCCTCTTCTGTCCTAACCCTGCCCCAGGAATGCCTCCTCAAAATTCTGGTAAAAAAATTTAGACGTGTTGTGGAACAATGCTCCTCCTACTTTACCAGCATATGGGGGGCAATTTTCAAATAGATCTTTTCCCCAGGTAAATGGCTTTTGAAAATTGCCCCAATATAGGGCCATAATCAATTAATACAATTAATGTCATGAAGGTTGCTGTAAGTTTTTAAATTTGGCCTGAAACTAAATGGGTAAGCTATACAACTCGAGTAGAGGAATAGCATGATCTTTAAAACTGGCACCAATTAAAATACAAGCCACTATCTTTTGTATAACTTGAAATGTATGAATAGTCTTCAGTGCCAAACCTACTAAAAAGCATAACAATAATTGAGCTGAGCTGTGCTATAAGAAAGAATTATTGTAGCAAACACTGAGTGCTCAAAATATATCTGAGGTTAATACACATGTCTTAGGTGGAAAAAGCATCGTTTTGTTCCAGAGGCAATACAGCGCTTCAGAGGTAGAGAGCAATCAATGGTGACTGCTAACAAATGAACTGAAAGCCTGGGGAAAGAATATCCAAAAGTGGAAAGGCATAAAGAACCTGAACTTTAGGTTTCGTAATCCAAAGAGCTTCTGTTTTCTGAGGGGTAGTTTTGAATTTGTTAGTAATGATCCAGTCAAATATTGCCTTCAGATTCTGCTTTCAGCCAATTATGACTATGAACTAGCGTAACCACAAGCTGAATTCTAATTTGCATAAAGATAATATTGTAATGCAGACTGTTTCTATGTAGCACTGTTGGGAGAAAGTGAAAGTTTCAAATCAGACTGTTGGTCTAAAACTGGAATGCTGCTAGAAGAAGAAGGATGATAATGATAATGAAGCAATAAGCTAATTGCAGCTGATATCAGTTAAAGGAATGAGGGAAAGGTTAGAGAATCTGAAAGCAAACCAGATGAGATGTCAATAAATCACAAGACCCAAACATTTTTCAGACAAAACAATTCTCCAGAATAAGAGGTCACAGTCTGAGACCCCCCAGCAGGGTAGCCGCAGAAGCAACATTAGGAAAGGATGGGGAAAGATACAAATGGTAATGGTTATCAAGAAAGCACAGGATAAGCAAGCGGACCCTGGCTGTGAAGAAGTGAGGGGGAAACCAAAGGTCAATTGAAGGCTATGACATTTACCAGAAATGAAAGTGGGCAAACTAGATGGGCCTTACGGTCCTTATCTTCCATCGTATTCTATGTTTCTAAAAGCGCTTTCTGATTGCTGGATATTTGTCTTCTCATATCAAAGGAATATCTCAGAGTTGGCTGCCTGTGTGAAGTGATTTGCAGGACAGGTTCCATCCGCCCCAGGAAAAAAAAAAATAATTTGCACTAGCACTAATATATTTTGTTTCTTTCCCATGTCTTGCACATCTTTCTGATGCAGTTTGCTTGTGTTAATGTAAGTTTACTAAGTAGAAAGTTAGATTGACCCTCAGCTATTTCTAAAGCCCCTTCTCTGGGTGCATGCTGCACTCTTACAGGCCTGAGAAATCTTCATTTGAAAAACTTGATTGCCTAATTCAATGAATAATAAAGCAGAAAAATGAAATGCTTGTGTTTGTCCCTTGAGGGTATGCCACAGTGTTATTTTATGCTGGAGCACATGATAGCTATGCCAGTTCAATTTAATCAAAGTAAATACTGTGTTGCAAGGCTGATTACTGAATCCTGCGCTGGTTGAAGTCATGTGCAGGGAATAAAGTACAGGATCTCATAAATATAAGCACTGCCATACTTTCTCCTCTTCTTTCTTTCATTTTTGTTACTTTCCAACTCCTGTTCATTCTTTCCCTATTGGCACCCAATGAAATTTTCATTTCACTCCTTTTCATTTGCATCCATCTGTTTGCTAATTCCTTTTATGTTGTCATAAGCCCTGTCTGACTCTCCGAATCCCTGTGTCTGTCTGCTCCCAGCCGTTCTCCGGCTCTCTCCTTCCTCTTCCAGCCTCTCCAACTGCAGGCATAGTTTTCCCTTTCCCCTTGCCATCTTCCCTGAACCTTCACAATTCTTGCTTGCTCTTTCCAGCCTCATAGACGTTCCCTCCAAGGTGCCACACCTCTCAATCCCTGCCATCACATCCCCTTTCCACTCTTGTTGCTTCTTCTCCTTCGGTCATAGCAGCAGCCTGCCATCGTGTGGCTGAAAAAGTAGAAACATTGCACAGCTTGCTAGGCACTTAATCTCCTCCTTAAACCCAGTGGAATGATGTAACACAGTTTTAACACAACATTTACAGAGAAGAAGAGAAAGCTGATGAGAGCATAATGGAGACTGGCTGAGAGAGAAAACTGTAAGGAAGAAAGGAAGGAGAATGTCATTCAAAGCTTCAAAATGAGAACAGTGTAGCTAAAAAAAAAAAAAATCTGTTCTGAAAGCAAAGGAAAAAAAGGTGAGGTTTGTAACAAATTGATGACCATGCACACAAGCACAATGGATATCAGAATGAAACCTGCACCCCTCATTAAACAAGCACATAGAAAACACCACGAGCTAGATCAAACCTGCCACTGCATGCTTCTAGAGTGGGGGACAGAACAGTTATTAATATGCTTATTAATCAACTGGTGCAAGACATCCTGGACACAGGATGCATGTTATCACAGAAGCATGCCTAACATTCAGAGGGAAGAAAATGTCACACTTACAGGCAGACACACCCAAATATAAAACTACTAGCTGAAAGGACCTGCCAAAAATCATATGCAAAAAGGGCAATAAACCAAAATCTATCTCACTCTACTGCATATACTCTCCCCCCCCCCTCTATTTAATACATTCTCTGTCACCAACTCTCCCTCCCTCCGTTTCATGCACTCACTCTCAAGTATCCTCCCTACCAGACTCTCACCCTCTCTCTCACACAGTCACTATGGCCAAAAAATACACTGATTTTATGGCTGATACCGAGTTGGTGATGTTGCATCAGACCCCATCTGTCCAGTTTGTTCCAAAAGGCCATTTTGGGAGCAGCACAGAACAATTCACTTTGCTAGACGTTCTTGTTAAATGTTGGCTTCTCATTGTACTGGTTGTGTGATGCACTGTGTGATGAACAGCATGTGACATGTGGTGCCATCTCAGAGTGTACATCCTGAGCATTCAGCATGTGCTACGGGGCAACAGTGCAAGGTCTCACAGCTGTAATATAGTAAGTGACAGCAAATAAAGTTTAAAAGGACCATCTAATCTGTCCAACAGCGATTTTATGTGCATTTACCCAAAGTAGATCAAATTCCCACATGAAACCCAACCCCCAGTCCCGTTATGTCCCCCTTAGATTTACAGCTGTCACTCTGCAGATTTCTACATGCCATCCAGTAAGCACATTGCGCCATTTCACTGCCATCCTGGGCTGCAGCCATCGCTCAGTGAAAGCTGCACCTGTTCTCTCATAAACATTCTCTTGCCACCAAGGATCTTCTGTGTTTATCTTTTCTTGAAGTCTTAATCATCACTTCCTCCTCTGGGAGCGCATTCCAGGCATCCATCACCCTCTTCATGAAAAAATACTTTCTTACATTGTTCCTGAATCTACTCCCTTGGAGTTTCCTATTGTTACCCCAAGTTTTAAAGGCTTCCTTTCCATTGAAAAACCTTGGCTTCCTGTGCATTAATACCTTTCAGATATTTAAATGTCTGTATATCATATCTTCCCCTTTCTCGCCTCTCTTCCAGGATAATACGTAAGTTCCTTGAGTCTCATCTCATAGGGCTTTTCCCACACAAATCTCTGGGCCCGTCTTCAGCCTCTCTCTATCCTTTCTGACATACGGCCTCCAGAACTGAACACAGTACTCCAAGTGAGGCCTCATCAAGGACCTGTAATGAGAGGCATAATTTCTTCTTTTCTTGTACTGGTTATAGCTCTCCCTGTACCTCCAAGATCTTGTTAGCTCTGGCCATCACCTTATCCCACTGTTTGGCTACCTTGAGATCATCCAACATTATCACAGCAAGATCCTTCTTGTCAGTGCAAATCAGCTTCTCACCACTTACCACATACTGCTCTGGTTGATTTCTGCACTCCAAGCTCATGACTCTGTATTTTTTGGCATTAAATCTTAGTTATAATCTATTTAGTTATAAACATTTTCAACAGTAGTCCCAAAGTCCCAAAAGTCCCCAGTCAAAGGTGACAAACAAGTGATGAAATCAAAGGGAAAAAGAAATGCCAAACCTGCCCAACACCCCGAGTGATTCGGTTCAATAGCCTGCTTTAGGGGCCAACACAGTGCTTGCTCTGTAATACAAATGAAAATAATAAACAGTTAATAAAAAGACCATTCTGTGCAAAAAATGAGATAGTATATAGCATATCAACTTGTTTCTATCACATTCTGAAATTTCTTTACATCTTGAACAAAACTTCAACAATCCTGGTATCTGCCATTTTGTTCAAGACATGAAGTTTTGGAATGCGATAGAAGCAAATTGATGTACTGTATACTATTTTTTTTTGTACAAAGTGGTCTTTTAATTACATCTGCAAGGCTACTGATGAAATTTTTTTTTAACTTTGTAATTGATCTCCAAGTGCTCAAGTAAGTTTATGAGGTTTTATTTACATAATCAATATTCAAAAATTTCACAGAAATGTATTTGATTTATGCTACAGTGGTACATGATTATAATTGTGAATAGGCTGAGCATGACTTTTTTTTTCAGCACAGTATATGATACCACTTTACTGTTCTTAGAAGTTTACAACATTTTTGTTCTTCATTTTTGCTGTATCTTAAATTAAATTGTAATTGCCAAATATTAGATCACTTTTCATTCTGTCTGTTCCTTCAGAGTGTCAATTCTGTTGCAGATCTTAGTGTCAAGTGCAAAAAGCAAACTTTTCCCTCTAATGCTTCCACAATACAGCTAACAAAAATATCAAAGAGAACCAGCCCTAGGAACTACATTTATTGCCCTTCTCTCCTCAGAGTGAATGCCATTTACCATTACTCTCTGTCTTCTAACCCTCAACTAGCTTATAATCCAGGCTACTTCTTTGGAACCCTTCCCCAGGCAATTCAGTTTAATAATGAGCCTCCTATGTGGGGACAGTATCAAAAGTCTTGCTTAGGTCCCAGAAAACCACATCCAGAGCATGTCCTTGATCTAATTCTCTAGTCATCCAATCAAAAAAATCAATAAGATTTGTCTGACATGACTTGCCTATGGTAAAACAATGCTGCCCAATATCCTGCAATTGGCTAGACTGTAGTTAGTCTACTATCTTTTCCTTCAGAAGAGCCTCCATTAATATTCTCATCACTGAGGTAAGGCTAAGCAGCTTGTAGTCTCCAGCCTCCTCACTGCTATTACTGTTATGAAGAGGGACCACATCTGCCTTTCTCCAGTCCTGCGGGTCTTCACCCATCAATGAAGATCTATTGAAAAGATCATTCAGCGGCCCCACCAGGACATCTCTGAGCTCTCTTGGTATCCTAGAGTTCATCCTATGCGGCTCCAAATGGCTCTGTCCACTTTCAGTGTTGACAGTTGCCCACAGACATTCTTCTTTATAAATGGTGTTATATCTACTCTGCTCTCATATGTGCCCTTAGCAAAGATCAGTGGCCCTTATCCAACCCATTCTTCAGTGAGAACTGTACTCAAGTATTTATTTAGAATTTCTGCTTTTTCTTCATCTGTCTCCACACATTTCTCCTCATCTTCTCCCAATCTTACAATACCACCTTTGGCCTTCCTTCTTTCTCTCACATATATGTGGAAACATTTGTCACCACATTTTGTTTGTTTTTTGCTATGTTTTCTTTCATTTTTCTGTTAGCCATCCTGATTTCTTTTCCAGCTCCTTTCAGCAAAGCGAGTTACTGTATTTTTTCCTGTGTTCTTCTTTTTGTGATCCTTCATACTATCTGAATGCTAATCTTTTGGCCCTTACGTTTTCAGCCATCTCTTTGATAAACTCTGCCAGTTTTCTTTTCAACTTACTTTCATTAACTTTCTTGACATAAAGATGTGTTGCCTTTGCAATAGCACCTTTTAGTGTAGTCCACTGTTATTCCCCTTCACCCACATTCTCCAACCCTGCCAGAGTCTCATTGTACTTCCCCATTGTACAAAAGTCAGTATTTTTAAAATTGAGAACTTTTAGCTTTGCATGACTCTCCTCTGACTTAGGGGTTATTTCAAACCATATAGTATGATGGTCACTGGTTCTAAGGTATGTATACCTACTTGGACATTTTAGACACTGTCACCATTTGTAACTACCAGATCCAGTGTCTTCCCTTCCCTTTTGGGCTCTATCACCATTTGTTTGAGGCTATTTATTTATTTATTTAATTTATTTACAAGTTCTTATATACCGCTTTATACAATTGGGTAATTGATCTATGTGGTTTACAAATTGGTTACATACATAAATACAAAATAAAATAACAGATAAAACAAGTTAAGATAAAATAAAAGCAATATACAATAACAGACTAAAAATTAAAACTTAGATAAGTAAAAAGTCATAGAACAGTAACTATGTGATTTTGTAGGCAATGGAGCAGAAATATGTTTTTAAAGCTTGAGGCTAGTCCCTTTATCCCAAGCTCCCTGCATTTCAGTCATTTTGATATTATTTTTTACATAAAGAGCTACGCCTTCCCTTTTTCTGCCATCCTTATAATTCTTAAACAGATTGCTGCCTGGGATGATGTTACCCCATTTATAGAACTCATTGAACCACATCTCTGTGATGGCAACAGTGTCCAGGTCCTTCCCCACCATAAGGGTGTTACACTCACCGCCTGCAGCAACCCCATGGTGCAGCCCTCATACCTTGCTGCTCAGCCTGTAGGACCCAGCTCTTTGTCGCTAATGGCGGTGGGCCGCCAGCCCTGACCTCGGGCGTTCACCAGCAGCTCTGGCCTTGCATCGCATCCCGGGACCTCCAGTCGGGACGCCTCTGTCCGTCAAGTCTCTCCATGTGGGCCACGGAGAGACACCTCCAGTAGCACCACGCCACCTTGACACCTTTAAAGAGCCCACAGTGGGAATCAGGCCGCGGACCTGGATGATGATGTCACGTCCTGCACCATATAAATGCTCCAGTTTTCCACAGAAGCTTTGCCTTTGCAACAGGTTCTCCTTGGTTTGCCTGTCCCTGGTTTCCAAGTGCTCGTTGATTCTCCGTGTCTCCTGATCGTGTCTTCGGTTCCTGGTTCCTGTGTTCATCTTCTCTTCATGTGCTGATTGACTTCCTGGTTTGACCTCTGCTTTGCCTGACTACGCCTGCCTTTCCAAGCCTGATCTCTGCTTCGTCTGACTAAGCCTGCTTTCTCCAAGCCTGACCTCTGCTTCGTCTGACTATGCCTGCCTTCTCCGTGCCTTGACCATTGCATTGCCTGACCATGCCTGCCTTCTCCTTGCCTTGACCATAGCTTCGCCTGACCATGCCTGCCTTCTCCGTGCCTAGACCATGGCTTCGCCTGACCCGCCTGCCTTCTCCATGCCTTGACCATTGCTTTGCCTGACCACGCCTGCCTTCTCCGTGCCTTGACCATTGCTTCGCCTGACCACGCCTGCCTTCTCCGTGCCTTGACCATTGCATTGCCTGACCATGCCTAACTTCTCCATGCCCTGACCCTAGCTGTGGACTACTACATTTCAGACTTTCTGAAGTCCAGAATTCCACATTGTTTGCTACGCCATCTAAGTGCTGCCAATCTTAATTCCAGCTTGACAGTAACTTATCTGTCTCTGTCCTCTGGACGTGGACTATTAAGGCTTTGGCCTTCCTCTGTTCAGGCACCCTCAGTATCTCCTGGTTCCTTGGTGTTTGAGTTCCAGTTCCATATCCCGTCCAAGATAGTACTTCACCATCTGCTGGCTGCTGTCTCTGGGCTGAACCATCTACTACTCATACTGATTCTCGAGGCCCGCCTAAGTCCTGCCGGCCCCGGCACCCAAAGGCTCAGCCTGAGGGGAATGTGAGCTGGTATAGGTGAAGCTCCAGTGGCCTCTCACTTCAGCCCACTCCACCTGTTGACGGTGGGGACCCGTAGGCCCCTGCCTTTGGGTTGCGTCAACCCTACCTCAGCCCAATAATCCACATCCAATGCAACAAAGGGTTTGAAGATCAGGAATTGTTTTGCTTAGACAAGCATTTGTGCTCATGGCTTTCCATTTATTTCTTCTTGGCTCATCTTAACACTATATAGCCTCATATCTGCACTCCTTTCCTTCCCTTTTGCTCAACAGTAGATTAGTGAGTTTCCCATTTTAGTGGATTTCCCTACAATCTTCATTTGTTTATGGGGTATAACAGCTCAAATCCATTGTTTTCCATTAACCATCTCTCTCCCTTAACCACCTGACTCTGAACATGATTAGATTCTGCTTTGAAATGCCTGAAAGGCAGAAAGTAAATCAAAACTAACTAAATAAACGCTGTTCACCATCTAGTGGCACACTGTAAGCCTTCCAAGCTTCAAAAGTTAATATTGTACCATTAACAATGCACTTAATGTTGTGGTGCAAACATCCAAAACAAGCTCCTCTTAACCCTATTGTCTCTGTCAACATATGTAGAATACCTGTTTCCATTTCCTGGTGTCCATGCTAAAAGAATCTCCACATTTGTATTTTTTTATCTAAACTGAACATCACTTTTCAACACTCTTCCAAGCAAACATAACATAACATAACTTTTCTGGTTGGACTAGAGGTCGCTAGCCCTGAGCCCTGTTGAAATCATTTCTTTACCATGGACTCAGTCACACATATAGTCCTTTAGATATGATCATTTTCTTAACAGGCATCCTGACTTTGACCACAAAGGACTTCCCTCATGGTTAACTAGCTCAGGCACCAGCTCATGCTCCTGTGAGATCCCTGAGTCTCACTTCTTGTCCCACTATTCCTCCCCCATAGTTGGTACAGAAGACTACTGTGTGGTAGTCTTCAAGAGTTTTGGATCCTCCAGCTCTGTTTCTGAGATGCCTACAGTTCTCCAAATACTGACCATTGTGTTTGTTGACATCATATGATAAGGGAGCCACTTCTTTGTTAACAGTTCTTTGGACCTACTCTTCCTTCTGATGTTCTTCCAGTGGCTGTACACAAATGGTGTCAACTGTTAACAGGGCAGGAACTCTTTGTACTAGTTGAAATCTCTTAGTCATTTTTTTTTGTTTATAGATGTTGCCCCTGGCATTCAGGGTGTCACGGTGGATGTTATGAGCCAGGGCTATACCTGTGCCTCTGGGATTCTAACTGCATAGAAGAAAAAAATCAGTCTTTCAAGGTCCTTAGGGTTTTTTTTTAACCTGTAGTTCTGCAAACTGTCCAATCAAGATAAAAAAAAAAAAAAACCACACAGTAACTGTTGTCCAAAATAAAACTTTTTACTGGTTATTGATTGCAGAAAACAAAATCCATAGACAAATCACCAATGCTTAGTGCACCAATCAATACAGAAAAAATTCAGAAGCACAAAAATAAAATCAGTCTCTCACAGTGGCAAATACTTTACACCCTGGCAGATAAGCTCTGTAAGGTAGGAACCCTTCTCGCTGTGCTTTTCCCATTTATCTGTTTCTCTGGATGCAATTTTCTCTCTATTTTCTCTTTCTCTTCCAACAGTCACAAACAGATGAGCCTCTAGCTGATTCCTTATTTCATTCAGCAATTCTTAGGACCTTCCTTTGTTAGGCACTTTTCCCTCTGAACTTCCTTTGTTAGGCACTTTTCCCTCTGAACTTCCCCAACGGGGCTGTCGTGGAATTAAAAAATAAGAAGCAAGCCAACAAATTAAAGAAGGCTCCGTGACAACGCTCTCATAAGGAGATACTTAAGGATACCCCCTGAAGCAGGACGATGATGTCCGAAACACAGCTGTGTCGGGTGAACTACCAGGAATGGAGTAGATGAGTATTAGTGTCTCTTGTGTGTACTCGTGAAGATTGCTTGACAGTCAATGACTGATTTTATTATATAGAAAATTTTCTACTAAAAAGATAGGATTGATGAGTGAAAATTAAAATTAAAGTAAGGTGACCCTGCACAATGGTAGAGTCTGTCACATAATACAGACCCTCGAAGTAAGGGGCCTACATATATTTGGCTAAGATAACCTTTGAGGTGTTTAAGATATACCTGATGTACCAGTATTTTTGATATTGTTGTTAGACAGTTCGGTACACTGGAATACAGTGGTTTTGGGTAAATAGGTTGTGGTGAATAATAAGGGCTCATTTTATTAAAGGGGATGTCACAAACTAGACAGATACTTCACTGTCCAACAAAATTTCTCAGCTGTGTATTCATTCTTAGCCAATAGACATATTCTTTAGCTCACTGAAGATGGCTATCAATCCCTAGGTGGGATTCATGTATCTTTCTGTTTTTTATTTGTTGTAATTATGGCTCCCTGTCTCTGGAACAGAATACCATCTTGTATGCTCGGCTCTACCCTTAAGTAATAATACTGTTTGGCTTTTGTTGGCACCTGGCTTTTGTCTGGTGGCAATCCCTCCAATGTTATATTTTTTGACAGCTAGAAGGCTTGTATCTTTATTTGTTGCTGCTTTAATTTCCATAAATTTTGTAGTTGACATGGGCAGGTAGTGAATCATGTTAATTGATTCAATATCCTCATCTCTTTTTACAGCCATGATGTGAACTTTCCTAAAGTCCCAACTCATTCTAGCCACTAGGATGAGCTATAATCCTGGACAGAATCTGATATCCACCTGCTATCACTGGAGGTATATTAAGATCCTATAAAGTTGTTTTGGTGCACTTAGAAGTGATTCATACATGATGGTCTCCAAGGGCCTAAAATATGATCGAACTACTATGGGCTGCCTGTAAGAAAACTGATGGAACTGTGCCAAAAACTACAGCTAAGGGTTCTTTTTTGTCTTGTGCGTATCCTTGTTCCATGTCCGCCAAGGCTCTGCAGGCATGTGCTGTAGGTTTCTGTCTCTGCCACGAAACAGTACCAGAGTCTTTCTCTTATGTATCACATTGGAGGCTGAGAGGTTGCCCAGGCTTATAGTACCTTAACATTGGTGCATCCATAATCATCTGCTTCAGTGTCTCAAAAGCCTTTTGCTGTGGTGCTTCCCATCACCATTCTTTACCCTGCTTTATGAGTTCACTTAATAGAACAGCGGTAGCTGCCAACGGGGGACATAACTTGACAAGGCAAAAAAACAACAAGGGGACAACCTTATGTCGTGGAAGGAATTTTATTAAAAAGCCCGACTCCGGCCGAGTTTCGCCAAACAAGGCTGCATCAGGGGCTCAAGCCACAATCGTTGGTTATATAAACATCGTTAAAGAGCTTACATGTTTTCAGACATTGTGAGCAAGTCCTTGCTTGTGGTTAATCTTTGCGGTTTTAAGAGTTCTTTTTTATATTTCAAAATTGAAGACGGTGGAAATATTGTACCTAGGTTGACCTACTAGAATATGTAGCAGTGAGAGAATAATCAAGGTCTGGTTTGCTGTCCTTTTTAGGATATGTAGTCTCATATAACCAACGATTGTGGCTTGAGCCCCTGATGCAGCCTTGTTTGGCGAAACTCGGCTGGAGTTGGGCTTTTTAATAAAATTCCTTCCATGACATAAGGTTGTCCCCTTGTTGTTTTTTTGCCTTGGCTACGTGGGATCGCCTTCCGATTTGTTTTATTGGACCATAACTTGACAAGGCCATTTGTTATCCCCATGAACTGCTGTACCTCCTTCATATCACAGGGTGCCAGCATATCTATTATTGTTTTATTTTATCAAGATCTGGCTTCAGTCCTTTGGCTGTAAGCAGATGCCTTATGTATGGTACTTGTTTCTGTTTCAACTGCATCTTTTCTGGGTTCAGCTTTATATATCTTTCTATGCAGCACTGTAGAAATATACCTAGTTTATCATCGTGGTCCCTCTCATCTTGTGATCCGTTCCCCTACAATGAGGGTATTATCAGTAATCATTTATACCACAATAGTTCTTCTAACTCCTCCGTCAGTTTCTTCTGGAGTAGCTCAGATGATGGGCTGATTTTTTTATTGGCATTTGCAAAACACCTGTAGTGTCAAAAGGTGTTGCAGAAGTTGTGAGTCTACTGAATGGTTCATCTGGCTTTCAGCCCAATGTAAAAAGGTGTGCGATGAAACTATGCACTGAATTTCAGTATACAGTTTTTTTTTTAATTTAACCCACATGGTAAACAAAAAAATGTAATTCCTAATAGAGTAAGCAAATTGTATGCTAGTGCATGGGGAGATTAAAAAAAAAATAGCATGTAAACTCAAATTAAAATATGAACTCACCCCATCCAACCTCAGCAAAACCATTATCTGCTATGAGCCCTTCTGCCCAATATTGTCACTGTCGCAAACCCACCTAATGACACCACCTCTAAGAACCATGCATCTTGCCAGCAACTGACCCTTTGCGGGCTCTGCCCCCACCCTTTAGAACTCTGCCTCCTTCTACTAGGCTGGCCCCTGACTTCTTATCTTTCAGAAAATTATTAAAAATGTGGCTGTTTGAGGCAGCTTTTGGCACCAACCATTAACACTGAGCGCCCGTTTTCCACGCAACCTTACTGTATCGGCCTGTTTGTGTGGCAAAATCCACTCTTTACATCACAAATTATGAACATCTTGGTTTTCAAGAGATTAAGAGAGATATCTTCAATTGTGGGCAGTGGGTATTGACATCTTGTTGGTGCTGAATTTAGCGGCTTTGGGTCAATGCAGTCTTCAGAAGAGGCCTTCTTTACTACCTCCATAATAGTAATCCAATCTGAATTATCATAGCATGGCACTTTGATGCCTCTTTGGAGACTACCTAAGTTCTTGTGAAGTGGTTTTCTGAAATTCATTTGTAACTTCCTTCATGGCAGGCAGATCTGTTTTTAGCTGCAACTCCTCTTGCATACAGCATCAACTTTGAAACCTGGATAAAGTTATGTAAGATGCTTTCTCTTGTCAATGGACCAGTGCATGCCATCATCTTTTCTATATGTAGCCCATAAAATTCTGGTGTATTAGATCTATGACTTGCACTGTTTTGTATTCCAGCAATGATTTACGGCCATTGTCACCTATCACTACAAATTTTAACTGGTAATTTTCCTTGTGTCTTGGATTTGTGACCATAAGATACATTTCTCAAGTGGAGACATTGTACTTTTATTGTACAGAATAGGTGAATCAGTGCTCTGTTTTAGATGGTACCCTGAATCCATTGTCTCCCATAGTAGGGTGCTGAAACCGGTCGTTGGAGCCCCCCACCCAGTCAGGTTTTCAGGCTATTTCACATGAATATGCATAAGATAAATTTGCATGCACTACCTCCTATGTGTGCACATATTTACTATGCATATTCATTAGGGATATTCTGAAAACCCAACTGGCTGGGGTGAGGGATGGGTGGAGCCAAGGACCGGTCCTATGGAATTATATTGCATGTGACACTATTTGGTATTATCACAGGATACACTGCTGGTGGGGCAGGAATGACTAGGACTCTCTTTCTTGTCCCTCTGCACACCAAGGGTCTGGCTAAGCATGGGGGAAGGGTAGACAAAGTCAGGGGGGGGGGGTGTCATTTTTAAATATTGGGGATGGGCTTTGGAGGCCAGGGATGAGGTTATTCAATAGAAGTAGAGCTAAATTGTGGGAATGTCACCATGAATATCAGTGAAATGGGTTTGGAAGTCTGAGAAACTTTACCTTTGCCCCAACAACTACCAGGGAAATTTGGGAGGGGACTAGGGTAGGGGGTTGTGCTGATGCCATTGGAGTTGTATCCACTTTAAGTCAGTCAAACAGGACTATTGCTAGGCACCATAGTCTGAAGGGTCCCCAGGGGAAAGTTAGCTTATCTTTTGAAGTGTACAGTAGCTAAATTTCCTAGAATAGTACAGTGGCAATGTTTTTTAGTTGGTATGGCAATGGGCTGCTTTGCATATATTTTTTGCATGTGACACAGCTCATTACTTTTGAATTATTTTTGTGCTAAGCTACAAAATTCCCCAATAATGCATGGTGTGTTAATTGGGAAATAATGTATATTATTCAGTGATAATCCCCATTATTGTGATTTCATAACTTAGTAAATGGACTTCTTAATTAAATCGTCAGCTGTGTGTTTTGTGGAGATATACTGAAATTAGCTGCCATGCTCTTTCCCACTAGTTATCAACCTGGTCCTTGGGTCACGCCATCAGAATTTGTTGAAAATTGCATGCATAGATTAGAACATTGGTTCTCAGCCCAGTTCATAGGACATACCCAGTCAATTGGGTTTTCAGAATATCTACAATGAATATGCATGATTAGTACAATGAAGATGCATAGATTTGCAGCACTGCCTCAATTGTACACAAATCTATCTCAAGCATATTTAATTTATTGTGGACATCCTGAAAACCTGACTGACTGAGTATGTCTCGAGTGTTGAAAAGCACTGTTGTAATGTAAGCATGACTTTTCAACAAATTATGATGGTGTAATACAACCAAAAATGTAATTGTATAGTAAGACAACATCCTTAGCTCATACTGAACTGTTCTGATGAAGGATACATCGCTATCAAAGGCTAGTCAGAAATGCATTGAGGTAGTCCTATAAAATGGTCTCACCTACAATGTTGTTTATTGACCTCTATTTCTAGGCCACTGAGTGGACCTACAGTGATATCATTGTATTTGAAAAAAGTTCTAGAAACCATAGTTGTGTTGCATGCTTGAGGGCACAGCCACAGAACATTCCAGGCTAATTATTTAGGCCTAAGTACTTGTGTGACATTGATGACTATTTACAACAATATAATGACTGAATAATCTTCATTATTTTCAGGGGCAAACGCCATTCTATGTCTGCACCACAGCTGGGACAACAGTGTATGGGGCATTTGATCCTCTGGCAAATGTTGCTGACATTTGTGAGAAGTATGGACTCTGGATGCATGTTGATGTAAGACCTTTTGAAATATTGTTAGTAATTGCCATGCTTGGAACAATGTACCATTTATTCTGTCTGAAATTTAATACATAAGATGCTTTATATTTCCTTTTCAAAGTATTTACATATACAGTGAGTACACACTGATGAATAGATGCAAAATCTTATAATTAAGGGTGTGCCTATAGAAAATAAAACAGAAACAATATTAGTTTTTATCCCCATTCATGCATATGAATAGCATATAATAATGAAATGAGTTCTTTGTCTATGAGACCATGGCAACCTAAAGCACAATGCAACAGAGTTTGACAATCTGGCCCTGGTATCCTGATCTAACAAGTCTGATTTTCAGGCCATTCATAACTAATACAGACCTTCATTTTTATTTTATTTTTCTTAGGAGTTTCAATGACTTTTCCACTAAATGTGTTTCCTATGTGTTATAACAGTCATTTTTCTAATGATTTTTCTTTGTTATAACATTGAATCTATAAGAAACATAAAATAAAAACTGAAAATTAAGGCCCTTAATAATAATTATGCATAAGACATTTTGATTACGTTAGATCTCAAATGTACCTCATGGATATTCATTGTGGATGCCAAGAAAACAAGACCTTTTATATCAAAGACTGTAATATCTTATCGCATGCGAAAACGCCGTAGCACATTTTGATAAATGAGGGGTAAGTCAGATACAAAGGAAACAAGCAAGGAAGTACGCTCTATAGTCTCTGGCCCAGACATTTCCGTCAAACTGAGCACATCAGAAATAATAGGAGTCTAACGCCCTCTTGACTGCTTACCTTGTGGGGTATCCCTGGGTTCAGGACCAACATGGTAGGAGTCCCCCTAAGGCAGACTCTATCAGTACTCATGTTCTTGGTGCCTGGTGCCTCCACCTGGGGAAGCAGGTGTTAGTCGGTGGGATTTCCTTCCCTTTATCCCAGGAAACAAATGAGACTGTGAACAAGGCTATCAGTTTTTACAAGTATATATAGGTTTATTAGATTATACATGTATATACATTTCTACATGACTAAGCATATTGCTAATAGGATGTGTAACAGCACATTTATCTACTCGTGGTTAGTAGTTTCAAGCCATGCAACTATGTACATTTCTACAAGGTAGCAAGAACATTTAATATTTTGCAATTTGGGGTTGTTGGCCCCCACAGTATACCATCATATGGAATAGAAGGGAGCTCTTGCGTTCCCACTTAATCAAGTATTATTATTATCCTCCCCCTTTTATCCCAAGTCCTAACCATGTGAAAAGATGCAAATGGGCTAGTGGGCACTGTTGGCCTGGGGTCTGTTGTATTTAAATTGTCTCTTTCTGCTCTGCTGAGAGGTCTGCTCCACTGAAGGCTCCATGCCAATGCTGGGGTCCACACCTTCCTGGGGATCTGACTCTGCCTCCTGGTCTGTCACTGGGGTCCACACCCTCCTGGGGGACCTGACTGCCTCCCAGTCTGCTGCTGGGGTCCACTCCCTCCTGGGGGACCCAACTCCATCTCCCTGTCTGTTATTGGGGCCCCTTTCTTCTAGGGGACCACTCCATCTCTGGGTCTGCTGCTGGGGTCCCCTCACTCCTGGTAGACTGCTCCACCTCCAGATCTGCTTCTGGGGTCCTTTTGCTCCTAGGGGACTGCTCACTCTTCTGCTGGGATCCCCTTGCTCAAGAGGGACCCAGGGTTACCTCCCTTGGTCGGATGGTTTTCTCTGGCTTGGGTTTACAGCTCCACTAGGCTCATGGCTAGTGCTAAGTGATTCAAGCCCTCCACAGACTCAACTTTCAGTGATTTTAGCTCCGCTAAGCTCATGGCCAGTCATTTGCTGTTACCCATGATAGCCCCCTTTACTGCCCTTACCCGCAAGGATGCCAACACCAAACATTGGCCACCCAAAGCTATTGAAGCATTTCAGAAGTTAAAGAATGCTTTTGCTGACAAGCCTTGCCTATGTCACCTAAATTCTACATGACCCTTCATCTTAGAGGTAGATGCCTCTACCCTGGGGGTAGGGGCCATTCTCAGTCAACACACTCAGAAGGGGTACTTCATCCATGTTATTTCTTTTCTAAGATGTTCTCCCTGGCTGAATTCAATCACAGCATTGGAGATTGAGAACTCTTGGCCATCAAACTGGCTTTTGAGGAATGACACCATCTACTCGAAGGAGATCAATACTGTGTTAAAATATACATGGACCACAAGAACCCCGAACATGTAGATCAAACTCAGCAGCTTAATGCAAGACAAAACCATTGGTCTTTGTTCTTCACTCACTTCAATTTCAAATTATGATATCGCCCTGCACTCAAGAACCAACAGGCAGAAGTCCTCTCTCACTATTTCCAGTCCTAGGATGTCCCAGAACCTCCCAGGATATCATTGATCCCTCTAAGATATTCCTAGTGACTACAGTACCCATCCCTCTAGAAAAGACAATTGTACCTTTCAGATTGCATGAAAAGGTGTTGAAATAGGCCTATGACTCCTGTTTCGCAGATCACCTGACTAGGCATGAATCCTTGAATTGCTTCAATGACATTACTGGTTGCCCCAAATGAAGCAAGATATCAAGGCCTAGTTGACTCGTGCCCTACTTGTGCATAGCAAAAAGCACTATATGACCAACCCTGAAGGCTGTTACAGTCATTGCCAGCCCCCAGGGAACCTTGAACCCACCTGTCCATGGAATTTATTATGAAACACTCTATCTCTAACGGCGCTTCCATGATTTGGGTGATGATTGATCGATTTTCGAAGATGGCACACTTCATCCCATTACCAGGCATTCCATCCATGCCAGAGTTGGCACGTCTCTTCACCCTCCACTTCTTTTGCCTACATGGCCTACCTAAGCATATGTTATCAGATAGAGGAGTTCAATTCACTGCAAAGTACTGGTGCTCTCTCTGAAAAGGTTTGGTATCATGCTCAATTACACCATGGCTTATCACCTGCAAGGCAACCAGTCATACCTTTAAGACCTTCCTCCACTCTTACAATAATGAGTGCCAGGATAACTGGTCCACTCTCTTACCTTGGGCTGAATTCTCCCATACTAATCACATCAATGCAGCCACCAGTTCCTCCCCTTTCCAGCTGGTCTATGGAAAATAGCCTCTGCCCCCTCTGTCACTGCCTGTGACAATTTATTCTCCTGCAGCTCAATTCTCTGACCAGGAATGGCATGAACTATGGGAACAGACTAATCAGTTGATCAACAAGGCCGCTGCCCGAGCCAAGAAAATGGAAGATGCCCAAAGAAGGCCAGACCCTAAGTTCAAAGATGGAGAGAAGGTTTGGCTGCGTAATCAACACTTGCTCCTATGACTCTCCTCTATGTATATGGCACAACACTATATTGGACCTTTCTCAGTGCTTCGGCAACTGGGCCCTCTTACATACCAATTAAAGCTACCACCCATGTTAAAGATCCACAATTTGTTTCACGTTTTACTTCTTAAGCCAGTAGTACTTTCTTGATCCTCCAGAGTGCCACCCGAACCACAGGAGGTGGCCGCTGACGAAGATGTTATATTTGCGGTCCAAGAAGTCCTGGATTTCCAGCAGAGGGGAAAAGAGTCAAGCATCTGATCTCATGGAAGAACTACAGCCCAGAAGGAATCTCATAGGAGCCATCCTCCAAAATCTTGGATCTTAACCTCCAGACTTTCACCAAAGGTACCTCAGGAAACCCAAAGTCTCAGGGAGAGTCTTAGTGGGGGGGGGGGGGGGGAGGTTATTAACCCCGTGAACCACTGCCCTCACCTCTGGTCCTGAGCTGACTGCACTATCCCCCAAAGTGAAGCACCAGCTGACCCTTCACACAGTGCAGTGGTGCAAGGCCACTCTCAGATGCAGTGAGAAGCTGCTGGCTTCCAACGCGTCGCTAATTCCAATGCTCCAAGCCTCTCCCTGGGGGTCCAGCGGGGGTCCGGAAAACGATCTCCTGCCGCGAATCGTTTTCCGTACGGAAAATGGCGCCGGCAGGAGATCGACTGCAGGAGGTCGTTCAGCGAGGGTCCAGAACCCCCGCTGAACGACCTCCTGCAGTCGATCTCCTGCCGGCGCCATTTTCCGTACGGAAAACGATTCGCGGCAGGAGATCGTTTTCTGGACCCCCGCTGGACCCCCAGGGACTTTTGGCCAGCTTGGGGGGGCCTCCTGACCCCCACAAGACTTGCCAAAAGTCCAGCGGGGGTCCGGAACGACCTCCTGCAGTCAAATCGTGTTGGTCTATGGCTGCCGCCATTTTGCGTCGCCATTTTGAAAAATGGCGCCGGCTGAAGACAACACGATTCAATTGCAGGAGGCCGTTCTGGACCGCTGCCGTTCCGGACCGCCGCTGGACCCCCAGGTAATTTAAGGCATTTGGGGGGGGGGTTCGGGAGGGTGGGGGATTTAATTTAAAGGGTCGGGGGTGGGTTTTAGGGGGTTTTAGTGTGCCGGCTCACGATTTTCACGATTTTCATGATACTTTAAACACCCAAACGGCAACAATACAATTCCCTCCCCCTCCCAGCCGAAATCGATTGTTAAGACGATCAAGGACACGATTCACATCTCTACTTTCGAGCATCAGGCACGGAATCAAAGGACTTGGTCACGCTTTGGTGTGAGATGTGAAGCTGAGCCAGATAAAGGAGAGCAAATCTAATTTTCTTTTATTTATTTATTTATTTATTAAAGGCTTTTATATACTGACTTTCTTGATACAAATCAAATCAACTCGGTTTACATCGAACTAAGCAGTATCTGTAAACCAACCAATCAACAAGAGACAATTTAAAAGGAGCATAAAGTTACATTATAACAAGGATGCCTTAACTGGGAGTAGGTAAAAAGAGAGGGAGAACGAAGATAAAGTACTATATACAATAGAGTATGGGAGGGAGGCAAGGAGCCAACCTCATGATAACTTGTAAGCGTGATTTAGCATTTGTTTATTTACATAAATGATGGAACAATTCTAAGTCAGGCTGTTGGGCTAGAGGCGGGGAAGGCTCGGCAGAACAGCCATGTCTTTAGTTTCTTTTTAAAAGTTAGTAGACAAGTTTCCTGCCTGAGGTCCGGAGGCATGGCGTTCCAGATGGAGGGACCTGTGATAGAGAATGTCCTGTCTCTGATGTTTGAATGGTGTACAATTTTGATTGGAGGAACATGTAAGGATCCCTTGTAGGCATCCCTTAAGGGTCTGGCCGTCGAGTGCAATTTGAGAGGGTGTAGCAGATCAAGAGGGGTCTGATAGTGAATATTTTTGTGGATAATTGTGAGTGATTTATAGAGAATCCTGAAGTTTACTGGGAGCCAGTGAAGATCTTTTAGAATGGGAGAGATATGCGCGCTCCGATTGGTATTCGTCAAAATTCTCGCTGCTGCATTTTGGAGCAACTGGAGGGGTTTTATAGTAGAAGCCGGGAGACCTTGCAAGATGGAATTGCAGTAGTCAATCTTGGAGAACAGAATGGATTGGAGGACAGATCTGAAATCGTAATGGAATAGGAGCGGTTTGAGTTTTTTGAGTACTTGTAGCTTGTAGAAGCACTCCTTTGTAGTGTGTGTTATAAATTGCTTTAGGTTCAAGTGACTATCAATTATGACTCCAAGATCTCTAGCGTGGGATATTTGTATGTTAGATTGCAGTTGGTGATGGAAGGGACTGCCTTCTGGGGTGATTAGCAATAGTTCTGTCTTGGAATGTTGAGCACCAGGTTGAGGCTTGAAAGGTGATGGTTGATCGTTTGCAGGTGAGAGTTCCATAACTTGAGTGTTGAGTCCAGTGAATTGGATATGGGGATTAAAATTTGAACATCGTCTGTGTATATATAGAACTTAAGTTTTAGATTTGAGAGTAAATGGCAGAGAGGGAGTATGTAGATGTTAAACAGGGTGGGCGATAAGGAGGAGCCCTGGGGGACTCCGAATGGGGCATTAGTGTGAGAGGATTCTTTGTTATTGATTTTAACCTGATAGCCTCTATTGCTAAGGAAGGAGTCGAACCATTTAAGAGCTGATCCTGCAATTCCTATGTCTGATAGCCAGTTTAGAAGGGTATTATGATTTACAATATCGAAAGCTGCCGAGATGTCAAGAAGGGCTAGGAGGAATGACTGTCCTTTATCAAAGCCAATGTATATTTGATCAAGGAGTGAGATGAGGAGGGTTTCGGTATTATGTTCTTTTCGGAAACCGTATTGTGACGGGTGTAGGATTTTATGGTCTTCTAGGTAATTTGAAAGTTGCTTATTTACGATTTTCTCCATGATCTTAGCTACAAACGAGAGATTTGAAATGGGGCGGTAGTTGTTGAAGTCGTCCGGATCCAGGTTCGGTTTTTTGAGTATGGGTTTGAGGGTGGCCGATTTGAGAGCATCTGAGAATATTCCATGTGAGAGGGAACAGTTGATAATATCAGCTAGATATTTGGAGATGTATTCTGGTATGAGAATCAGAAATTTGGAAGGTATTTGGTCCAGAGGGTGGGTCGAAGGTTTCATTCTTTTTATCAGATTTTCCACCTCTATAGTGTGAGTAGGATCAAAGGATTCTAAGCTTATGTCTGTGTTCGGTAGGTGGAGGGTATCCGGTGATGAGATCTGAGCAGAGACCTGTGAATTCTTTGTGTTTCACTGTGACTCGGGGGGAAAATCTTGAAAGACCAGAATTTTAGCGTGGTCATAGAGAAACTCCTGCGTCTTGCGATAATGCTGCAGAACCAGAGATTTATGCACATAATGAAGAAATCTCGCAATGACTACACGAGAGCAGCGATTTTGTTCACCCTCAGTCCAGCGGCCAATGCGATGTGCATGCTCCAGCAGGCCTCCCGATGGTGATGCAAGAGAGTGATAAGGGGTTTATTAGACCCTGTAAATTCTCCTCGATGTATTCTGACATCGCCTTGTTCTCAATCGCTGAGAGTGGATAGTCCTTTAGGAGGTTCAGTATTGGGTTTCAGACTTATGGCACAGTCATAAGACCTATGCGGAGGAAGGATGTCAGCAGCTTCTTTGGAAAACACATCACTAAAGGATGCGTATTGGGGTGGCAGTCCCGGCAAACTGGAGTAGTAGGCATGCAGATGACAGGAGAAATCTCCTTAAGGCACTTCCCATGACAACCTGGGCCCCAGCGGGAGAGTTCCAAGGATGCCCAGTCAAATTGGGGTTGGTGCAACTGCAACCAGGGTAACCCCAGGTCGATAGGGTGCATGGCCTTCTCTAACACAAAGAAGAGAATTGATTCAGTATGGAGAGCTCCGGTGCGGAGAGTTACCGGTACAGTTTGGCAGGTCACGTCACCCGGTAAGGGCTCTCCATGGATGGAGGATAGGAATAGTGGAACCTTCAAAGTGACGAGGGGAATCCTCAGATGCTCCACTAGGCGTCGAAGAATAAAGTTGCTTCCTGCCCGTGAATCCACCAGGGCAAGAGTTTTAACCTTAGACAGTCCACAGATCAAGGAGACTGGGAGAGAGAGCGGAGGAGAGGGCGTAGTAAGGCCTAAGAACAGTCTCCTGCAGGACTTAGGCCCGTCCATTTCCCAGATGAATTGGGCATGTTGGGACATCGTGACCAGTCTGTCCACAGTACATGCATCGACCATGCCTCTTCCAAAGTCTTCTCTCTTTGGAAGTCAAATGTTTGCGACCAAGTTGCATCGGTTCATCTCCACTGGCAGCAGGAATTACTGGAACCATCTGAGGTGCAGGTTTAGCACTAGCCTCCTTCTGACCAAGTCCTCTATTAGGCCGGAGCTCCTTCACCTTATCACGAAGCCAGTGATCAATCCTAGTAGCCAAAGCCACTAGTTCATCCAGCGAGTCAGGTGTTTCACGAGCGGCCAGCTCGTCTTTCAAATGAGTATCCAGGCCTTTGAAGAAGAGGGTCTTCAGGAATTTGGGGTCCCAGCAGAGTTCTGTAGCAAGAATCTTAACCTCTATCGCAAAATCAGCCAGTGGTCGGTTGCCTTGTTTCAGGTCCACCAGAGCAGAACTGGCAACGGTCACTCGAGCAGGATCATCGAAAAAGGATTTAAATAAGTCCAAAAATCCATCTATGTCCTGCAAAATAGGATCCTTGCATTCCCACAGAGTAGAGGCCCAAGACAAGGCCCTTCCATCAAGATAAGACAGAATGTAAGTAGTCTTGGAAAAAGCAGTTGGGAACTGAGAAGGCTGTAATGCAAAATGCATGATGCACTGGTTTAAATCTCTCCAGAGAAATGAACTGGAGCAGCCAGCAGTACAGCAGTCTTTAAATTTACTTCATGTAACTAACCTTCATTGCTGGAATTAGCACCTTGGGTCTTCTGTGTGTACAGCTGATGAAACGCTGAAGTGAGTTTCTGCAATGCGTCTTGCTGTTCAGAAATGCGCAGGGCCAGGCCCGGAATGGCCTGCAGGGCATTGAGCTGTGCCAGATCCATGGAGTTAGCAATCTGTTATTGTTTGTAAGGTTTTGGGTGGACTCTTGGACACTGTGGCTGCTGACCACGCCCATGGGGGAAGTCCCATGAGGGGCCACAGGTCAGGCTCAGCTTTAGGACACACAACACAGATAGATATTTTATTAACAGTATTGAGGAGCCACCAGAGGTGGCAGTAGTGAGCAGAGATGAAGCCCGGCTGGGCTTGTAGTCCCTCAGGCTCTGGAACAGCTGTGCTGTAGTGAAGAGAAACTGAGATAGTGAGTACAATGAAGTATATGCAGGGTTCTGGAATAGAGCCTCGTTGGTTGAATACTCACACAACGGTTTCTCTTGGTAGGAATCACAGAAGCTGGAAAGCGGCAGGCCCTCAAGGAGCCAGTACCTGGTTCCAGAGAATAGCTCTGAGAGAAGTAGATGGTAACTCACTGATGGTATAGGCAGCGGTATCTTCCAGGCAGAAGTGAAGTCCAGGCAGCGAGTCCGAGAACATGGGCCCTCGAGGAGCAAGTACTGGTTCCAAACAGCGACCTGAAAGAGAAGAGAGAGGCCCCCGAGGAGTAGGTACCCCAAATAAAGTAAGTCCAATAATGGAGAGGCAGAGTAGCTAGGTATGGAGAGCAAATCCCATCCGTAAGGAATCCCTGACCTTGCTAACTCGATTAGCTAACAGTAGCGTAGGCTTTTTGTATCCGTGTTGCGTGACATCATCACAGGGGGACGCCCCTGAGGTTCGCGCCAAAGAAAGTATTTGAAGCAGGGCCGTGCGGCGCGAGTGCCCTAAGGCAGCTGGACAGCATGGCGGGAGGCAGCGCCCAAGCTGGACCGGGGACGCTGGAGAGGATGGCAGGCAGACGCCGCGGCAGCCAAACATTCGTCATCTGCGGGAGGAGTCGCCAGACAGGTAAGGAGGGCAGAGTGGAGACGTCGGGCAGCAACAGTCGTAACACATACGCCTTATCATTTTGGTTGCCCTTCTCTGTACTTTCTCCAGTGCAACTGGTGCAACAGAAAATGATCCTGTAGCAAGGACCTGCTCTCCAGGTGGTGCATTGTCCTCTCGCACCAAGGATGTTTCTCCCAAGGTTTCTGCCTAGGAGGCAAGGGTTAGGTTGGCCATCATAGTTGGTGATTTGTTTATTAGGAATGTAGACAACTGGGTGACTGGTGGGCGTGAGGATCACCTGGTAACATGCCTACTTGGTGTGAAGGTGGCAGACCTTACGTGTCACCTAGATCGGATTTTAGACAATGCTGTGGAGGAGCCAGCTGTGAGCACCAACAACATAGGAAAATATAGAGGGAGGCTCTGTAAGCCATGTTTAGCTGAAATCTAGAACCTCCAGGGTAGCATTCTCTGAAATACTCCCTGTTCAATGCGCAGGTCCCCAGAGGTAGGCAGAGCTCTGATATCTCAATGCATGGATGAGATAATGGTGCAAGCAAGAGAGATTCAGTTTTGTAAGGAACTGGTGAACCTTTTGGGGAAGGGAGAGTCTCTTCCAAAGGGATGGGCTTTACCTTACCCAGGGTAGAACCAGGCTGCGGTGCTAACCTTTAAAAAGGAGATAGTGGAGCTTTTAAATTAAATCAAAGGGGAAAGCTGACAGTTGCTCAGCAGTGCATGATTCGGAGGGAGGTATCTTCGAAGGATACTAATAAAGCATTTTAGAGTTAGGGCATCCCGACAGTGAGGTTCCAATAATAAGAAAAGTAGTCCAAGTGCTTGTAATTAAAGAATCACCTGAGCTAAAAGATTTTATTTTATGCCTGTCATCTGAAGATCAGAATGTTATAAACAAAAAATGCACTTTGAAATGTTTGTATGTTAATGCCAGAATTCTAAGTAAGATGGGAGATTTAGAGTGTATAGCAGTTAATGATCACAGACTTAATTGGCTTTTTTTTGGACTTGGGCTGAGGAGAAGCTAGGTACTTGGACCGGTGAGCTGATCCAGATCAGTAGCCTTCCAGAACTCACTAAGTGATTTCTTACTCATTTTTATATGTATACTTGTGGTGTTTAATTGCAAAAGTGTTGTCTGTATTGGGCATTTCTCCTTTGGGGCAGGTGACTCATTGTGTATTGCAGGAGGCCATTACAAACTCCTCAATCTGATTTAGATTGCAAGGAGACACCCATAACTACAGATTCTTTTGGCCAGTTAAGTAAAAAAAAGCTAGTTAGACTTATTTTAGACTGCTTTCTTGGTGATATTCTTCTGTATTTCTGTAGTTCAAGCACTGTAATCTCTTTATTTTTCTAGGTAGTCAGCTTGTTTGGGGGAGGGGATGTTAAATCAATAGCAGATACAAAGTCTGATGAACAGCCGTGGGCAAGTGTTAACTGTTTAATTCTTCCCCACCTGACCCCTCTACCACTCACCCCTGGGTTTGTTCTCCTAATATAGCCTGCCTGGATACATAATTGAAAACAAGATAATTTGGAAATTTGGCAATTCCTTAGGTGTTCTCCATCAAATCAATTGAGCAGAATGAGGACTATCCAATGTAACAACTGTGGAGCCTTTATTTTGTGGCAAATCATTTATTTATTTAAAAATTTTATATACCGACGGTCGTTGGGAACATCTCATTGGTTTACATGAAACAGAATGCAGCGAACAAGCTTTACATAAACAAGGAACTGAAGTAATAAAAACTGAAGTAATAAAACAAGGAACTGAAGTAATAAAATTTTGGGCTAGCAAGGCACCGGGAAGGTGAAGAGCTATACATATAGATCATCTGGAAGCTTAGGGCTTGCCCCATTTGTTCAGATCTCTCTTCCATGAAAAAGAAGTTGACTCAAATTAAAGCTGAATCAGCTGCAATAAAAATATCAGAAACTACCAAAAACTCCTCTCTCACTTTATAGTAATCAGGAATTACCACAGAAAAATCAAAAGCCCAGAAAAAAGGGTTTACAGTGGGCTCAGATAGGATAAGACATGTAACCCATAGACACCCATTCCACACAACTGTGCAGCCCACATGTCCAACCCCACTTACACAGAGTGTACAGGAACCCAAGAACAACTGGATTACAGTGGGCTCTGGTAGAGTAAGACATGTAATGTAGAGACCCACACTCTTTCAAGTGACAAAAGTACTAAATGCCTTCTCTGTATTAGATAATCAAGAAGGGTTTGCAATAGAGACTGGTGATATCTGAAAAGAAAGAAGAAACCCAATGCACACAGAAATTCCATAATACAATCAATAAACATAAGAAAAAGTTCATTGTGCTGGATGACTCAGTCATCAGAGGTACTAATTTGGGAACTTATTTTGAGGAAAACACTACAGTTAAAAGCCTTCCAAGATCATCAGCTGGTAGAAATGCTATTCAAATAGTCAAGGCAATCAAAGAAGAAAGCAAAGACTGTAAAGTTTACATTATCATCCATCTGGAAACCAATGACCTTGCTAGAAATAGCATCTTAGTGGTACAGAGAAATTTCCAGTCTCTGGCGAAGAATATTAGTCACATGGTAAAGACTTTTGCTTTTTCTGAAGTGTTACCTGTTCATGGAAAGGGGAAAGAGAGGCTAAGCCATATACATAACTTCAAGGCATAACTCAAAATTTGGTGTAAGGAACAACATTTTGAATATATTGAAGGCTGGGGCTGTGTATGGAACAGTAAAAGGCTCTATGTCAAAGATGGCTTACATCTTTCTGTGGCAGGAAAAAGCATCCTAAGAGATAAATTCAAATCCTATCCCATAAGGCATTTAAACTGGACTGTGGGGATGGCAGAAGGAAATTAGAATGTCACCCCCCAAATACAACTACAAAGGAAATGGGTGAAGGGGATAACAAAAGTCAGCTGAATTAGACACAAAACAAGTCCAAGAAAAGCAGTAATCTGAACGAGAAAAGCTGGAAAGTATGAGCACAAATGCTCATAGCCTAGGCAATAAAATCCCAGACCTGTAAGCCCTAATGGTGGAAGCGGACTTGGACATTGTTGCTGTGTTGCTGTCAAAGAGACATGGTTCACGGAATCTCATGATTGGGATATGGACATACTGGGCTATAACTTGTTAAGGAAGGACAAAGAAGAAAGAAAAGAGGGAGGAGTAGCTCTTTATGTCATAAACAATATCCAAGCAACTGAGCTGCAAGGACATTGGGGTAAAGAAGAAGCATTATGGGATGTCCTAAAAAAAAGATGATCATGCATCCATTTTTACTGCAGTGGTTTACAGGCCTCTAAATCAAATGGAAGAACTAGACAGAGATCTGGTTGAAGACATCCAAAAGATGGGAAAGAAGGGAGAAGTGGTGATTGTTAGAGATTTTAATCTGCTGGATATAGACTGGAGAATCCCTTCTACAGAATCTAACAGAAGTAGACAGATAGTGGATGTCCTGCAAGGGGCTCTGTTCAAACAAATGGTAATGGATCCTACTAAGGAGGGAGCTATACTTGATTTAGTGCTCACTAATGGGGATAATGTCTCTAATATGTTGGTGGGTGCTCACCTCAGCACCAGGGATCGTCAAACGGTATGGTTTGATATTGCAAATAGGATACAGAGAAGTCACATGAAGACTCGAGTTTTGCATTTCAAAAATACGGACTTTGTTGAAATGGGAAAGTACCTGGAGGGAGAACTAGAAGATTGGGAGAAAATGAGAGAGGTGGAACAATAGTGGGCCGAGCTAAAAGGAGCAATTACAAAGGCAACTAATCTATGTGTTAGAAAAGTAAAAAAAAGCAAGAGAAATAAAAAACCTTTCTAGTTCTGAAAGGAGGTGGCTGATAAAATAAAAGCAAAACGAACAGCATTCAAGAAACATAAAGGATCAAAAAGGGAAGAAAACAAGGAAGAATATCTGGTGAAACTGAGGGAGACAAAGAAAGAAATCAAGAAAGCAAAAAGTCAACAGAAGAAAGGATTGCCAAAGAGGTAAAGCAAGGTGACAAATCATTTTTCAGATACATTAGAGAAAGGAGAAAGGTCTAAAGTAGTATAGTGAAATTGAAAGGTGAAAAGGATCAATGTGTGGAGAGAGACGAAGAAATGGCTGAAATATTAAACAAATACTTCAGTTTGGTATTCACTAAAGAAGACTCTGGAGAAGGACCATCACTAGTTAACAAGAAAATGGAGGGGGGTGGAGTAGACAAAAAACTCTGTTTATTGAAGAGAATATATAGGAAGAGCTGATTGACTTTTTTGATTGGGTGACTAAGGTATTGGATAGAGGAAGAGCGCTCAATGTGATCTACTTGGATTTCAGCAAAGCTTTTGAAACAGTCCCGCATAGGAGGCTTGTGAATAAAATGAGAAGTTTAGAAGTGAGCGCCAAGGTGGTGTCCTGGATTACAACTGGTTGATGGACAGAAGACAGCGTGTGATGGTAAATGGAACCTACTATGAAGAGAGAGAGGTATTAAGTGGTGTGCCATAAGGATCTGTGTTGGGACCGGTACTGTTTAATATCTTTGTGAGCAACATTGCAGAAGGGATAGAAGGTAAAATTTGTCTTTTTGCAAATGATATTAAGATCTGCAACAGAGTGGACATGCCAAAAGGAGTAGAGATATTGAGACGTGATTTAAGAAAGCTTGAACGATGGTCGAAAATATGGTAGCTGGGATTCAATGCCAAGAAATTCAGAGTCATGGATCTCGGGTGTGGTAATCCAAAAGAGCTGTACGTCTTGGGGGGTAAAGGGCTGTTGTGCCTGGAGCAAGAGAGGGACCTTGGGGTAATAGTGTCTAGCAATCTGAAGATGGCGAAGCAATGTGACAAGGCAGTAGCTAAAGCCAGAATAATGCTTGGCTGCATATAGAGAAGAATAACCAGTACGAAAAAGTAAGTGATAGTCCCCTTGTACAGGTCCTTGGTGAGGCCTCACCTGGAGTATTGTGTTCAGTTCTGGAGACCATATCTCCAAAGGGACAGATACAGGATGGAGGTGATCCAGAGAAGGGTGACAAAAATGGTAGGGGGGTCTCCTTCAAATGACTTTTGAGCAGAGGTTAAAGGACCCAAATATGTATACCCTGGAGGAGAGGAGGTGCAGGGGAGATATGATACAAACCTTCAGATACCTGAAAGGTTTTAATATGCACAATTGACAAACCTTTTCCATTGGAAAGAAATCAGTAGAACTAGGGGTCATGTAATGAAATTCCAGGGAGGATGACTCAGATCCAATGTCAGAAAATATTTCTTCATAAAGAGGGTAGTGGATGCCTGGAGTGCCCTTCCGGAGAAGGTGGTGAAGACAAAAACTGTGAAAGATTTCAAAGGGGCATGGGATAAACACTATGAATCCCTAAAGACTAGAAGATGGAAATGAAGAAAAGAGTGCATGGGAGTAGCTTGCTGGTGTGGCATTTACTACCCTTAACCAATAAGCATTCATACTGCTGATGCAATTCCATGATTGCTCTCTACTGTAACAGCAGGGGGGAAAGAGGAAAAGTGGAATTAGATTCAGACAGCAACCAACAAGGACAATGGATTTTACTGTCTGGGAAAACAAATACGCATGCAGGGAAAATAAATAAGCATGGGATTAACTTGCTGGTGTGGTGGTTACTACCCTTAACCAATAAGCCTGATACTTTGGATGCAACTTCAACATTGCTTTCCAGTTCAAAGGCAAGAGGTAACAGGGAATTGGACTCAGACAGTAACCAACAAGGGCCCTGACTTTGACAGTTTGGGAAAATAAGTAAGGGGGTGACTTGTATGGCACAGCAGATGCTACCATAAGCGTGCTGGGAAGACTGGATGGACCATTTGGTCCTTTTCTCCCATCATTTTCTATATTTCTATGTTTCTATCTCAGAGACATGGTGGAAAGAGGATAACCAATGGGATAGTATTATACCAGGGTACAAATTATACCGCAATTTCAGAGAGGAGCAACTTGGTGGCGGGGTGGCGCTTTATGTCCAGGATGGCATAGAGTCCAGCAGGATAAAGATCCTGCAAGAGATTAACAGGTCGATACAGTACAGTGCGCTCCGGTGGAGCACACTGTTAACCAGCATTTGGACGCGCGTTTTTGATGCACTAGCTTTACCCCTTATTCAGTAAGGGGTAATAGCATATCGAAAACGCACGTCTAACCCCCCCGAGATTAATAGCGCCCACAACATGCAAATGCATGTTGATGGCCCTATTATATAGTCATTCCCGTGCGATACAGTAAGTAAAATGTGCAGCCAAGCCACACATTTTACTTTAAGAAATTAGCGCCTACCCAAAGGTAGGCATTAATTTCTGCCGGTGCTGGGGAAGTGCATAGAAAAGCAGTAAAAACTGCTCCTGTCCAAAAAGAGGTGCTAGGGACACGCTAGTGCCTCTTTTTACTGTGGACCCTAATTTAAATAAATTAACTTACTGAATCACGCACACAGGAGAGCAGGCACTCGCCTGGCTCTCCCACGATTTTTACTGTATCGGCCCGTAAATGCACAAGCAAATCTTTATAGGTAGAAATCCCTTGAGTATAGCAATAGGAGTATACTACTGTCCACCTGGCCAAAATGATATGGACAGAGAAATGCTAAGAAAAATTAGGAAAGCTAACTAAATTAGTAGTGCAGTAATAATGGGAGATTTCAATTACCCCATTATTGACTGGGTAAGTGAAACATCCGGACATGCTAGAGAGATAAAGTTCCTGGATAGAATAAATGAAAGAGCAATTTTAGTTCTTCTTAGTGGAACAAAGGATTTGGTGAGAGAGGTAATGGTGGTGGGGCCGCTTGGCAATAGTGATCATAATATGATCAAATTTGAATTAAAGACTGGAAGGGGGACAGCAAGTAAATCCGTGGCTCTAGCACTAAACTTTCAAAAGGGCAACTTTGATACAATGAGAAAAATAGTTTAAACCCACCCCTCCCCCCCAAAAAAAAAACAAACCTGAAGGTGCAGCTACAAAGTTAAGTGTACAACAGGCATGGACATTGTTCAAAAAAAATACCATCTTAGAAGTTCAGTCCAGATGTATTCCACGCACTAAGAAAATTGGAAGGAAGGTCAAATGATTGCCAGCATGGCTAAAAAGTGAGGTGAAAGAGGCTATTTTAGCCAAAAGATCTTCCTTCAAAAATTGGAAGAAGGACCCATCAGAAGAAAATATGATAAATCATAAGCATTGGCAAGTTAAATGTAAGACATTGATGAGACAAGCTAAGATAGAATTTGAAAAGAAGTTGGCAGTACAGGCAAAAACTCACAGTAAAAACTTTTTAAAATATATCTAAAGCAGACTGTGAGGGAGTCAGTTGGACCTTTAGATGACTGAAGGGTTAAAGATGCTCTTAGAGAAGATAAGACCACTGAGGAAAGACTAAACAAATTCTTTGCTTTGGTATTTACTGAAGAGGATGTTGGTTTTCAAGGGTGATGATTCACATGAAGTGAACAAAATGATGGTGAACCTGGAAGATGATGTAGGCCAGATTGACAAACTCAAAAGTAGTAAATCACCTGGACCAGATGGTATACACCCCCAGGGTTCTGAAATAATTAAAAAAATGAAATTTAGGACCTATTTCAATTAATTTGTAACCTATCATTAAAATCATCCATTGTACCTGAAGACTGGAAAATGGCCAATGTAACCCTGATATTTAAAAAGGATTGCAGGAGTGATCTGGGAAACTAAAGACTGATGAGCCTGACTTCAGTGCTGGGAAAAATCATGGAAACTGTTATAAAGAATAAAATCACAAATCATTTAGTTAGACATGGTTTAATGGGTCACAGCCAGCATGGATTTGCCTCATAAATCTCCTACATTTTTTTGAAGGGGCGAATAAACATGTGGACAAAAGTGGTCTATTTAGATTTTCAGAAGGTGTTCGACAAAGTCCCTCCTGAGAGGCTTCTAAGAAAACTAAAAAGTCATGGGATAGGAGGCAATGTCCTTTTGTGGATGCAAACTGATTAAAAGACAAGAAACAGAGAGTAGGATTAAATGGTCAGTTTTCACAGTGGAAAAAGGCAAACAGTGGTGTGCCTCAGGGAGCTGTACTTGGACTAGTGCTTTTTAATATATTTATAAATGATCTGGAAAGGGGCATGAAAAGTGAGGTTATCAAATTTGCAGATGACACAAAATTATGTAGAGTAGTTAAATCTCAAGCGGATTGTGATAAATTGCAGACATTGAGAGACTGAAAGATTGGGCTTCGAAATGACAGATGAAATATAATGTGGACAAGTGCAAGGTGATACATATGGAAAAATAACCCTTGCTTTAGCTACACAATGTTAAATTCTATCTAGGATTTTCACCCAGGAAAGAGATCTAGGCATTAGGCATCATAGTGGATAATACATTGAAATTGTCGGCTCAGTGTGCTGTGCCGGACAAAAAAAGAAAACAGAATATTAGGAATTATTAGGAAGGGAATGGTGGGTGTCATAATGCCTCTTTATTGCTCCATGGTGAGACCACACATCAAATACACTGTGCAATTCTGTTCACCACATCTCAAAAAAGATATAGTTTGTCCTGGCAGACAAAGGACTGGTACCATACCCATTGCTTCATTCTCTCCTGCCTCCCCAGCTGTTCAAGGTGTCACCTTCTCATGCCACCTCCCAGCTACCACTTCTGTTTGTCCTCCCAGTCATCTGTCATGCTGCTGGATTTTATTCGAAAACAGAAATACAAATGGTAACTTACTTGCAATTATAAAATTAGGGACATGCAAAAATGCTCATGTTGTTATACCTCACATCTATCGTATTTCTTGTAGGCAGCCTGGGGTGGTGGACTATTGATGTCAAAAAAACATGCCTTCAAACTTAATGGCATTGAGAGGTAAGTGATTGAAAGTTGGATTTTGCTCACTGTTAGTACATAAGCATCTCTCAAGGCCTTAATTTATTAAATGATTACCTTTATCACCTAGGGCCAATTCTGTCACCTGGAATCCACACAAAATGATGGGTGTTCCACTTCAGTGCTCTGTCATCCTGATTCGTGAAAAGGTAAATTCTTGTCCTTTCCTTATCTATGCGTTTGGTTTCTACCGTGATCTGGGACCGCCGCTTCTGACAACTGCAGAGGCGTTCCCCAGAAGCAGGAGGCTACCGTGATCCTAAAGGCAAACTTGCAAAAAAGATATGGGGCGAAGGGGGGGGGGGAGGGGAAGGGTAGGGGTGGGCATGGAGGGGGGGGGTCAATCTGGAGGGTGCAATTTTGAATTTTTACAGTTAGAAGGAAAGTCAGAGCAGGGGATGGGTGAGGGGCAGGGGATTCCCCGCGGCACAAATTTCACATCGTACTTTAAATGGGACATTTTTGGGAGGTGACTAGTTCAGCCCCCTAGGAGCTGGGAGGTGAGAGGGAGGCGCGGGACAGGCTGCAATTTTTTTTTTAACGGGAACAAACCTTAATCGTATATATTGTTGTTTGAATATTTCCAGTTTTGTCCAAAGTTATATGGCCCCACAAGGCTGGATACGTTTATACATAACCGGAGATATAAAAAGTTGTCCGGCCATGGTTAGTTGAATAATTTTAAGCAAGTATATTCAGTGGGAAGTTACCTGCAGATGAATAACTTGTCCATTAAATGTCCTACAGAATATGAACCCCTTGGTTAATTTTTCTATTTCAGAAGGCTGTGTCCTCAACACGCTTAAATTAGCTGTTGTCCTACCACTTTTGAAAAAAAACAGGGCTACATCAATTTTGAATTTTAGACCTATTTCTTCTTTATCAGTTTTGACAAACATTTTAGAATCAGTCATTGTAACTCACTTATAGGGTCAAACATCAGATTGCACCTTTTCCTACCTGGCCTGTCCTTCTAAAGCTACAATGTTAGGGGGGAGTTTACTTGTAGTGAGATAGTGGCTTTTTAAGGCTGCTCGGTGGCTGCGACAGCAACAAGAACAAGAACCACAACAACAGGCGAGGGAGCTTCAAAGCCCTCATAGGGAAGTCCCAGCACTAGAGCCAGAGCCACCAGGCCTGCTGGTTGAGAGTCCTGGCCCCCGACAGCACTGGCCACACAGAAGGCCATGGCTGCGATACAGGGAGTGCAACTTTCATCCATGCATCACATTTCTGGACATGCCGGAGGAACATGTGGTTAGCGGGTTTCACCTCAGCTCTCATTCTATCATGGAATTATATGAAGAAATCAGAGGAATCTGGATCCGGTCACGGAAAGGTCCCACACTATACCAGGCTTCACCAAACGTTTGTGCATCTTCCATTTCATGGCATCTGGCTCCTTCCAAATGACAGTCGGGGTGATCTGGGGAATGTCCCAAATCTTGTTTTCCCCACTATCTGGGCCAAGTCATAACAGCTGTATGTGCCCACATTAATCGATACATAGCATTCCCTCGTGAAAGGCAGGACTTGCTGGAATTGAAGAGCAGGTTTAATGCCATTGCCATTTTGCTAAATGTTCTGGGAGCTATTGATTGAACTCACATAGCCATCATCCCACCTTGTCGCAGGGAGGAGATCTACCACAACAGAAAGCTCTTCCACTCTATTAATGTGCAAGTGGTCTGTGACACTCGAATGCGCATCCTCGATGTGGTAGCCAGATACCCGGGAGCCAGGCATAATTCCTTTATACTTAGGCAATTGGCCCTGGCGCCGATAGCCTTTGACCTTACTTGTCACAGGGGCTACCGGTGCCATTGGTCGGCCCCTGTGACATAGTGAGGGCAAAGGCTATCGGCGCCATTTTGAATACTGGCAGCCGATGGCCTGAGTGCAGGAGTTCGCTCCTGGACCCCCACTGGACCACCAGGGACTTTTGGCAAGTCTTGTGGGGGTCAGGTGGGTCCCCCAAGACTTGCCAAAAGTCCCTGGTGGCACCAGTAGCCCTTGTGACATAGTAAGGGCAAAGGCTATCGGCACCATTTTGAATACTGGCAGCCGACGGCCCAAGTGCAGGAGAACGCTCCAGGACCCACGTTGGACCACCAGGGACTTTTGGAAAGTCTTGGGGGGGTCAGGAGGGTGGGGGGTTTATTCGTTAATGATATGTTGCATTCATGGGGGTTCACCATACGTTTCAGAACCCCACAAATACAACGAATAGGGACCTATATGTTGCGGATTGTGCATTCGTTCAAAACGGCATTTGTAGGGATGTGCATTCGTTCAAAACGAATGCACATCCCTACAAATCACTAGTAACTCAGCTGCTTAAAGGCACAAGCTGAAGTTACAAGTTGACACGTACAGGCATCAATCACAGACTGCACATTTTCAGCCTGATTTCCCAACTCACATCTGTGTGTATGTTAAGATATCCACATGTACATAGATACATAGTGTCACATGGGCCTGCAAAGACACAGGTGATAGTACTGCCTGAGCTGTTTCTGAAGCAGTGCTGACATCAGAGTGCTCACTTCGCAGCCCTTTACTTACATCCTTTTGGAAAGCCCATTTCAAAAATCAAGGCAATCAAAAACTTATCACAGGTCAGTGGAAACTAACAGATCTCATTGGGGATGCAGACAACCATACACAGCAGAGCCCTGCTACACCTAGCAAAGTAAACAGTCAACTCTCATTTACAGATGGTGAGGACATTAGGCCTTGAGCTATCATGCTGGTTATGTTAACTACTGGGGGAGGTTAGACAAGGTTTCTGGTTTGACTATCTGAAGGCTGCTTGGGAATAGGATGTTGTCATGTCTTCACTTGAATACAAAGTCACATCACAAATTTATAGGTCAGAATATATATAGTGATGACTACAATAGCACCAACATGTCACCAAACAAAAGGTTCACCTCATTGTGAGGGCTAGAGAACCCCCTGTCTAGAACTCTGACAATTTACTTATCATATATTCTTTTGACAGATGTCTGTCATGCTGCCAGGTGTAGATAATCTTCTATGAGGAATAATAACTCTGACTCCCTCATTAGCAGGTCTGGACAAGCTTGGCTTGATGGTTGATGATGAACAGGACAGGAACATCACTATTGGGCATGGGTAGATAAACTATGTGCTGGAGGTAGTCTGTACAAAACAATGTCAGAACAGATCTGTGGGTCTGTGTGCATGTGGGTGAGTGACGTGCTGTGTTAGCCTCTGTCTATATCAGTGTCTGTGGGTGATGTAGGGCTAGTTGTTCCCTTCCTTACCACAACAATACACACACCAGAGCATGCACTGTATGCATACACATTTAGCAGATATGGACTTTTGACACAATCAAGCATCTGCTTCTATGCTTTATGATGGATGCCTCAGATAGGTGAATGTGTAGGAGGAGGAGAAAATGGCCTCATGCTTTGTTACCTAATATTCCACCTTAGCCTGACACTGTTTATTCATAGAGTTCAGATTGGGGGTATAAAAATTGGCAGCATTTGAACTCAGATATGCTGTTTCACCTTGGCAGATGAATACATATCTACCTGTAGTGTGCACCTCCCCCCTGTCCTCAGGTTCTTCCACCCAGTACCTGGAATAGACCTATTTGTACTGGTAATTGTGGGTGTGCCTTATTTGGAAGGGCTTCCACTGCCAGGGCATCTGTGTGTGTGTGGTTTTTTTTTGAGGGGGGGGGGGGGGCAGTTAGATGCTGCCCAGTGAATTTGGGGATGCTGGCATGGAGGGAAGAGAGAGGGCTAATGGTGCCCTTATGGCAGCTACTATCAGGTTCAACTGATAAATGGATTGGGGGAGGGTTCTGTGACCATGTGTTGTTGATAGCTGGGGGCGGGAGGTAGCAGGAGTCCTGCCCTCACACCTATTAGAGGTTCTACTTTTTGAGACAGAGGCCTACTTAACCATTTATCTGTAAAACATATCCTGGTTAGTAGACACAGAGCCTGCCACACAAGGCCACCTCACCTCAGGCTTACTCTGCCATATGTAGATGCTGTCAGATTAGGCATACAAATTATCCATCCTATGTAGCATCCTAAGTTTTGGGTGCATTGAATAGGTGGCGATTTTATACAGCTGATTACAGGGGACAGGTTCTGCCCAATACGCAGCCTCATGATTATGCACTTCTGTCTACTTGCATCTTTCTCTAACGTCAGCTGCTCTGTGACAACTGAGGATGAGTCATGGAGTTGTGTAGGATAGAGATTCCGTACTTCCCAAGAGCAGACAGCAATGAGCCCTGATGTTGCCTGGGACCAAGAAGACTTCAACAGACTGGCTCCCACCTCTGTTCTACCATTCTACATAACTCCATGACTCCTCCACGTTTGTCATATAATAGGGATGTGAATCGTTTTTTGACGATTTAAAAAAACCGTCCGATATTTTTTAAATTGTCAAAAATCGTTACAGTGCGCGATATAATAGAAATTTTCACTATTTATTGTGAAAAATCATTACTCCCGTTAGTGTCCACTAACAGGAGTTAGTTATTTGGAGGGAGGGCGGGAAAACCGGCACACCAAAACAACCCCTAAACCCACCCCGACCCTATAAAACTAATCCCTTACCTTCCCCCACCCTCCCGAACCCCCCCCAAAACATTTTACGAGTACCTGGTGGTCCAGTGGGGGCGCGGAGACCGATCTCCTGCTCTCGGGCCATCGGTGCCATTTTGACTGCCACTCAAAAATGGCGCCGATGGCCCGATAAAAAAAAACCCCACCCGACCCTTTAAAGATGACCCCTTTAAAGATGACACCCCTGTCACATGGTAGGAGCACTGGATGGCCGGCGCCATCTTTGGCGCCGGCCATCCAGTGTTCCTACCATGTAACAGGGGCCGGCCAATGGCATGGATACCCTGTCACATGGTAAGGGCAAAGGGCCATCGGCGCCATCTTTATGATTGGCAGCCGACGGCCCGAGAATGGGAGATCGCTCCCGGGACCACCACTAGACCACCAGGTAATTTTAAAATGTCTTGGGGGGATCGGGAGGGTGGGAGAAGCTAAGGGGTCATCTTTAAAGGGTCGGGTGGGTTTTTGTTTTTATCGGGCCATCGGCGCCATTCAAAAATGGCGCCGATGGCCCGGGTTCCGTACCGCCGCTGAACGACCTCCTGCAGTCGATCTCCTGCCGGCGCCATTTTCCGTACGGAAAACGATTCGCGGCAAGAAATCGCTTTCCTGAACCCTGCTGGACTCCCAGAAACTTTTGGCCAGCTTGGGGGGCCTCCTGACCCCCACAAGACTTGCCAAAAGTCCAGCGGGGGTCCGGAACGACCTCCTGCGTCGAATCGTTTTTGTCTATGGCCGCCGCCATTTTGCGGCGGCCATTTTGCAAAATCGCGCCGGCTGAAGACAAAAGGATTCAATTGAGGGGGCCGTTCCGGACCGCCGCCGTTCTGGACCACCAGGTAATTTAAAGCATTTGGGGGGGGTTCGGGAGGTGGGGGATTTAATTTAAAGGGTCAGGGGTGGGTTTTAGGGGGTTGGCTCACGATTTTAACGATTTTTCACGATATTTTTAAAACCCAAACGGCAACAATACGATTCCGTCCCCCTCCCAGCCGAAATCGATCGTTAAGACGATCGAGGACACGATTCACATCTCTAATCTCTAATAGGCAGCCAGTGTAACTGCGTCAAAACTGGTGTAATATGCTCTCATACTGGATTGGCCATTATTAAATGTGTAGCATCATTCTGCAGTAACTGCAAAGCCTGTAACACATCTTTTGGTATGTCTGCATATACAGGCCAATTTTAAAAGCCCTGTATATGTAAAAGTCAGGGGTTTTGTATGGGCTTGGGCCCTGCGCATGCAGTGTGCAATTTTTAAAGTGCCCAGCCATGCGCGTATCCCCCTATACATGCCGAAGTGGCAGGCCTGAACAAAGGGGCAGGTCAGGGGGTGGGCCAGGACAGCACCATTAGACGATGTCCCGGGGAAGCATGTGCCGGCAGCCAGCTGGCGCATAGAAGATGCTTCTCTGTTCCAGAGGAGCAGTAAGAATTGAAATTTAAAAAAAAAGGGATTAGTTAGGATTAGTTTAGGGGTTGGGGAGGAGAGGGGAAAAGGGAGGAAGGGTAGGTAGGAGGGTAGGTAGGGTAGGTAGGAGTAAAGGAAAGTTCCCTCCCGGTCTACTCCTTAATTAGAGAAAACTGGGTCTCAGTTCTAGCAAGATTTAGGTGCAGATTGTTTTGCCCTAGCCAGGGATTATTTGCTCACAGGCATCCTTCTAAAGATTATATGGCAGAATAGCTATATATTGTCTGCATAGATTTTAAACTCTCCTGCAAAGGATGGCAAGTTTGAACAAAGAGACAAAATATATAAATCAAACAACATTAATTAGATCGCCAAACCCTGAGGTATTCCCATGGATATGTTTCCAAGAAGATCTAGCTTATCTTACTTTAACTTGAAACTCTCATTGCGATACTACTATTATTATTAGTGGTAACAATTGTAGTAATAAACACAATAAAATGTTTTAATTTTATCTTCTAGGGTCTTCTGCATGCATGCAACCATTTGAATGCAGGGTATCTGTTCCAGCCTGACAAACAATATAATATAGCTTACGATACAGGCGATAAGACAATACAGTGTGGTCGACATGTTGATGTCTTCAAACTCTGGCTAATGTGGAAAGCAAAGGTAGGTCATTTTCAATAAAGAAACACCTGTGAACCTCCTTATAAAGTAATTCATAGCTAATCATTTATAAATCTTCTATTAAACCTAAATTCCCTTTTGAATTGTTAATGGCATTTTCTATGTATCATGCAGCCTATATAGAGGACCATGATCTTGCAACGTTGAGATCACCATATTGATAATGATATGTTCAGAGGAAAGCACTACAAATCACGTTGGGTATAAAAATGAAAGAGATGACAAGATTCATTATAACAAGATGGTGAAATGTAAAACCATTAAATATAAGCCACTGGGGAAATGATGTTGAGTTGAAGGTTTTGATCAAACAAGTTGTTTTGACCTACTGGGATTTCTGCTAGGAGCAGCGCATATTACAACAATCCATTATAAAAGGATGTATGAAATAATTAGATATTTTCAATTATTGAAACAATTAATAGAACGGATGGTTCATGTTTATGGAATAATAATATTGGTGATCAAATTGAAATATTAAGATTGTAGTTTAAAGCAACAGTTAGAGTAAGAAATTGGGATTAATGGGAAAGTATCTCCTGAAGAAGATGACCTTGAATCATTGAAACTAGGATCCTAATAGGGATATATTTGGGAGCATTTTTATGGGTATATTTGGATATATTGCTATAATAAATGGTTAAAAAATGTATTAAACTAATTGTATAATAAATTATATTTTATAAATCAAAGGTACCATTTATTTATATGAATGTGGCAATACTGGGTAACAAAGTCTTGGTCATGTACTCATACCCTAACTTTCTTTTTTCTCTTTCATTTGTTGTTAAATACTCAAATAGAAGAGTTGTCTTGGAGGAAAGGCATTGTTGATTAAAGCACTGAGACAAAAGATGGCGTTAAACTGAAATTTTCTTTAACTTAAAAATAAGGAGCCATGCTAGGATCGTAAAAATTCTGAACAGCAAAATTAAAAATCATAACAAAAGCAGTGGTTTCTTTGTCCACAGCATCTCTGCTATTCACTCTTCTTTCACTAACCAAACTAGTTTCCAAAATCCCTCCCCCATGGAGGGTGGAAAAGTTTTCTCCAGCAGCAGCATAAGGCAAAGGGTAGGAATGAAAAAAATCCCCTTATTCCAAAATATTAGATATCTCCACAATGATCTCCAAGAAGTCCTTACCAAAAATCAAGAGCCTCATCCACTGTTTATTGGTTGTGGGATAAAATAGCCAACTTCCATTTACTATAGCAAGGTGATACTAACCTTATGCAAAACTGGCCTCAAAAATCTAGTAATCATCTTCACTCCCAGAGTCTATGCCTTCCTGTGTAATGGGCACAGGTAACCCCCAAGCAGATCATATCAAGTTCTTCTAGAGAGGTAGTAACAACTAAACCTCCTCGTAGAACCTAGCAAAAATATCTTCAACGTTTTTTAAAACTCCTTCTAAAAAAAACTAACATCTCTTCAACACCTCTGGAATGATCCACTGGGGAGGAGGCCTCTTGATCAGTTCTCTGAGAAAGAAGGAGCCCTTGCAAATGCTGAGGCAACAATGTATATCCCTCAGACACAACCCAAAAATGGGAAAGACAAAGGCAGGGGGAGGATCCCAAAAATGCAAAAATACTTCTATAGATGGGAAAAACAGGGATAAACTTAGTGGCAGTGGCAAAGCCTTGCTAGAGAAGTGTGAATTCAAATGTCGAGCCTTGATTTCAGTAACCTCACATGATGTTGCTAACTGTGCAGTATTTGATTGAATGTCCCCTGCAGCCCTCTTGTTCAGAGACTTGAAGCTTACATTTCTATTGTCTTCTCTGCAAAAATTTGCCAAACATCATATCAGATCTTCATATGATGTATATGATACTACTTCAAGGTTTTCAACTATAGCTGGAGGCCAGACTTGCTTGGTTAAAAGTATACGATCTCAGAAAAGACATGCATAAGAAATAAGTAGATGCACCTTGGACCAGAGATAACGTATATGGATAGAAAGTGAAAGCGATGGTTGACCTAATAAAAGATCACTATTCAACCCTTTAAATGCCGTCAGTGGCTACGTCTGACCAGCAACCTCTTCAAAACAGGTATTAACCACAATCATTTAGAAGGTAGTATTGTGCTCACAAGAAATACTAGCCATACTTTTATCAGAGGAATATGCCCAGCTTTCAGAAACAGCAGCAGAAAAGCAGATCATGTACAAGGGAAAGAGCTCAACCAAGGTCTAATAAACAAATTTCATAGAAACCTAGCCTTAGTATTTGACCAACAACTCTCTCAATACAATTTCATTTGAAATTCTTCCAGAGGAGGGAAGATTTCCAGATGAGGGGACACTCCAATAGTCTCAGATTACTAGGGATGTGCATGTATTTAAAAAAAAGAAGAAAATTCAACAAATGAAGAGAATGAACAAAAAAAAAAGCCTCTGTTGAAAATACCTGAAAGTTTTTGGGTATCTTTGTATTCATCTAATATAAAAATAAAATGACCTCTTGCATGACCAGACCTCAGCTGGTCCCATGCTAAGGCCTAGGCCTTAGGCCAGCTCTCATTGCAGAGATTCAGACATGATGCCGGATCCCATTGCCAAGGCCTGGGCCTAAGTCGAGGCTGGGGTCCGGCCCACAGTCAGGTGCCATCACCTAGGTCAAGCCCGATGCTGAGACTCAGCTCAAGACCAAATCCCATCCCAGACCTCTGGGCCTGGGTCCTCGCCAATGGGACCCAGCCATGGTCCAGGCCTCAGCCTCAGACCTGGATGCTGGGGCCTGGCTCATGGTTGCGGTCATCTCCGAGGCCCAGGCCTAGCAATGGGAGCTGGTCTTGGGCCAGGACCTGATTGGGTCTGAGCCTTGTTGTTGGGACCTGGCCTTGGTCCAAGTTCTGATATTGTGCTTAAGCACAATGTGAAGCCATGGTATAGGTTAGGGCATTGTTCCTCAATTTAAGCCTAGGCCTATGGCTCAGTGATGGGATATGGCGTTGGTCTGGCCCCAATGTCCAGGCCTCAATGATGGGACCTGGACTTGAGCCGAGATCCCAGCTTCAAGCCTGGGCCTCGGTCTAGATCTCTGAGCTAGGAACCAGTCTTGGGCCTCAGTCTCAACTATGAGACCTGGCATTCTGTTGGATCCCAGAGTCGAGTCTAAGCCTGGGCCATTTATTTTTTTTACATTGAAGTTAATGGGGCCTATGGATTGTTTCCCCTTTTGACTTCAATTTAAATGAAAAAACAAATAAAACAAACAAATGAAAATATATTTTTTTCATTTGAGACAAACCTGACTTCTGACTGTGGCTTATGAAATGAATTAATGAACTAAAACAGATTATTTTGAGGCTGTACATCCCTACAGATTACCACAGACCACTAGATACTGAAAATCATTCACATAGGATATTGCCTGAATTTTCAAAACCTACCCTTCAACACTTTGCAGACACCATATTCAGTTCCTGTGCTACAACTTCAAATACTATGAATGGAGCTAGCATCCCTACTATCATTCATTGATAGAGAACCAGTTTTGAATCTGGAAAAAGGAAAGGGATTTACTTTCTCATTCCAAAGAAATCAGGGTTGCCTACATCATATTTTGGATTTAAGAGATCTAAACATATCTCAAAAGTGAAAAGTTCTAAATGATCATTCTAGGTATAATTCTCCAATATTTGGATATCAAGGATGCTTAAACACACATTTTCCTACACATTGACCATAGAAAATATCTCCTCCATTACATCTAAATTTCCCAATGACTCCGCTACTACCTTTCTTCCCCCCTTAAAATTAACCACCAATCTTGACTTCTTCAAAGCAACCTCTTTGAAATAGAAACCCTTCTAAAGAAAACCAAATCCTCTTCTCACCCCTCAGACACTATCCCAACCAAACTCCTATCTATTCCCAGTATATTCTTTATCCACACTTGGACATAGAAGATTAAAGTCTTACAACCATTCAAACGAAGAACTCTGGCACTTACTGATTAAAGCATCTTTTGCTTTAATCCAAATTCCTTTTGGACTATGCTTCTTTAATTATTTTTTGGCCTTTAACTTCCTTCCAGCTCTTAAGCTTCCCAAGTTTTTTACTCCTTGTTAAATGTAACTTTATCTTATTCTCTTCTCTTGTTAATTACTTTTATTTATTGCTTCTGTTATACCCTTGTTTTATGTAAACTGATCCGATATGGTTTATTTACTATGAAGGTCGGTATAAAAAAGTGTTAAATAAATAAATAAATAAATAAATAATAGCAAAACCCATCTCTAAAATTATTAATTGTTCCCTTGTTCAAGGTAACATTCCCTCCACCTTAAAACAGGCTGTCATCAAACCCATACTGAAAAAAACCCAACCTTAATCCCACCGATCCATCCAATTTCAGACCCATTTCTAACCTGCCTTTTCTTGCCAAAATGACCGAAAAAATAGTCAACATCTGAATTTCTGAATACCTAGATGACCCTAAGATTATCTCCCCTTCTCAACACGGCTTCCGCAAATACCGCAGCACAGAATAGAGATGTGAATCGTGTCCTCGATCGTCTTAACGATCGATTTCGGCTGGGAGGGGGAGGGAATCGTATTGTTTGCCGTTTGGGGGGGTAAAATATCGTGAAAAATCGTAAAATCGTGAGCCGGCACATTAAAACCCCCTAAAACCCACCCCCAACCCTTTAAATTAAATCTCCCCGAACCCCCCCCAAATGACTTAAATAACCTGGGTGTCCAGCGGCGGTCCGGAACGGCAGCGGTCCGGAACGGGCTCCTGCTATTGAATCTTGTTGTCTTCAGCCGGCGCCATTTTGGAAAATGGCGCCGGAACCCTTGCTGAACGACCTCCTGCAGTCGATCTCCTGCCGGCGCCATTTTCCGTACGGAAAACGATTCGCGGCGGGAAATCGCTCCCTGACCCCCGCTGGACCTCCAGGAACTTTTGGCCAGCTTGGGGGGGGCCTCCTGACCCCCACAAGACTTGCCAAAAGTCCAGCGGGGGTCCGGAAGGACCTCCTGCCGTGGAATTGTGTTGGTCTATGGCCGCCGCCATTTTTCGGCGCCATTTTGGAAAATGGCGCCGGCTGAAGACAACAAGATTCAATAGCAGGAGCCCGTTCCGGACCGCTGCCATTCCGGACCGCCGCTGGACACCCAGGTTATTTAAGTCATTTGGGGGGGGTTCGGGAGGGTGGGGGATTTAATTTAAAGGGTCGGGGGTGGGTTTTAGGGGGTTTTAGTGTGCCGGCTCACGATTCTAACGATTTATAACGATAAATCGTTAGAATCTCTATTGTATTGTGTTCCATAACGGTTTAAGACGATATTAAAATTATCGGACGATAATTTTAATCGTCGAAAAACGATTCACATCCCTAGCACAGAAACTCTCCTAATATCACCGACAACATTCTTAAAGTAATGGACAAAGGTCACTATTATCTCCTGGCAATGCTTGACATATCGTCTGCGTTTGACACCATCAGCCACAAAACTCTTAAAATTACTCGGGGACATCGGCATAACTGGCACAGCCCTTCTTTGGCTTGAAACCTACCTTGAAAACAGACACTACAAGGTCTGATAGGTAACAATGAATCTGATCCTATCAACATCACCTGTGGTGTTCCCCAAGGCTCCTCACTATCCTCTACCCTCTTCAACATCTACATGTTACCCCTATGCAAACTACTAACTAACCTAGACATCACTCATTACATTTATGTGGACAATGTCCAAATTCTCATCCCATTTTCTGACTCTTTACATATGGCCCTTAAAACATGGGACGCTTGCCTCACTTCCATCAACCAGCTCCTCACCAACTTGAACCTTGCGCTTAACCCGGGTAAAACAGAACTCCTTGTCATTTCCCTGAACAACCACACTTACCACTTCTCCCCTCCGTCCATTAAACCCTTCTCCCTACACGCACGCAACCTAGGCACTATGATTGACAATCAATTAAGCTTAAAACCATTCGTTAAAACCATCTTAAAAGATTGCTATTTCAAACTTCAGGTACTAAAGAAAATGAGACCATTCCTTCATCTCTCCGATTTTCGAACTGTTCTTCAAACCATCATATTCTCCAAAATTGACTGTTGTAACTCCCTACTCCTTGGTCTCCCCACCTCATCCATCAAACCCCTTCAACTCCTCCAGAATGCCACAGCTAGAATTCTCACCAATACTCGTAAAAAAGAACATATTACTCCCATTCTGAGAGACCTCCACTGGCTCCCTATTGCCTCGAGAATTCAATACAAAACCCTAACTCTCATACACAAGACTCTATTCAATGAAAATATACAATGGCTACATGACTCACTCCGTTTTCATAAATCTGACGACCCACCAGATCAGCCTACCAAGGAATCTTATACACACCCTCTCCCAAACTCACACATCTCTTCTCCACAAGGGCCCAAGCATTCTCCTTAGCTGGTCCCACTTTGTGGAACAGAATGCCCCTCGACCTCCGCATAGAGCCTTGCTTGCAGAAATAAAAAAAACAACTTTAAAACATGGCTCTTTAAACTAGCCTTCAACTAATACCACCCACCCCTTTTCCCTCTGCAAATCCATCTCTAGTCCATTTAACACCTCCTTCCTTGATTTTCTGCCATTTGGTTAATCTCTTACACTCTTACATGTAATTCTTATGTATCCATCTTCCGACCATCAAGTATTTAATTTAACTAGCTTTCTTCTCCCACTCCCCTCTCACATCCTGTTATATACTCCTGAACCTAATTTCCTCTCTTCTTTATTTTAGCTGTCTTATTTATTCCCCTGCCAACCGCTACGTCGAATGTTTATACCTCATTATAATAAGCTCAATGTTCCTGGTAAACCATTGAGTTGTACTTAGTTCTTAAGTTCTTACTTATACTATACCTATATGATATCAATTTGTTCTATATAACTTTTATTCCTCATATTATAATTGGTATGTTAACTGATATGATGCATGTATCTGTAATGCTCCACTCTATTTGCACTGTTTCTTTGTAAACCCTCTAATTGCACAATGTTTCTTTGTAAACTGATACGATGTGCAAACGGCAATTGTTATACAAAAACCTTTAAAATAAATAAATGAAGTGTACTATGGAAGAACAACATTATCAATATCAAATTCTCCTTTTTGGACTAGTGACAGGTCCAAAAGTATTGAAAATACCTGCCTATGTGAAGAAAACCAATGTTTTGCTTTTTCCCCTGTTGAGAGAATTGGCTAATATTCAGCAGAACTTTCAGGAATCAAAGACTTCCCCTTCCTTCATGCTTCAAACCCTTCATTCACTTGGGTGCATTATCATCTTCCAAAAGTGAACTCTCTCCTAAACTCACCACCTAGATTTCATAGGAGCATATCTAGATACTATGAAGGGGGAAGCTCTTCTTCCAATTCTGAAAATGACCACCATAATCATAAATTTTACACTCATTGTCTAAATGAACATCAGCATTGGCCAAAGCTTTCATGGAAATGTTGGGACCAATGGTTGCTTTGGTTCATGTCACAGCCTTTTCAAGGCTACATATGAGACATGTTCAATGACATTTAAAGCAATATTGAAACCAGCAGTCCCAACCAATATTATACAAGATGTATCTCTCCAAACTCCTTACATGAATTTTTTTTTAATTTATGCATTTTCAAATGATACAAGACATTAATTATGGGACAGAATAAGATGCAGCATAACAGCATTAATTTAAAAGATTTTTTTTTTTTTTAACATTCTTGTACCCATAATACCCAGTCCTCAATATGAGAGGGATCAAAGTCCCAACCCAAAGTTAATATATCAAAGAAGAAAAACTGTAATCCTATATCAGTCTTCAAACTATAGGGAACTGCAGAGATGATTACAACTGGGGGTTACTGCCCGCCCTAGGAGTCTTCCCAATCAAAAATTGAGTTAACTGTGGGGGATCACAAAATATATAGTAATTATTCTGATATTTAATCATGTACCTGCATGGAAATTTCAAAAGGACAATTCCCCCAAGTAACTGAACTTGCGGTCTCATCAAAAGAAATAACCTTCTCCTTTTTTGAGTTTTCCTCGAAACATCTGGGAAAACTCTAACTTTACACTGAAAAAATAGTTCTGATCTGTGATGAAAATATAGTCTCATTAGCCAATCTTTATCAGGCTCAAGTGCCAGAGTCACAATGAGTAGATGGTACAGCCAGTTCTGTATCTGATGTTCTAATATAGTTGAAAGATCCACATTTGGTTCTACAGCTGGAAATAATGATGTTATTCCCTCTGTTTGTGTGTCCTCTTCAGCTCTTTTGAGCTGCGGAAGGTAGAAAATTTTAGACACAGGAGGGATTGAGTTTTCTGGCACCTGTAAAGTCTCCATTAAATACCTCCTAAATAGGTGGTATTAAGGGAACTAGAGGAAAATTAATAAGTCTTAAGTTCCTGCTTCTGACTGCATTCTCAAGATTTTCAATCCTTAAAGCCATATTAATCTTTTCTTTAATCATAACAGACTGCGACTGTTGAACAGTACTCATTTGATTCTTTATAGCTGAAATTTGTTGACCCAGCTCATTCGTTGTATTGGAAAGTATCAAAACCTTTTCCTCCAGATCTTTATACTTTGATAACATAGGAGAAAGCTGCAGAAATATTGAGCTCCGAAGATCAATAATTGATTCCCAAATAGTCTCTAAGGAAAACATAGAGGACTTTGAACCACAGGTATCAATGATGGTAATTTTGACGAGGATTCCTCCGGCTTGGCACTCTCAAAACCTCTCAGACCATCATCTCATACTTTGCTCCTACCCGGCTGTCCCAGATCGAACAGTGGATACACTGATGCTGCCGCTGCTCCACCGTCCCCTACGATGAACGGCTCAACACTTCCCGAGTGTATCGCAGTCTCCCCCAGTTCTTGAGCATCTCGGTGGCAGGATTACCGGGTGGTGTTCCCTCGACAAGGCTCAAAGGTGATAAAGAGCCTGGGAGAGAGGGGAGCTCAAATTCTCCTTCCTCTACCCTCCAGCAGCTGAGTCCCCGACAGCGGACTGCTAAGCATAACATGGGCATCCATCGGGCCCAAAAATGGAATCGTCGGGGGGGGCTGCATCATTCACAGATTCAATACTAACCATTGATGCCTCTATTAAGGATGGGGAGCACATCTCAATTCCATTTGTTCTCAAGAGATTTGGACCATACAAGAATAAAGCCTGCTTATAAACCTTCTGGAGCAAAGTGCGATCTTCAGTGCAATTCATGTTTTCGAAATATCTCTTAAGGGATTGGTAGTATAAGTTCAGTTAGACAGTGAGTTAAAAATGTACTACATCAACAAAGGAGACCAGAGTCCTCAAAGCTATGCAAAGAAGCATGCAAGGTGTAGAATTGAGCAATTTTGTTGAAAATAGTTCTTACTGCCATTTGTTTTCTGGGGAAGGACTATATTTTAATAGACTCATGGGGTAGATTTTCTAAATCTACGCGCGTGCATACTTTTGTTCTCGCACCAGGCGTGAACAAAAGTACACCGGATTTTATAAGATACGGTGCGCGCAAGGGGGTGCACATTTGTGCAACTTGCGCGCACCGAGCCCTGCGCACGCTGCCCGTTCCCTCCGAGGCCACTCTGAAATCAGAGTGGCCTCGGAGGGAACTTTCCTTCTACCCCTGCACCTTCCCCTCCCTTCCCCTCCCTTCCCCTACCTAACCCATCCCCCCCCCGGCCCTATCTAACCCTTCCCCCTACCTTTGTTGGCAAAGTTACGCTGGCCGGAGGCTGGTGTAACTCTGCGCGCGTCAGCGGGCTGCTGGCGTGCCATCACCCTACCTGGGGGCTGGTCCGGAGGCCTCGACCACGCCCCCGTGCCAGCACCATGCCCCGACACGCCCCCCTTGTGAAGCCCCGGGACTTACGCGCGTCCCGGGGCTTTTGCGCGCCGCCTTTTAAAATCCAGCCGATTGAGTTTTCACATTCAGCCTCATAAATAGTCCCTGCATACCAGCGCCACTCAATTTATTTTTTATCTCTGGAATGTTCCATGATTGGATCTCTTTGCATCTCTATTCAACCACAAGCTCCCCCTTTACTGTTCAAAGAGACCAGCACCCAATTCTATAGCACTGTATGCCTTCTCCATCCCAATGAGTCAAGTACTAATGTATGTTTTACCTCTGTTACCACTCATTTCAAATAAAGAAAAGTCAAATGGGAAATTACTATTAACAGCTCCCCTTTGGCTACATCAGATATGGTTTCCATGGCTTCAACACCAATCCATTGCTCAACTAGTAGGATTACTACTAGTAATCTATCTTTCGAAATTACTAAGTTACCATGTTACAATGTAAAATAAGCAGCCCCTGCCTTATTATGTTCAGTTATATGTAAACCGATGTGATATTTCGATCGAATGTCAGTATATTAATACAACAAACAAATTAATTAATTAATTACAAATATTCCCAAATCTTCTAATATAGAACAAAAGAACTCTTCTTCATCCCAACCTTCAGTTTCTAGTGCTCACAGCAGGCTTATTGAAAGTAGATTAATGTGTGCTAGGGACGTGCATTCGTTTTCAATGAACTAGATAATGCCAATGAAATTGTCTATTTCATTTTGTTTCGGGAGTGCCACGAAACAAATAAAAATGATGACATTTTGGAAAAATGAGTATTTCATATTAGTGCAAACTAATGGGACATAGTGTGCACTAACTAGTTTTCCTAATTTTGGAGTTATTGCGCATTAACTATAATTAATATACACTAACTAGAAATGTTACCAATAAGTAAAAAAGTGTTAATTGGGGAGCAGTTCATTAGCTAGAGGTATGGTTCTGCATTCCCATTGGCTTTTTCCTTAGCTACTTGTTTGTGTTGCCAAAGTTGCAAGGTGGTATTTGTGGCCAGTGCCTGGTATCAAATGAAAACAAACAAGTTATATAATAATACCATCAACTTCTAATCAGAACAAGCAAAAGCATATAATGCAAATGCATATTTTAAAATTTGCCAATCTCTTTGTATTTTAGGAAAGGGATTGGCATACTTTTAATTCCCCTGATGTCTGTCTGTATGTTTGGCTGAAGGGGCAGTAACTGGTGAGATGGGAAGTGACTGGGGTGAATGGGGTGACAGGTGGGAGAGAGACTGGTTGAGGTAATGACTGGTGAGAGAGAGGCAGACTGGTGTGTGTATGTGAAGGGGTGACTAGTGAGAGGGGGAATGACTGGGATGACTGTATGGAGTGACAGGTGGGAGAGAAACTGGAGTGGTGAGTGGTGAGAGGGGGTGAATGGGGTGACTATATGGGGTGACAGATTGGAGGGAGACTGATTGGGGTAGTGATTGGTGAGAGGCAATCTGGTGTATGTGGAGGTGGCTGGTGAGAGGGGAAGTGACTGGAGTGACTGTATGGGGTGACAGGTGGAAGAGAGACTGGTTGGTGAGTGATGAGAAAAAGGCATCCTGGTGTGTGGAGGTGACTGGTAAGGGAGGAGGAACTGGGGTTTCTATATGGGATGATGGGAGAGAGAGACTGCTTGGCATGTTGATTGGTGAGAGAGAGTCAGCCTGTTGTGTGTGGGGTGGGACTGGTGAGAGGAGAAGTGACTGGGGTGACTGTATGGGGTGACGTGGGAGAGAAAGGCAGCCTGGTGTGTGTGTGTGTGTGTGGGGGGGGTGACTGGGTTAACTGTATGGGGTGACAAATTATCCCCCCCCCACACACACACACACCAGGTTGAATCTCTCTCTCTAGTCACCACCCCAACTAGTCTCTCTTCCACCTATCACCCCATACATTCACCCAAGTCACTTCCTCCCTCCCCAGTCACCCCCACCCCCCAAACACACAGACTCATAACAAGGGAATTCAAAGTATGCATAATTACAAAATGCCATGTTCTCTTTCCTAAAATACAAAAGGATTGGCAAATTGTAAATATGCATTTGCATTGCATGTTTTTGCTGGCTAGAACTTAATGCTATTATTATATCACTTGTTGTTTACACTTGTTACCAGGCACTGGCTATCCCCTCACAAACACCATCTTGCAACCTTGGCAACACAAACAAGTAACTAAGAAGGTAATCACTGGGAATGCAAACCATACCTCTAGCTAACAAACTGCTCCCCAATTGACACTTTTTCACTTACTGGTAACATTTTTAGTTAGTGTGTACTAAGTCATGTTAGTGTGCACTAACTCCGAAATTAGGAAAACTAGTTAGGGCACACTAACGGGACTTAGTGCACACTAACATGTAGTGAGAAGGGGGAGTGACTGTAGTTAGTGTGCACTAACTCTGAAATTAGGGAAACCTAAATAAATTAGGGAAACCTGAAATTGCCTCCTATAGTTGTTATCATTCCATGTAAGGGCTCTGCCTAAATATAATTGGCTCTGCTTATATGTTCCATGTTGTATGTAAACCGATACGATGTGCAAACGGCTATCGGTATAGAAGAAACTCCAAACAAACAAATAAATAAATAAATAAATAAATAAATAAATACCTCCCGAACCATTTTAAAAACAAAATCAAATGGATAACGACCCAAAAAGAAAACAATATGAAAAAAAAAATCAGTGCACATCCCTAGTATGTGCTTTAATTTTTCCTTTAGAAGTTAAGGAGGTCATTCTAGCAGCATGGAAGTCTTTCACCAGACATTCCTACAGCTTAAAATGGAAAAAATTCTGTATTTGGTGCATGTCTCAAAAAGAAGATCAATTTAATTGTCCATCCTCAACTTTGCTGCTTAGTCTTGCAAAATCTGTTTTGGATACTAATTCAGTCAGAGTCCACCTAATTGCCATTTCAGCATATCATCATCACTTGTTCAGCCTTCTAATTTCTCAACATCTGATAGTCACAAGATTCATTAAAGATCTTTATCTTTATTACAATTTATGAATCACTTAACATGAATCTAAGCGATGTACAAAAAAAACAAAACAATCATAAAGATTCGAAACACACAGAATAAAAACACATTGCTGTCCTCCATTAAAACTTTTTCCTAAACTGTAGGATTTAAATGTCATACTTGTTTGACAAATGAAGTCTCCATTTATGCCATTAGTAACTGTGGATCTCAAACTTATTTCTCAGAAAGTATTATTTTTAATATTAGTAAACTTAGCTTATAGGATGAGCGAGCTCCAAGCTCCCTATACTCAAGATTTAAGAATAAGGTGGTACTAAGGACTCAATCAAGGCTTTTGCCTAAAGTGGTTTCCCAAATTCATTTAGATCAATCCATAGTTGTACTAACTTTCTTTCCAAAGCCTCATACCAGCAGAGGTTAGCAAGCTCTGTGCACATTGGACTACAGGAAAACATTATTATTCTACTTAGAAAGATCTAAATCATACAGAAAATTGCCTCAGCTATGTTTCCTTTAATCAATGAAACAAGGTCCTCATGGTAGTTAAAGAAGCAAACTCTTTCCAATTGCTCATGTCCAACTGCTCATGTCCAACTGCTATGCCAAATCCAGTCTCCAGCTTCACAGTGAAGTCAAAGCCCACCAAGTGCTAGCCACTTTGACTTTCTTTGCACACCTTCATTTCCTTTCAGTAGAGAAAATTTGCAAAGCTGCTACTCGATCCTCTAGCTATACCTTGACAACACATTAATACCCTGAAGACAACTCCTGAAAGGATACTAGTTTTGACCAGTTAGTCCTTAAAAGTGTATTTAATTAATTGTTTCCACTCTCCCTCCATCCACTCTACAGTAGGGGTTGCAATTCCTAAAATATTAAACAGATAAAAAAATTCTGTATTGCAAGCTCGGCTTGGGAGTCCACATTTGTGTGACAGAAATTGCTACTGTTTGTCCATGGGAAAAGGACGTTGCGTAACTGCAACAGGTGTTCTCTGGGAGACAGCAGGAATATTCAGCCACACGATCCCACCCTCCTCGCTGCAAAGTTGAAGTTTAGCTTTTAGAAAGACTGAGGAGACTTGTGTGGAGGCACTTTGTGGGAATACTCGCACATGCTCAGAAATACTTCTAGCTCTTTCTGAGCTCTGAGAGAGTTGTCTGTGTTGGCACCATTGGATGATGCAACTCCACTTGTTGGTTGAATATCCTGCCATCTACAGAGTTGCTAATCTTACATGAAAGTAGCTTCACTTTTACTTGTGTGCATATTTTTCCATTTTTAAAACTATACATATAGAATTTCCAGAAAAATTTCTGTGCACTAAATAGCAGGTGTATATGTGTGCGGATATGTTTGGTGTGATAATTTTCACAGTGGACATATGTGTGTAAGAAAGGGAGACTGAGACCTTGAATTGCTTTGCAGAAGTTTTATCCTTTCTTTAAGAGGGGCTCACATGTTGGTGATGCAATTGCCCTGTCGCATGTTAACACCAGCCACTTCTGGGAGAAATTTGGAGATGTAGTAGAAAATGACCCTTCATAGCTGTGAAAAGCAGAGATGTGCTGATTATGAAGGGAATTGTCATCATCATTGATATTGAGTAATGAGTACTGCTTAGAAGTGAATCAAAGTAAATCATACCATGAAATAGCTATAAAACTATTTCAGTTGTATTTTTGTAACCCCCCTTCCCCTTCATGAGGTGCACAGAATAAAGGAGGGGTCACATAGTTACCAGGGCTGTTCACTACTGTCCCAGACCTTTCTTTCATGCCAACATGCCCATAGCAGCTCCTGGGAATGCTGGGGTTCAACCAGCAGTGGGGGAGGTTCAATCTTCTTGACCACTGCTGCCACAGTTTCTGGCATGAAACTCTTACCCCATTCTCTTGGACTGGTCAGAATATTCTCAGAAGACAAGTCTTCTCAAAGGACAAAGGCACTAGTACTGTAAATAAAACATGGAGTCCAACTGTGGTATTTATCTGAAAAAAAATGTTTACTTTAACTGAAAAAGAATGATCCAGGATAAGACAGCCATAATTATGAATAGCAAGATGAAAATCATGATAACAAAATCTGTGGTTTCTAATTAACAAAAGCTGTGCAGCATGCCTTTTACTCTACTTTGTGTTTTAAATAGGGCACATGTGGCTTTGAACTTCAGATAAACAAATGTCTAGAACTTGCAGAGTACCTGTACAAGAAGTTGAAAACCCAAGAAAACTTTGAGCTTGTTTTGGATACTGAAGTAAGTTTCTAAATCCCCTGATCTCCTTTGAACAGTCTTTGTGTCTACTGTACAACTTCTAAAATACAGATTCAAGAACTCAGATGCAGGCATATCTTCATTCAGAGGCTCATCTCTTGAAAACACATGCCCATTAGTTGACTTGCTTTTACCAATACAGTTCTTACTATACTATAGTACTTTTCCCTTCTCTACTCATTCCTCTTTATTCCATTTAAAGATGATAGGCTGATATTTAGCGCTACTTAGTCAGATAAGTAGGGACTTATCCAGCTATGTGGCAGCTGCTGAATATCCAGCTATATTCAGCCTTCACCACTTAGTCGGATAAACTACTTATCCAGCTAAGTAGATAGCCGGATAAGTCAGGAATGGCCAATGGAAAATAATAGGTCAGCATTACTTATCTGGCTAACTTCCCCTAGATTCATGAAAATGTTGTAAATATAACAGAAACAGCACCCACAATAAAAAAATAAAAATAGGCATGGTTAATTGTAGACTTACAACATCAGAGAGAAAGAAAGAACTTTAATAGGAGGACTAGGACTCTCTATATAAATACCACTGTAGATGGGCACATTCAATTCAGGGTGGGGTGTTACATACATAGTCAGAGAAATTAACTGCAAATTTGATATCACTGAAGAATCTTTATCATTTGAATCGATGAAAGGTACAAGAAGAATTGATTTGTGCGATGCAGTCCCACTTGCACACTTAGGGGCAGATTTTTAAAGGGGTACACGCATAAGATACGCACGTACCCCCCGAAAACCTGCCCCAAGTTCCCCCTGCATGCGCCAAGCCTATGTTGAATAGGCTCGGCGGCACGTGCAAGACCCGGAATGCGCGTAAGTACCGGGGCTTTCCTAGGGGGGGGTGGGTCGCAGTGGCGCGTCATCCAGGGGCGTTCCGGGGGCTGGGCCACGGGCTTGGTTCCAGCCCAGGGGTGTGACTGCGGCCTCCGGACCAGCTCCCGGACTGGAACATGAGTTACGCCTGCCTCGGGCAGGTGTAACTTTTGGAATAAAGGTAGGGGGGAAGAATTAGTTAGGGCCGGGGGGTGGGTTAGGGAGGGGAGAGGAAGGGAGGGGAAGGTGGGGGGAGGCAGAAGGAAAGTTCCCTCCGAGGCCGCTCCAATTTCGGAGCGGCCTCGGAGGGAAACAGAGGCAGGCTGCGCGGCTCGGCGTGCGCAGGCTGTCGATTTTGCACAGCCTTGCGTGCACAACCCCGGATTTTAAAAGATAAGCACGGTTACGGCTACACGCATATCTTTTAAAATCCAGCGTACTTTTGTTTGCGCCGCAGGCGCGTACTTTTCTAAAATCTGCCCCTAAATGTTAAATTTACATACTAAGGTGCATTGCGCTGTTTATTGCACATATTAGAGCCATTTAACGTTCATTTGGGTCCTAACGCATTTTGATGAATGATCTGGTTAGCCGTTAACTGCCGATATTCAGACTTATCTAATTAAGTTAATCAGAGAAATTAAACCTGCCATAGAGTGGGTCTAAATTAGCCAGATATAACCATGATACCTACCTCCTTTCTTTCACTTTCCAAGTCTATATGTTTATGGATGCTTGTTATTTTAATTTGTTCATTTTTCACTTTGTATTTTTATAATTCTTATTATGATTGGTTTTTTTTTATGTTAGCTTTTAATTATGTATGTTTAACCTTGTAAACTGCTTAGACCTACATATTGTATAGGCAGTATAGAAAAGCATCTAAATAAAATAAATAAATAAAGTAGAGCCAAATATGGGGATATTCAGCAGCATAGCCGTATTGCTCAATATCCCATGTAAGTTCACTGGATAAGTCTTGTCCTACTTATTTACATAAATATTCAGTTTTGTCTATTGACATGTATAACAATATTTGATCTGAATTGCTGGTGTTTGCCCTACAAGCAAGATTGAAGAAAGTAATAATAGTTTTCCATACAATACTCATTTATTGTACCTCTACGAGATTGAAATGCTTTCTGTTTAGTTTCTTATGTATTTAATACATTTGAAGTTCAAATGGAAAGCATTTTAAAATTGTTTGAAAAAAATTAAACAAAGAATGCACCATATACTATCCAAGATTAAAAACTGAATACTTCTTTTGGACCCATCATTTGAATATTATTTAATTATGTGTAGGCTATATTATAATCTAATTTAATTTGCGATATTTTTTATTATAAACTATTTTTCAGCCTGAACTCACAAATGTTTGCTTCTGGTATATTCCACAAAGTCTCAGAAAAATTCAAAATAAAACAGAGCGAAACAAAAAACTTGATCAGGTGAGATTCCAGTTAGAGAATTGGCCTATAAAGGTCATTTTATCTTTTCAGATAACATGGATTGAATGCATTCCAGATGTCTAGCAGTTATTTGTATTGCAAAAGTAAAAATTTTATTTAACTGTATATTGAAAATCACTAAAAAAACTGTGTAGCTATAAATGAATGGGAAATTGGTGAACTTCTTCAAATAGCGTCCTCTAAATTAATGAAATATAACCAGATTGCCAACAGACTGCTGTGGGAATCAACAGTTAATTATTGACAGAGTTAGTACAGAGAGAGAAGGTTTATTTAAATGTATTGCAAGAGTGAGGGTCTGGATACATCAATAAATTAGCAGTGGCATACAGAACCTTTTACCCTGGGCTCTTGTTCAATTCAGTCTAGTCTATGGCCATAACAGCTGAAACATATTGAGCCATTATTCAAAGGCATTTAGCTGGATAATGTATAAGTTATCCTGATAAATGCTGACACTTCAATATCACAGGAAATTATCTGGCTAAATTTTAGCTAGAGAAGTCACCATCCAGCTACAAATTAGCACAATTAAACTCTGGAATTTGTTGGCAGAGGATGTGGTTAGTGCAGTTAGTATAGCTGTGTTTAAAAAAGGATTGGATAAGTTATTGGAGGAGACGTCCATTACCTGCTATTAATTAAGTTGACTTAGATAATATCCAATACTATTACTAGCAATGGTAACATGGACTAGACTAGTTTTTGGGTACTTGCCAGGTTCTTATGGCCTGGATTGGCCACTGTTGGAAACAGGATGCTGGGCTTGATGGACCCTTAGAAACATAGAAATATAGAAATGACGGCAGAAGAAGACCAAACGGCCCATCCAGTCTGCCCAGCAAGCTTCACACATTTTTTCTCTCGTACTTATCTGTTTCTCTTAGCTCTTGGTTCTATTTACCTTCCTCCCCCACCATTGAAATATCTAGCTTGATTAGTTAGGGGTAGTAGGGGTAGTAACCGCCGCAATAAGCAAGCTACACCCATGCTTATTTGTTTTACCCAGACTATGTTATACAGTCCTTATTGGTTGTTTTTCTTCTCCCCTGCTGTTGAAGCAGGGAGCTATGCTGGAAATGCGTGATGTATCAGTCTTCTCCCATGCCGTTGAAGCAGAGAGCCATGCTGGATATGCATCGAAAGTGAAGTATCAGACACATTTGGTTGGGGTAGTAACCGCCGTAACAAGCCAGCTACTCCGCTTTGTGAGTGTGAACCCTTTTTTCTTCTCCCCTGTCGTTGAAGCAGAGAACTATGCTGTATATGCATTGAAGGTGAAGTATCAGGCTTATTTGGTTTAGGGTAGTAACCGCCGTAACAAGCCAGCTACTCCCCTCTTTGTGAGTGTAAATCCATTTTTCCACATTTCCTCTTGCTGTTGAAGCTTAGAGCGATGTTGGAGTCACAGTAAGCATGTGTATGTTTATTGAATAAGGGTATTGTCTCCAGGCAGTAGCTGTCATTCTGGTGAGTCACCCACTCTTCATTGGTGGCCTCTTGACTTTATGGATCCACAGTGTTTATCCCACGCCCCTTTGAAGTCCTTCACAGTTCTGGTCTTCACCACATCCTCCGGAAGGGCATTCCAGGCGTCCACCACCCTCTCCGTGAAGAAATACTTCCTGACATTGATTCTGAATCTTCCTCCCTGGAGCTTCAAATCGTGACCCCTGGTTCTGCTGATTTTTTTCCTACGGAACAGGTTTGTCGTTGTCTTTGGATCATTAAAACCTTTCAAGTATCTGAAAGTCTGTATCATATCACCTCTGCTCCTCCTTTCCTCCAGGGTGTACATATTTAGATTCTTCAATCTCTCCTCGTACGTCATGCGATGAAGATCCTCCACCTTCCTGGTCGCCCTTCTCTGTACCGCTTCCATCTTGTCTTTGTCTTTTTGTAGATACGGTCTCCAGAACTGAACACAGTACTCCAGGTGAGGCCTCACCAAGGACCTGTACAAGGGAATAATCACTTCCCTTTTCTTACTCGATATTCCTCTCTCTATGCAGCCCAGCATTCTTCTGGCTTTTGCTATCGCCTTGTCGCATTGTTTCGCAGACTTCATATCATTAGACACTATCACCCCAAGGTCCCTCTCCTGCTCCGTGCACATCAGCTTTCCCCCCCCCATCGAATACAGTTCATTCGGATTTCCACTCCCCATATGCATGACTTTGCACTTCTTGGCATTGAATCTGAGCTGCCATATCTTCGACCACTCTTCCAGTTTCCTTAGATCCCGTCTCATTCTCTCCACTCCTTCCGGCGTGTCCACTCTGTTGCTGATCTTCGTGTCATCCGCAAAAAGACAAACCTTACCTTCTATCCCGTCCGCAATGTCGCTCACAAAGATATTGAACAGGACCGGTCCCAACACCGATCCTTGCGGTACACCACTTAAAACCGCTCTCTCTTCAGAGAAGGTTCCATTTACCATCACACATTGTCTTCTGTCTGTCAGCCAATTTGCAATCCAGGTCACCACCTCGGCCCTCACTCCTAAGCTTCTGGTTTTATTCACCAGTCTCCTGTGCGGAACCGTATCAAAAGCTTTGCTGAAATCCAAGTATATGATATCAAGCGCTCTTCCTCGATCCAATTCCTTGGTTACCCAGTCAAAAAAGTTAATCAGATTTGTCTGACTGAATCTTCCCCTGGTGAATCCATGTTGCCTCTGGTCCATCAATTCTCCGGATTGTAGATAGTTCACTATTCTCTCTTTCAGCAGTGACTCCATTACTTTTCTCACCACCGAAGTGAGGCTAACCGGTCTGTAGTTGCCAGCCTCCTCCCTGTTCCCACTCTTGTGAAGCGGGACCACCACCGCTCTTCTCCAATCACTCGGCACCACTCCCGTTTCTAGGGATCTATTGAACAGGTCACACAGCTGAGCTGCCAGAACATCTCTGAGCTCCCTCAATATCCTTGAATGAATCCCATCAGGCCCCATGGCTTTGTCCACTTTCAGGTTCTTTAGCTCTTCCCACACATTTTCTACTGTAAAAGGATTTATATCCATTCCACTTCCCTCCAGTTTCTTGTTGTGTAGAGATGGTCCTTCTCCAGGGTCTTCTTTAGTGAACACAGAGCTGAAGTATTCGTTTAATATTTCTGCCATTTCTTCGTCTCTCTCCACACATTGATCATTACCACCTTTCAATTTCACTATACCACTTTGGACCTTTCTCTTTTCGCTGATGTATCTGAAAAATGTTTTGTCACCATTTTTTATCTCCTTGGCAATCCTCTCTTCTGCTTGACTCTTTGCCAACTTGATTAATTTCTTTGTCTCCCTCAGTTGATACAAATATTCTTCTTTGTGCTCCTCCCTTTGGGATCTTTTATATTTCTTGAATGCTGTTCTTTTAGCTTTAATTTTGTCAGCCACCTCCTTTGAGAACCAGATAGGTTTCAATTTTCTTTTGCTTTTCTTTACATTTCTAACATATAGAGCAGTTGCCTTGGTGATTGCTCCTTTTAGATTGGTCCACTGTTGATCCACATCTCTCTCGTTCTCCCATCCTTTAAGTTCTTCCTCCAGGTACTTCCCCATTTCCTCAAAGTCTGTGTTTTTGAACTGTAAAACTCGGGTCTTTGTGGTTCTTTTCCCTATTCTTTTAGTGATATTAAACCATACCGTTTGATGATCACTACTGCTGAGGTGGGCGCCCACCTGGACATCTGAGACATTATCTGCATTAGTGAGCACTAAGTCGAGTATAGCTCCTTCTCTCATGGGTTCCAACACCATTTGTTTGAACAAAGATACTTGCATGGCATCCACTATCGCTCTACTATTTTTAGTTTCTGCAGATGGGATTTTCCAGTCTACATCTGGCATATTAAAGTCACCCACGATCACCACTTCTCCCTTCTTACCTATCTTATGGATGTCTTCAACCAGATCTCTGTCCAGCTCTTCCTTTTGGTTTGGAGGCCTGTAAACCACTCCAATATAAATGGACGCTCCGTCATCTTTTTTTAGGTCGAGCCATAGAGCTTCTTCCTTACCCCAACTTCCTTGTAGCTCAGATGCTTGGATGTTGTTTCTAACATAAAGAGCCACACCTCCCCCTTTTCTATCCTCTCTGTCCTTCCTTAACAAGTTGTAGCCTGGTATTGTTGTATCCCATTCATGAGATTCTGTGAACCATGTTTCTGTGATAGCAACAATGTCCAATTCTGCCTCAGCCATTAGGGCCTGCAGATCTGGGATTTTATTTCCCAAACTATGAGCATTTGTGGTCATAGCCTTCCAGGTACTCTCTTTAAGATTATTGCTTTTCCTGGACTCCTTATAAGATATTAGTTGAGATTTGTTATTCACTTCACTCTTTCTTTTTGTAGTTGTGCCACTGTTGACAGAGTTATTCATCTCAATTAGATTTTTCTTTTGGTTATGGATCTTGAAATTCTGCATGCATTGTATTTTCTCTCTCTTTGCTGGTAACACTTCAATGTTTTTCTCAAGAACTTCTTCAGTTTTTAATATAGAGAAGGCTTGTTGTTCTTTTTGCATTTGGTACATTGTGTGTCTCCTCATCACAGGTCTAATTCTACCAGAGCCCACTGTAATCCTGGATTGTAAAGAATTTCTTAATGACCTGTTTGAGTGGGGGGGGTATACCTGTTGGCTGCCCATCTGTCAAGAATGGGTGACTGTGGGGCCTACCTGAGCCTACTGAAAATCCTTTTCTTGACTCCTGGCTTTTCTGTGATATTGGGGAATTATTTTCTGAGTAATGCAATGTGGGTGTATTACTTTTAATTGAAGCTAATTGATCTTTAATCTCAGTCAGCTCCTTTTTCAAGGAAGAGAGTTGTGCACAATTTGGGCAAGCCCTAAGTTTCCAAATGACTTCCCTGACAATAAATGCTCCACAATGGTTACATTGGATAGTCCTCATTTTGATAAATTTGTCTGATGGATAACACCTGAGGAACAACTAAATTACCAATTTATCCTGTTGCCAATTGTATTTAGGTAGACTATATTAGAACAACCAACCTAGGGGTGGGTGGGTAGAGGGGTAGGGTGGGAGGGAAGCAGACAGAATAGCAAAATTAAAGCTATGTAAAAAGGCTTAATTTAAAGAAATCTTAGCTTTGCCAAGTAAGTTGGACTGTAGTCTCTCCTCTCTCTTTCAAGCAGACTGACTAGAGCTGGCCTGATCACCCTTAGTCTGACCCAGTATGGCATTTTCTTATGTTCTTATGTTCTAATGTGTCATGGGCATTTTGGAGTCAGAAATGAGATAGCTGGGAAACCTATCCAGCTAATTCCAATATTAGGTTACTAAGTATTTCGTCTCACTTCAGCCGGCCCCAGGAGCAGGTCTAAAGTTATCTGGAAACATTCCCAGGAAAACTTTAGAATAAACCAGCTATATTCTAAAGAAGCTGGGTAAGTGGTGACAATGTTTTAAAAAATTATGTGGCCTACAGGTCAAGTGGCCTAATTCCCACAATACCCCCTCCTTGTATTAAAAATGGGCCCTGCTGGACTGAGTCCCCCTCCGTCCCCCTCAAACCTCTCCAAGTACACTTTAAAAATCAAACTGCCAAAGTTCCACATGCTAGCCTCCTCTCTGCCCTCTTCCCAGTTCAGCAAAATCAGAAGGCAAAAACTCCCTCCCCTCCCAACCCTAACCATCCTACCCACCTGGTATCTTTTCAGAGTCCTTTCTGACAGTGGGATCATGGTACCTCAGCTTTTCAGTGTGTTTCTTCATCTTAAGTGGATGGTAGTATACACCCACTATTAGCATGATATTTCTATGGATAAGTATTCCACAGTGCATTTTGTCTCCTGCAGGATTATCCTCCTCCCTCCATGTGTCTGAGAAAGCCTATAATGTTTATATCTTCTTATAATGCCATACATTCTAATTCTCTTACTATTCAGACTCCTGGCATTTGAAAACAGACATTTTAAAATATGTTTGTATTTGCCTTCCAACTTGCCTATTAGTAGAATATACAGGCAGTTTAGATTAATTCTCATCGAGGTGAATTTTAAAAGGCCTACGCACGCCAAAGCCGGGAGATACCTGCTCAAGTTGAGTCAGCGCATGCTGAGCAGATTTTATAAGCTGCCCAAGTACGCAATGTATCTTCCGCCATGCACAGAAGTCAAAAGTTTAGAAAAAGGGGTGCGGTGGGGGTGCACGGGCATGTGCTGGGGTCCCCTGCCACATAACTTTATTATGTATTTATTTATTTAAAAGTTTTTATATACCGCACAATAAGGCATTTACATGTCCGTCTAGGTGGTTTACAAATACACAATCATAATTTAAAAACAGAGGTAATACAATAAAATACAATACATACAAAGAAATTTGGCCTCAGAGTATTACGATCAAGTAGTATATCTGCAATTGTTATGTTCTATAAGCATTATTAAACAGATACGTTTTTAGCATTTTTTTGAATTCTTTATTATTTGATATCAGTCGTATTTTTTCAGGAAGAATGTTCCACAATGTCAGACCTGATACAGAGAAAGTTCTTTTACGTATTAACGCTAAACTGACGGTTCTGACTGATGGAATTTCTAGCAAACATTTGTCCATAGATCGGAGTTGTCTTGACGGTTTATATATTCTCAACAAGGAGCAGAACCATACTGAATTAGGGTTATAGAGTAAATTATGGATAGTGGACAGAATTTTGTATGTAATGCAATGGGTTATAGGAAGACAATGCAGGTGTTGTAATATGGGAGTTATGTGTTCTTTTCGTGATTAGTTGTAAAGCATTCTCGCAGTTGCGTTTTGAACAAGTTGTAGAAGATGTATTGTAGATAAGGGTAGTCGTAAATATAATGCATTACTACTGTAATGCATTATATTTAGGATTACCCTTATCTACTGTCCGGAAATCAGATGATAGTAGAGATGTGAATCGTGTGCCAGATCGTCTTAACGATCAGGTTCGGCTGGGGGGGGGGGGGGGGGGGCGGGAATCTGATCGTTAAGATATGTGAATTGGAATCGTTTACGATTCCAATTCACATCGCTAATTTTTTTTTTAGGGAGGCCCGCGCTGCTAAAAAAAACCCACCCGACCCTTTAAATTGACCCCCCACCCTCCCGACCCCCCCAAAACCTTTTAACATTACCTGGTGGTCCAGGGGGGCCTCAGGGGACGATTTCCCGTTCCCAGGCATCAGCTGCGCTAAAATAAAATGGCGCCGATGCCCCTTTGCCCTTACCATGTGACAGGGTATCCGTGCCATTGGCCATGGCTGGATACGCAAACACAGTCTGAGTTCTAATCCATATCCAGCATAACTCTCTGCTTCAACGGCAGGGGAGAAAGTATGATACTTCAAGCATATCCAGCATAGCTCTCTGCTTCAACGGCAGGGGAGAAAGTCTGATACTTCAAGCATACCCAGCATAGCTCTCTGCTTCAACGGCAGGGGAGAAAGTCTGATACTTCAAGCATACCCAGCATAGCTCTCTGCTTCAACGGCAGGGGAGAAAGACTGATACTTCAAGCATATCCAGCATAACTCTCTGCTTCAACGGCAGGGGAAATGAAGAAAAGTGGATCTATATACAGACAACCAACAAGGATTGAATTACATAGTCTGGGTAAACAAATAAGCATGGGTGTAGCTTGCTTATTGCAGCGGTTACTACCCCTAACTAATTAAGCTAGATATTTCACTTAGATGCAGCTCCAACACTGCTCTCTACATTAATGGTGGGGGTGGAAGGGAAATAGAACCAAAAGGTTACTAAGAGCCAAGAGAAACATATAAGTTCCTTCTGTAGCAGCAGCTGCTGCATCAACATGGCCGCGGCATCTTCCCCGCGCAGCTAAGCTCCACCCCCTGAAGTTCTCTAGGGCCGCGCGGGCGGCTATAGCCTAGATTTAAAGGAACCCCTACTGGAAGTAGGACGGTTCCTTCCTGCCAGCCCCAATCTTCAGGGAACTATTTAAGGCAAGGTCTGAGCCTTCAGACCTTGCCTTGGCTTCTTGGCTCCTGTGTTTGTCCCTGATTGTGGTTCCTGCTTGTTTCCTCCATGCTTGATCTCTGGACTGGCTGCTGTACCTTCTGGATCTTGACCCCTGGACTGGCTGCGGTACTTTCTGGCTCTCGACCCCTGGACTGGCTGTGGGACTTTCTGGCTCTCGACCCCTGGACTGGCTGCGGAACTTTCTGGCTCTTGACCCCTGGCTTGGCTGCTGAGCGCTCCTTGGTCCTGGCTCTTCGACCTGCTGAAGGTGTCAGCATCTGCTCTCTCGACCCGCTGGAGGCACCAGCTATCTGGAAAACACGACCTGCAGGAGGCGCCTGCATCCAGATCTTCTTCAACCCTACAAGCAATTCTGAGGACTGGCCTCGCCTTCCGACAGTGGGCCTAACGGACATCACCGGACCAAGGGTCCACTCCTCTAACCATAACAAGAACCCACTTGTTTGAGGCAAGGGCTGGATTGTAGCTGTGGATTTGAGGCGACTCGCCATGTTAAAGTCAAGAAGGTGACATCTGTGAAGAACTGATGTGGAATCCATGACTGGAATCGCCACTTGCAGAAGCGGAGATAAGTTTAAGCTGAAGATGTCCCCAGGGCAAGCACCAGGACAGTACGAGCAGGAGATGGGTTGGAAGTGACGAGACAAGGACAGGTATAGGGTGCAGGTGCCTCCTGCAGGTCGAGTAGAACCCAGGGAGATGAGCCAGCATCGCAGTGGAAAGAACGGAGATGGGCTCTGGAACAGAGGCAGGCGCCTCCTTCAGGTCGAGAAGGTTCCAGGATGGATTGAACTCGGAGATGATCTAGATGCAGGTGCCTTCTGTAGGTCGTGGGATCCAAACAGCTGTAGATGAGAGACACAAGCAGCAAAAGAAAATAAAATTGGCTAAAGCAAGGTATTAAATGTCCAGGAAACTGGGAGGAAAAATTCTGGACTAGGAATAGGTTATCAGAGTGTCCAGGAACTAAGACAAAAAATTCTCTGGGCAAAGAGCAAGTTTAAAAGTATCCAGGAACTGAAGCAAAACTTCTGGGTGAAATCAAGGCTAATATGGCACCTAAGGACACAGGACATCAGGACACTGAACATCTGGAACATAAGGAATAGAAGACAGGTGACGCAGGAGCTCCGATGAGGGATGAGACCAGGAACATCAAGGAGACGAAGTTCAAGAACATGAAGAACACAGAATGAAGATCCATCAAGGCACAGGAAGACCACGGAAGACCTGGATCCACAGAAGACCACAGACACTATGAAGACTGGATCTGAAGGCACTGAGGAACAGCAGCTGATCCAGTGAAGGCTGATGATGTCATCATTGAGGGCCGTGGGGCTTTTCTCGCCGTTGGCCCTTTAAATATCAACGAGGGGCGTGCGCCCATGCCTAAGGTAAAGCAGGAAAGGGAGATGCATCGGTGGCATCCCTGTCATGTGGAAGGACCAGAGGACAGCGGCGGTAGCGGCAGCAGCCCTGCTGTGAAGAAGAAAGCAGGCAGCAGCAGCAAAAGCTTCATAAGAATATAAGAACATAAGAAAATGCCATACTGGGTCAGACCAAGGGTCCATCAAGCCCAGCATCCTGTTTCCAACAGTGGCCAATCCAGGCCATAAGAACCTGGCAAGTACCCAAAAACTAAGTCTATTCCATGTTACCATTTCTAATGGCAGTGGCTATTCACTAAGTGAACTTAATAGCAGGTAATGGACTTCTCCTCCAAGAACTTATCCAATCCTTTTTTAAACACAGCTATACTAACTGCACTAACCACATCCTCTGGCAACAAATTCCAGAGTTTAATTGTGCGAGGAGTAAAAAAGAACTTTCTCCGATTAGTTTCAAATGTGCCCCATGCTAACTTCATGGAGTGCCCCCTAGTCTTTCTACTATCTGAAAGAGTAAATAACCGATTCACATCTACCCGTTCTAGACCTCTCATGATTTTAAACACCTCTATCATATCCCCCCTCAGTCGTCTCTTCTCCAAGCTGAAAATTCCTAACCTCTTTAGCCTTTCCTCATAGAGGAGTTGTTCCATTCCCCTTATCATTTTGGTAGCCCTTCTCTGTACCTTCTCCATCGCAATTATATCTTTTTTGAGATGCGGCGACCAGAATTGTACACAGTATTCAAGGTGTGGTCTCACCATGGAGCGATACAGAGGCATTTTGACATTTTCCGTTTTATTCACCATTCCCTTTCTAATAATTCCCAACATTCTGTTTGCTTTTTTGACTGCCGCAGCACACTGTACCGACGATTTCAATGTGTTATCCACTATGACACCTAGATCTCTTTCTTGGGTTGTAGCACCTAATATGGAACCCAACATTGTGTAATTATAGCATGGGTTATTTTTCCCTATATGCATCACCTTGCACTTATCCACATTAAATTTCATCTGCCATTTGGATGCCCAATTTTCCAGTCTCACAAGGTCTTCCTGCAATTTATCACAATCTGCTTGTGATTTAACTACTCTGAACAATTTTGTGTCATCTGCAAATTTGATTATCTCACTCGTCGTATTTCTTTCCAGCTCATTTATAAGTAAGGGTCCCAATACAGATCCCTGAGGCACTCCACTGTCCACTCCCTTCCACTGAGAAAATTGCCCATTTAATCCTACTCTCTATTTCCTGTCTTTTAGCCAGTTTGCAATCCACGAAAGGACATCGCCACCTATCCCATGACTTTTTACTTTTCCTAGAAACCTCTCATGAGGAACTTTGTCAAACGCCTTCTGAAAATCCAAGTATACTATATCTACCGGTTCACCTTTATCCACATGTTTATTAACTCCTTCAAAAAAGTGAAGCAGAATTGTGAGGCAAGACTTGCCCTGGGTAAAGCCATGCTGACTTTGTTCCATTAAACCATGTCTTTCTATATGTTCTGTGATTTTGATGTTTAGAACACTTTCCACTATTTTTCCTGGCACTGAAGTCAGGCTAACTGGTCTGTAGTTTCCCGGATCGCCTCTGGAGTCCTTTTTAAATATTGGAGTTACATTTGCTATCCTCCAGTCTTCAGGTACAATGGATGATTTTAATGATGTTACAAATTTTTACTAATAGGTCTGAAATTTCATTTTTTAGTTCCTTCAGAACTCTGGAGTGTATACCATCCGGTCCAGGTGATTTACTACTCTTCAGTTTGTCAATCAGGCCTACCACATCTTCTAGGTTCACCGTGATTTGATTCAGTCCATCTGAATCATTACCCATGAAAACCTTCTCCATTACGGGTACCTCCCCAACATCCACTTCAGTATGTTGAAGCATAGAAATCATTTAATCTTTCCGCGATGGCCTTATCTTCTCTAAGTGCCCCTTTAACCCCTCGATCATCTAACGGTCCAACTGACTCCCTCACAGGCTTTCTGCTTCGGATATATTTTAAAAAGTTTTTACTGTGAGTTTTTGCCTCTACAGCCAACTTCTTTTCAAATTCTCTCTTAGCCTGTCTTATCAATGTCTTACATTTAACTTGCCAATGTTTATGCTTTATCCTATTTTCTTCTGTTGGATCCTTGTTCCAATTTTTGAATTATGATCTTTTGGCTAAAATAGCTTCTTTCACCTCCCCTTTTAATCATGCCGGTAATTTTTTTGCCTTCTTTCCACCTTTCTTAATGTGTGGAATACATCTGGACTGTGCTCCAAGAATGGTATTTTTTAACAATGACCACACCTCTTGGACAATTTTTACTTTTGTAGCTGCTCCTTTCAGTTTTTTTCTAACAATTTTTCTCATTTTATCAAAGTTTCCCTTTTGAAAGTTTAGCACGAGAGCCTTAGATTTGCACACTGTTCCTTTTCCAGTCATTAAATAAAATTTGATCATATTATGATCACTATTGCCAAGCGGCCCCACCACCGTTACCTCTCTCACCAAGTCCTGTGCTACACTGAGAATTAGATCTAAAATTGCTCCCTCTCTCGTTGGTTCCTGAACCAATTGCTCCATAAAGCTATCATTTATTCCATCCAGGAACGTTATCTCTCAGCGTGACCCGATGATACATTTACCCAGTCTATATTGGGGTAATTGAAGTCTCCCATTATTACTGCACTACCAATTTGGTTAGCTTCCCTAATTTCTCTTAGCATTTCACTGTCCGTCTCACCATCTTGACCAGGTGGACGGTAGTATACCCCTATTACTATAGTCTTCCCCTACACACAAGGGATTTCTACCCATAAAGATTCAATTTTGTATTTAGTTTCATGCAGGATGTTTATCCTGTTGGACTCTATGCCATCCCGGACATAAAGCGCGACACCTCCTCCTGGGTGCTCCTCTCTGTCATTGCCATATAATTTGTACCCTGGTATAGCACTGTCCCATTGGTTATCCTCTTTGCACCATGTCTCTGAGATGCCAATTAAGTCTATGTCGTCATTCACTGCTATACATTCTAATTCTCCCATCTTACTTCTTAGACTTCTGGCATTAACATACAAACATTTCAAAGTTTGTATTTTGTTTGTATTTTCATTCTGCTTTTTAATTGATAGGGATAAGTTAGAATTTTTTAGCTCAGGTGAGTTTTTGTTACAGGCACTTGGACTATTTTTCTAATTATTGGAACCTCACTGTCGGGATGCCCTAATTCTGATGCAACATTAGTATCCTTTGATGATACCTCTCTCCAAACCATGCGCTGAGTGACTGTCGGCTTTTCCCTTTGTTCTAGTTAAAAAGCTGCTCTATCTCCTTTTTAAAGGTTAGCGCCAGCAGTCTGGTTCCACCCTGGTTAAGGTGGAGCCCATCCCTTCGGAAAAGACTCCCCCTTTCCCAAAAGGTTCCCCAGTTCCTAACAAAACTGAATCCCTCTGCCTTGCACCATCGTCTCATCCACGCATTGAGACTCCGGAGCTCTGCCTGCCTCTGGTGACCTGCGCGTGGAACAGGGAGCATTTCAGAGAATGCTACCCTGGAGGTTCTGGATTTAAGCTTTCTACCTAAGAGCCTAAATTTGGCTTCCAGAACCTCCCTCCCACATTTTCCTATGTCATTGGTGCCCACATGCACCACGACAGCCGGCTCCTCCCCAGCACTGTCTAAAATCCTATCTAGGTGAGGCGTGAGGTCCACCACCTTCGCACCAGGTAGGCATGTTACCAGGCAATCTTCATGCCCACCAGCCACCCAGCTATCTACATTCCTAATAATCGAATCACAAACTATGATGGCCGACCTAACCCTTCCCTCCTGGGCAGTAGGCCTTGGGGAGATATCCTCAGTGCGAAACGACAATGCATCACCTGGAGAGCAGGTCCTTGCTACAGGATCCTTTCCTGCTGCATCTGGTTGGTGCTCTCCCATCATGAGACCTTCTTCCTCCAAGGCAGCATCAGGGCTGCCAGTCTGAAGTTGGGACTTGACTACTATGTCCCTGAAGATCCCATCTATATACCTCTCTGTCTGCCTCAGCTCCTCTAGGTCTGCCACTCTAGCATCCAGAGATCGGACTCATTCTCTGAGAGCCAGGAGCTCTTTGCATCGCGTGCACATGTACAACTTCTCACCGGTGGGTAAAAAATCATACATGTGACACTCGATGCAAAAGACTGGGAAGCCCCGCTCTTGCTGCTGGACTACTGCCTTCATCTCAATTTTGATCAGTTCCTAGTTAAGTTTTAGGTTGCTATGAGAGTAGGAATGTGTCTAACTTCCTTTAAATGTATTAGTGAATTCACTATGTGTCTGGTAGTGGCCTACCGGGGTCTGATCGAATTCTCAATAAAGTTTTTGTTGATGTTTTTTTTTTGTTTTTTTTTGTGTGAAAGTGGCACCTGCCTATAAATTAAGGGATGAGCTAGGGATGGGTGGGTTGGGAAATCCAAACAGTCTAACTTCAGTTAGTCAGCCTGAGTGACTCACTGCTCCCTTGATTAACAAAGAGCCTAAGAGCCTAACAAGCCTAACATGCTGCGAAGAAATCCCGGCAGCGGCTAAAAGCCGTGAAACAGCAGGAACAACAGTCCGGGAGGTGCACTAGGACTGTGGAGGAGCCAGGAGCGTCGCATCTTGGCCTGCCGTGAGACGGCATTGGCAGCGGCCAGGCTGACCGCGTTCGAGGTAGAAGGATGGTAAGGGACTGCCTGTTCCTGTCGCAGGCAGGATCACAACAAGTAGTTGGTGAATACTAGAAATCATTGAAGTGCTCGAAGGCCCACAGGCCTGGGCCATTCCTGGATGCCTTTTAACTTGCTGGAAACCATCATGAAGCCATGTTGGGAGATGATGTAACCTAAGAAAGGAAGCTTGACTTTTCAAAAAGGCACTTATCGACCTTGGCAAACAAGTGATTCTTCCTAAAGTACTGAAGCACCGTACGGACATTGGTATGGTGAGTGGTCAAATCCTTAGAAAAGATAAGGATGTTGTCCAAGTACGCGACGACCTTGGTGTAAAAAAGGTCATGGAAGATTTAATTTATCATGTGTTGGAATACCGCAGGGGCACTACAAAGTCTAAATGGTATTACGAGGTATTCGTAGTGTCTATCCCTGGTATTGAACGCTGTTTTCCAGACGTCTTCAGGACGAATGCGGATCAAGTTATAGGTGCCTCACAGATCTAGCTTGGTGAAGATGGTAGCACCCTATAGGCAGTCAAATAACTCTGTGGATTAAAGGTAGAGGATACCTGTCCTTGTGGGTAATGGCATTTAAGCAGCAGTAATCGATGCATGGTTGTAGAAACCCATCCTTCTTTGTGTTGAAGAAAAAACCCGCGCCTGCGGGCCACGTGGAGGGAAGGATGAAATGTTTAGCCAGGTTCTCTTGGATGTACTCCAACATTGCTCAGGTTTCTGGTACAGACAGTGGGTAAGTTCTGCCCCTAGGAGGCATGGTGCCAGGCAGCAACTCAATAGGGCAATCAAACTTGCGAAGGGGCAGAAGTATATTCGCCTTCTGCTTGGAAAATAGATCCTCAAATTCAGCATATGGAGGAGGGAGACTGGAACTGGCCACAGTGATGGGAATCACTGGGGGTGGTCCCATTCTCTTGAGGCAGGTGTGACGACAGGCTGGACTCCACTCGACGAGTTATAAGGTCTCCCAGTCAAACTGGGTAATGTGGTGCTGGATCCACGGTAATCCTAAAACCACTGGATGGATGGATTTTCTAAAATGAAGAACTGGACCTCCTCTTCGTGCAGGGCCCCGGTGAGGAGGTGAATGGGTTCCTTCACAAGGGAGATCCTTCGGGTAGTGGGTCACCATGGATGGAGGCGATGAGTAGCAGTTTCTCGATAGCATGAGTGGAGATGCCTATGCGGTGGATCAGGTCCTTGATGATGAAATTGCCACCTGCTCCTGAGTCAGTTAGAGCCAAGGCAGGGAAAGAACGAGAGTCCCAGGTCAGGGTGACTGGTAGTGTCAAATGAGGGGCTTGAGTAGTAGTGCCCAAGTTCAGGACCTCAATTGAACTTAGGCCAGGAAGTTTCCCAGATGGACAGGAACAAGATGATAAGCGGTGCCCTGCAGCCCCGCAGTACAGGCACAGACCCAAATGCCTCTATCTGAGGTATTCCTCTGGGGACAGATGCCTTCGGACCAGCTGCATGGGTTCTTCTGCTTTGGTGGAAAGTGGGATTATGCTGGGGGCGTACCCCACCACAGGTGGAGAGCGGGAATTTTCCTCAGTGGGACGTCGGGGTGACCGAACTTCTCGGTGACGCTCCTGAAGGCGGTGGTTGATGTGGCCTGCAAGGTTGATGAGGTCCTCGAGAGAGGGCGGTAGCTCAGGGGCTGCAAATTCATCCTTGAGTTGAGACGACAAACCGTCCAAATAAATGGCTCAGAGGCAATCCTCTTGCCAAGAGAATTCTGTGGCAAGAGTTCGGAGCTCAATAGTATACTCGTTGAGTGCTCGCTGACCATGCCGCAAACATAGGAGACTGGAACTAGCTACAGACTGCCTCCCTGGGTCGAAGGTCTGACGAAAGATGGCCACGAAACGTGGCATTTCTTGGAAGAGAGAGTCCGAATGCTCCCACAAGGGGGATGCCCATGCAAATGCCTTGCCCTCTAGACGCGACAGAATGAAGGTAACCTTCATAAGCTCATCCTGGAAGATGGAAGGCTGCAGAGTGAACTGCATATAGCAATGCTTGATAAACCCTCTGCAGAGCCTAGGGTCCCATTCAAATGGGGTGGAGTGAGTTGGGCCAGCAGAGCCCTGAAGGGTGAGGGTGAAGGCTGAGGGCTGGGTGGTGTGGACGTCAGTGCTGTAGACCCAGCGTGGGTATCTAGACGAGCATAGAGGTACTTGACAGAGGAGGCCAGCGCCACTAGGAACCGCTGCTGTTCCTGGATCTTCAGAGCCAGGCCCGGAGGGTGGATGGCTCCGCTGAGTCCAATGGCCCAAGGTGGGGTTGACGCTACCCGCTCCCACCGTCGGGAGGCAGAGCAAACTAGGAGATGGGGGCCAACTGGGGCTTCACCAATACCAGCCCTCATTCCCCACTGGTTGAGTACTTGGGTGCCAGGGCTGGCTGGTCTTAGGCGGGCCTCCATCAGATGACTCCTAGTGGATGTTGTAGCAAGTAGCCAGGAACCAGCAGAGGTATCGGAGGGACCGAGGCAGGTCCGGACGAGGCCGGGATCCAGAGGCCTGGGCGGCAAGGACGGGCCAGGAACATGAGTAGATGACATCCGGGCAGCAGAAGGCCGAAGCCTGACAAGGCCAAGTCCAGTGGGATACCAGAAGCAAGTTGGGAACAGGCAGGAGTCTTGGCAGGCGGCAGAGCTAGGCAAGGTATAGTGGAGCAAGGGTCGAGGCTGGTAATCAGCCAGAGCTTAGTCCAATGAAGCAAGGGTCAAAGCCACCTGAGCGTGGTTCAACAAAGCAAGGGTCAAAGCAAGACTAGGTAGGAACCAGGAACGGAGTCAGGAAAAGGAACTAGGAATGAAGTCAGGAACAGGACAAGCAGAGAGCACACGACAAGCATGGAGAACTGTTGCCAAGGCAAGGAATGAGTGACGGGCCCTGCCTTAAGTAGCAGGGCCTGATGATGATTCCCGCTGCGCTCCCTTTAAAGGTAGAAGAGACGCGCGCGTACCTAGGAAGAAGCAGGACCCTGGAAGATGGCATCTTCCTGTGGCACACATGGGGAGACCTGCCGGGAACTGGAGGAGCCCGTAGAGGAACAGGGAGAGACCAAGGAGGCAGCGGGGGTGCAGGAGCGCAAGCGGCTGGCCTCCGCCACCAGAGAGGACGGGCCAGGTCCGGGAGCCAGGCACCAGATGCGAGTAGGCCCAGTCGCGTGCCTGCTACAGCTGGAACACACGACCCTTTAAGGTAGAGACCCACAGGGAATCCTGGGTAAAGGGAGGAGTTCTTCCTTGGAGCATAAGACTGGAAGCCCTAGAGAGTTAGATGGGCCTTGGGGAGCTGACAGAGTCCCAGCATTTGTAAGGTACTGAAAGACCTGCAGCATCTAAGGTGGGTTAAGACTTTCTACTAAAAGAACTGTCTGCTTAAAGACTGTGTATTGCCTGAGGTTAAGATGTTTTGTTTTTCCTTTGCATTGCTTGTTTGAAATACCTGAAGTGAAGGTCAGCTGCCATTTTGTTTTGAACATTGTTTCCACTGTAAATAAAAGTGCACTTAAGCCACAGCCAGAGTCTACTTTTGGTTTCCTCTGTCTGTTACCAAGCCATCCACGGCTCGAGTTACCACATAAGGTGTTTAGAAGTGGGATCACTTGCCTAAAGCACGAAGCATTCACAAAAAATCTGCATCTGCGAAGCAGAGAGAAAAACCCCTCTTTTTCATTTTTTCCCCTCTTTCCTGGGGCCTCCCAGTTCCAAGCCAGTTTGTGCACAGTCCAAGGGGGAAATCCCCATCTAGTTAGTCAGGGGTCAAGAAGTCAGTAAGGGCTGGAGAGGCCAACAGGTTGTTTTTTTTTTTTTTTTTTGGGGGGGGGGGGGGGTTTGCTCTCCTATCTCTGGAATGGTGCACAATTCTGAGGCAGCTTAATTAGCAAGAAAGAGGGAGCAGGTGATCCAAATCCTGGCAACTGGCCAACAGCAGTTGCAAAACACCCTGCAAACACAAATTAATCAGCAGCAGGTGTTGCAAGAACGGATAACGCAGTGGCATATAGCCCTAATGCAGATAGCCCAAGCAGTGCAAATGACAGTGATCCGTCCGCATCCAGTGACCCTGACATTTCTCAAAATGTCCCTGGGTGAAGACCCAGGTGACTTTTTGCAGGACTTTGAGTATACCACAAGACTGGCAGGGTAGCCAGAAGACCAAGGGCTACATATCTAGGGAATTTACTGACTGGACTGTGTCAGTCCAGTTCTGGATGGGACAGCCACTTACCCAGAAGTCAAGGCAGCAATTCTAGAATGAGTGGGGCGATTTTGACATGAACTCTACAGGCGGGAGAGAACCTTAGAAACTTGTTCCACTGGCTTAAGGACGCCCCCTGGAAGTGGCTGCATGTGGAAGGGAAATTTGGAGTGGAAATAGCCAATGAGGTACTGCTGGAACATTTCCAGGATATCCTCGACCTGCCCATGTGGCAGTGGGTTTGCTGACACCCAAGCTTCATGTTTGAAAAGGCCCTAGAAGTGGCAGAGGCCTATCATCAGACCCAAACCATGTCTAAACTGCTATGACCTGGAGTGAAACTCCTTAACCTGGATAGGGATCAATTTGAGGTCTTAACTATCAGCAGAGCTGGTGCGGCTGGACAGTTCACCTCACCTACAATCTATAGTTGGACCACCAAGTTTCAGTTGTGGTGAAAGAAGCCATTTTGCAAGAGACTGTCCCTGCAGGGAAGATGAGGCAATGGAAATTAATGCAGTGACTCAAAACTGTTGTAACTTCATAGATGTCTCTAGCCAGGGAGTTTCTAATCCCAGTTGAGTTAGATGGGGTCCCAACACATACGCTAGTTGACTCCAGGAATATGAAAAAGCTTATATGGAGGGACCTGATGAAGTGAGTCCAAATAACTATAATAAGGAAATGACCCTGGTATATATTCACAGGGACCATTAACAATACCCTACCAGTCAGGTACACCTAAAGACCCCAGCCAGGCAAGAGATGATAGAAGTGGGGATACTCCCTTGCCTCCCATACCCTGTGATTATTGGATGTGACTGTGCACATTTCAAGTCTCTTTTGACTCAGCCTATGGCAAGTTCATCCAGTCATGACCATGATGAGTTGAAGTTCCCAGAACTCTTTCAATTGGAAGACCCTAATCTTTTTCACAAAAACTCTAAGACTCCTAAGTTCCGGAGGCAACACCGGCAGGATAAATAGTGGGGAGGAGGGGATCGGAATCAGAGGGAGAACACCCAGAATGTCTTACTGTCTCTCTTGGTGTGGGATCGGTATGATCCAGGGAACTTTAGGCAAGCTCAGAGAGAGGATGAATCCTTTAAGTGGGCCTGCAAGCATATACAATGGGAGGATGGAAAGGTAGTCCTGGGGGCCCAGAGTGCAGACCCTGTCCCCCCCATTTTGTGATAAAAGTGGATTTGTTGTACAGAGTCACATAGGGGAGTGTGGAAAGGGAGATGATAGAACAATTCCTGGTTCTCAAATCCTATCATCAACAGTTCATACAGTTAGCTCACAGTCATATTCTGGGGGTGGGGGGAGGATGTCACCTGGGGGTGGAAAAGATATAGGCACAATTCTATTGGCCAAAATTCCATAAACAGGTTTGGTGGTTTTGCCAGTCCTTCCCTATCTGCCAGCTCACAAAGCTTACCAGGATATGGGCAGTGCCTCTCATTTCAATGCCTATTATTGAGACCCTCTTTGAATAGGTGGGCATGGATCTTGTGAGGCTATTAGAGAGAATGACCTGAGGAAACAAATACATCCTTGTCATATTGGACTATGCTACCAGGTATCCGGAGGCAGTGTCCTTATAGTATATGAAGACCTCAATGGTGGCAACCTCCCTAATGGTGGTTTTCTTACGACTTGGGGCACCCAAGGAGATCCTGACAGATCATGGTACCCTTTTCATCTCCAAGGTCATGAAACAACTCTGCATCTTGCTCAAAGAAAATATTCTCTGGACCTTAGTGTATCACGTACAGACGGATGGCCTGATTGAGCACTTCAAACAGATGTTAAGAAAATTTGTGAATGAAGATGGGAAGAACTGAGACATACCAATTAGGGGTGTACATTCGTTTCTAACATATTGGTAATCCGCAATGTATAGGGCCATATTCGTTATATTCGTGGGGAAGCAAAACATATCGCGATTCCCCACGAATACAACGAATCTTCGCCGAATTAATCGGCCGTCTAAAGGAGCGAATTTAAACAAAGCCCCACCCACCCTCATGACCCCCCCAAGACTTACCAAAACTCCCTGGTGGTCCAGCGGGGGGTCCAGGAGCCATCTCCTGCACTCACGGCCTCGGCTGCTGGTATTCAAAATGGCGCCGATAGCCTTTGACCTTACTATGTCACGGGGGCTACCGGTGCCATTATTTGGCCCCTGTCACATGGTAGGAGCAATGGATGGCCGGCGCCATCATGCTTGCCAAAAGTCCCTGGTGGTCCAGCGGGGTCCGGGAGTGATCTCCTGCACTCGGGCCGTCAGCAGCCAGTATTCAAAATGGCGCCAATAGCCTTTGCCCTCACTGTGTCACAGGGGCTACCGGTGCCATTGGTCGGCACTAGTAGCCTCTGTGACATTGATTACTGGCAGCCTGTCACATGGTAGGCTACCAGTGCCATTGGTTGGCCCCTATGACATAATGACATAAATAGCCTTTGCCCTTACTATGTCACAGAGGCTACTGGTGCCATTGGTCAGTCCCGTCACATGGTAGGAGCACAAGATGGTGCCGGCCATCCATTGCTCCTACCATGTGACAGGGGCCGACCAATGGCACCGTAGCCCCTGTGACAGTGAGGTCAAAGGCTATCGGCGCCATTTTGAATACCGGCAGCCGAGGGCGTGAGTGCAGGAGATGGCTCCTGGGCCCCCCGCTGGACCACCAGGTAAGTCTTGGTAAGTCTTGAGGGGATCAGGAGGGTGGGGGATTGTAGTTAATTCAATTTTAGCCGGGAAAAGAATAAGAATGAATGCATTAACGTATCGGGGGCCCCCTTGCCGAATGCAACATTTCTGCCCCCCAACGAATACGAATTCCGAATGCAACATATGGTGTCCCTCTGCACATCCCTAATACCACTACCCTTCATGATGTTCACAATCTGCAAAGTACCACAAAGCTCAATGGGGTTCTCCCCGTTTGAGTTACTATACAGAAGGGATTCTGGATATAACTCGCAAGACCTGGGGACAGGATGAGAATTCCAGGCAGAACATAGGAGACTACATGCTTAGAGTACAAGATCATTTAAAGGAGGAGGAGGCTGGCCTGTATCTAGAAATGGCTCAAAGTTCTCTAGCTTGAGCTTATAATCACCCCACAGTCCAGCAAATATTCCAAACGGGAGAATAGGTCCTTGTCATCCTTCCATGATCAGAAAGCAATCTTAGCTTGTTGGCAAGGACCCTATGACGTCCTGGAGAAAACAGGGCCCATGGACTACAAGATAGCAAAGCCAGATAAGTGAAAGAAGACCCAAATCTACCACATAAACCTCCTGAAGAAATGGGTACTGCAAGAGTGTGGCATGGTTCAGGAAGGAGAATTTGGCCCAGAGAATGGATCAAAACTGGACCAAGCCCACTGTACAGATAACCGACTTGAAGCAGTTGGTACAGAAAAGTAAAAAGATTTTCGCAAACCTGCCTGGTTTCATCCAGCTGGTACAACATGATATTATTACGCCTCTTGGAGTGGTGGTACGCTAGCACCCTTATCAGATTCCTAAGGTACGGTGCTCCATCATAGAGACTGAAATGAGATGCTCCAGCTTGGCATAAGAGTCCAACAGTGACTATTGCTCACCCATCATATTGGTGCCAAAGCCAAATGGCAGCATCAGGTTCTGTATTGAATTTAAAAGGACAATGAGGTCTTGAAACTAGATGCCTATCCAATGCCATTAGTGGATGATCTGTTTGAGTGTCTGGGGTCCCAGTTCATCTCTACCCTTGACCTTACTAAAGGGTATTGGCAGGTGTCTCTTACATCTTTGACAAAAGAGAAGACAGTGTTCTCGACACCCACTGGGATGTTCCAGTTCACAATACTCCCTTTTAGCCTTCATGGCACCCCCAACATGTTTCAGCAGTTGGTTGACCACCTGCTCCGCCCACATCAAGGGTATGCAGTCGCCTTCTTAAATGACATTGAGATCTACAGCCACAACTGGAAGACTAATTTTAGCCAACTACCGGCCGTATTAACCAGTCTGAAGAAAGCAGGATTGACAGTTAATCCCAAGAAGTGCTTCCTAGGTGGGCAAGAAATCCAATATCTTGGCTATACCCTGGGCAAGTACAAGGTCCATCCACAGACGAGAAAGATCAAGGTGATCACCTGGGTGCCAGTCTCGCAATCAAAGGCAAAAGTGAGAGCATTTTTAGGCCTTATGGAATATTATAAGAGCTTTATCCCTGATGACAGTGAGGGCGGATTTCCAGGTTCGGATAGCTGTGTGTATTGTGTCCGTTACAGGTATCTGTATCTGTACATCATCCGCATATATAAAATGTGGAAGGCCTAGTTTGGAAAGTAGATGACAGAGGGGGAGGAGGTATATATTGAAAAGTGTAGAGGATAGGGATGAGCCCTGGGATACTCCTTGAGCTAGAGCAAGAGGATTGGAAATTCAATTTCCAATTTGCACGCTAAATTGTCTCTCGGTCAGGTAGGATTGAAACCATTGAAAGGCGGAGCCTGAGATGCCGATGTCGGTGAGGCGTTGCAAAAATATATGGTGGTTGACAGTATTGAACGCGGAGGATATATCAAGAAGAATTAGGATGTGTGAAAGACCTTTATCCAGGCTTTTTAGGATATGGTCGGAGAGTGATATAAGCAAGGTCTCTGTACTGTGGTATTTGCGAAACCCATATTGTGATGGAGAGAGGATATTATGTTCGTCCATGTAGTCTGATAGTTATCTATTGATTGCTTTCTCTAGGATTTTTGTTATCAGTGGCAGATTGGAGATCGGGCGGAAATTGGCAAGATCGGAGTAGTCCAGGGAAGGTTTCTTTAAGATGGGTTTTACAATAGCATGTTTAAGGATTTTGGGTATACTGCCAAGAACAATGGATCTGTTTATGATATTTGATATGGGTTTAGCATTGCATCCAGGGTTAGAGAGGAGGTTCTTAGTAGGGATGGTGTCAGAGGGGTGCATAGAGGGTCTTATTTTTTTTTATATGGAATCAATTTCTAATGATGAGGTGGTTTCAAATGTGGAGAGTTTAGGAGTAGTATGGCACTGAAGTGTATCGGTGGGTGTGTGTGTAGAGGGGAAGCGTGCCATAATGTCTATTTTTTTGTGGAAGAAGGAGGCTAGCTCATCACATTTGGTCTGGTCATCTATGTCAGGAGCAGAAGGTGTGCAGGATTTTGTTAGGTTGCTTACTAATTGGAATAAGGCTCGCGCATTGAATTGTAGGTGATGGATTCGTTGAGAGTAGAAATCTTTTAGTTTTGTTGATTGCTACTCGGTAGGTATGAAGATAAGTTTTAAACTTGTTCTATTGGGCAGGAGAAGGGTCTTTGCGTCACGTTCTTTCTAGCTTTCTAAGAATGTGTTTCATATTTCTTAACTCTGGAGTATACCAGGGTTGTTTGTGTCTTTTAGAAGTGTCGATTTTGCGCACTTGTATAGGGCAGATCTTATCAGCAATAATGCTGGTAATGTGGTTCCCTAACTATTTAGAGAGGGCAGAGCATCTCACAAGGCTACTGGTAAAGAAAGCACCAGAGAAGGTCCAGTGGTCGGAGAAAATGGAGAAGGCTTTCAGAGCCCTGAAGGAGGTTATATGTTCTGATCTGGTCCTGATCAGCCTGGACTTCACTGAATTCTTCATGGTGCAAACCGATGCCTCAGCGGTTGGGTTAGGTGCTGACTTGGCCTAGAAGAAGGATCGCTATGAACAGCCGGAAGATGCTGCCATATGAGAGATGGTACCCAACTGTTGAGAAGGAGACCTTGATGGTCAAGTGGGCCTTAGAAGCCTTGCGCTACTATCTGCTGGGGCAACAGTTTATGCTTATAACTAACCATCAACCGCTCTTATGGATCAATAGGAACAAAGAATCCAATGCAAGAGTATGAGGTGATTCCTGGCCCTGCAGCTTTTCAACTACAAGTTCCGACACAGGGCAGGAAAAGAGAATATGGATGCAAATTTCCTGTCAAGAAGGGTGTCCCTTGTACAGGCAAGCACTCATCCTGGCAAGGCTGAGTTGAGAGGGAGGGTATGTGAGGGAGTGTATAGGAAACTCTCTCAGTCTACCTTAAAGGACCAGGCACAGATATCCCACCCTGTCCTCCTTAAGATAGAGACCTGCATGGAATTCTGTGCAAAGGGAGGAGCCCTTCTCCAGAACATAAGACCGAAGGCCCTAAAATAGAGAGCTGATGGAGTCCCAGCATACACAAGGTGTGCAAAGACCTGCTATGTCTAAGGTGGGTTAATAATTTCTACTAAAAGCACTGTCTCCTTAAAGACTGTGCATTACCTGAGGTTAAGGTCACTGCCTGAAGTGTTTTATTTTTCCTTGGCACTGTTTGTTTGAAATACCTGAAGTGAAGGTCAGCTGTCATTTTGTTTTGAACATTGTTTCCACTGCAAATAAAAGTGCACTTAAGCCACAGCCGGAGTCTACTTTTGGTTTCCTCTGGCTGTTACCAAGCCATCCACTGCTCATGTTACCACATATGGTGTTAGAAGTAGGATCACTTGCCTAAAGCGCGAAGCATAGACAAGGATCCACGGCTGTGAAGCAAAGAGAATTAAAAAAAAACAACTCTCTTTCAATTTTTTCCCTTCTAGCCTGGGGCCTCCCAGTTCCAAGCCAGCATGTGCACAGTCCAAGGGGGTCTAACCCCACCTAGGTAGTCAGGGATCAAGAAGTCAGTAAAGGGCTGAAGAGGCCAGCAGGTTTTTTTTTTTTCTTTATTTTTTTTTTTAATGTTGCTGATCACTCAGTGGAAATCCTTTTCATTCTGTGTGATCTATGCATCTTTTGAATACATTCACCTTTTGTTATGGAAATTCAATCACTGGAATACCAGTGTCCTAACTCTAGGCTCCAGAGTCTGCATGTGTGTTTGGAGATACAACCAACAATTTTCAAATGTCATGATGATCGGAGCCCTGTGAAATTTGCAGAAAGGAAGAAAGTCATATTGTACATATTGTATATAGGCTATATGCCACTTCTATATACCCACATTTAATATTTAATTTTAATTTTATCCATATGTTACAATGTTCCTTATATTAATTGTTTAATCAACTGTTATCTTGTTACAATGTAAAAATAGGGCAGTTCCGGCTCTATTCAACCTGTTATCTGGAAACCGATGTGATATCTCGATCGAATGTCGGTATACAAAAGAAATAAATAATAATAATAATAATAAGATGATGATAGGAGAAATAAGACTAATTGTTCTCATCAGAACCTTGGCTGTCCATGGAGGTATTGCTGGAGACTGAAAGAGAGCAAATGGAAACCACTTGACATTAATAAAGCAGTTGGGTATTTTCAGGGTCCTTCATTTTCATTTTTAAACCTGTTTTCACCCTTAAATTTCCAGATTTGAAAGGTGACAATTGCTTTAAACCAATTTCATCCTAAATTTAGGCCGATTAAAAAGCTGTTGCAGTGCTGCAGATGCACTGTTTAAAGGCCAATAGCCACTGCTGGAAGCCAGTGTAGGCCAAAGCTGATGCCATGTTCCAAGTTCTGCCGCCCCACCTCTAAGCAAAGTGCCTGTTGTCTGGTGCTGCGAATGCATTTGAAACAGGTCCTGTCCACTTCGAGCAGGCTCCCTGGCCATGCACAAAAGCAGAAGTGCAATGCTGCAGTGCATGGGAGCTTCAGTAAGCATACTGCCAAAGGAGAGAGGAGAAGCCTGGAGCCATCGTCAGTAAGGATGAATGCTTCTGCAGGGAGGGATGGGGGTGGGAGAGGGAGATATTTGGTGGTAAGGGGGTAGGAGAAGGACATGCTAGGCAGGGATGGGGTAAAGACTGATATGCTGCTGAGTGGATAAGTGGGAGAATCTGCTTACCGTATTTTTCGGACCATAAGGCGCTCCGCCTTAAAAGGCGCTCCGCCTTAAAAGGCGCAGTTCAGACCATAGGGCAGACTTTACTGAACTTTATTAAACTCTCAACAGCCAGGTCTGGGCCTCGGAGTAGGGAGAAGGCATAATGCCAGGCTCTGATGCTGGTTCTATGCCTAAGCCATGGGCAAGGTCCTTGGGGTTGTCCCAGCACCAGACTCTGTCCTAGGCCCCAGTAATAGTTCCAGACCTCAGGCAGGCAAGGCCCCAGCAACACTCCTTGCCTTTGGAGGATGAAACAGGTTTCAGACTGGCCACTGTTCCTGGGGAAAGGCATTGCTTTACAGAACCTGATTGCAAGCTAGGCATTGGGAAGTGCCCTGGAACTTGGCTGTGCCCTGGTTGTGACAGGATGTGCCCTGGTTGTCTGGGGATGGGACAAGCAGGGCTGTACCCTGCTTGTCCCTGCACCAGACTCTGTCCTATGTCCCAGTAATAGTTCCAGACCTCTGGCAGGCAAGGACCCAGCAACACTCCTTGCCTTTGGAGGATGAAACAGGTTTCAGACTGGCCACTGTTCCTGGGGAAAGGCATTGCTTTACAGAACCTGATTGCAAGCTAGGCATTGGGAGGTGCCCTGGAACTTGGCTGTGCCCTGGTTGTGACAGGATGTGCCCTGGTTGTCTGGGGATGGGACAAGCAGGGCTGTACCCTGCTTGTCCCAGCACCAGACTCTGTCCTACGTCCCAGTAATAGTTCCAGACCTCAGGCAGGCAAGGACCCAGCAACACTCCTTGCCTTTGGAGGATGAAACAGGTTTCAGACTGGCCACTTTTCCTGGGGCAAGGCATTGCTTTACAGAACCTGATTGCAAGCTAGGCATTGGGAAGTGCCCTGGAACTTGGCTGTGCCCTGGTTGTGACAGGATGTGCCCTGGTTGTCTGGGGATGGGACAAGCAGGGCTGTACCCTGCTTGTCCCAGCACCAGACTCTGTCCTACGTCCCAGTAATAGTTCCAGACCTCTGGCAGGCAAGGACCCAGCAACACTCCTTGCCTTTGGAGGATGAAACAGGTTTCAGACTGGCCACTGTTCCTGGGACTAGGTGTAGGTCTATGCATCAGCAATTGGAACCAGGCCTTGGTTTGGCGTTCATTCATCCACAAATCCATCAAATACTTCATCTTCAGTGTCTGAGTTAAACAGTTGGGCGATGTCTATATCAAGCATGCTCGGTTCCCCCTCATCATTATCCGAGTCGGTCCCGTTGCTGCTGCTTAGCTCTTCAGTGATGATTCCAGCCTTCATGAAAGCTCGAATGACACTGGAGGCTGATACCTTCTCCCAGCCATCCACGATCCACTGGCACATAATGGCATAACTCACCCGGCGTTGCCTCCCTGTTTTGGTGAATGTGTGGTCACCTTCTGCCATCCAACGCTCCCACGCTGCTCTCAATTTAACTTTAAATGACCTGTTGATGCCGATATCTAGCGGCTGGAGCTCTTTGGTTAGTCCACCCGGAATTACGGCAAGCTCTGAATTAGTTTTCTTCACTTGGGCTTTGACATTATCAGTCAAATGGGCGCGCATGGAGTCATAGACCAATAGGGATGGGGATTTGTGAAGTAAGCCGTCCGGTCTCTTGACGTAGACCTCCCGCAGCCACTCAATCATCTTCTCCTCGTCCATCCAGCCCTTTGGGTTAGCCTTGATGGTGACACCAGCAGGAAACTTTTCCCTTGGCAAAGTCTTCCTCTTGAAAATGACCATGGGTGGTAGTTTCCGGCCATTAGCCTGACAGGCGAGAACTACAGTGAAAAATGACTTCTCGTGTCCTGTGGTACGTATAGATACCGTACTCGTCCCTGTTTTCTCAACAGTACGTTGTACAGGGATATCGAATGTGAGGGGGACCTCATCCATGTTAGTGATGTGTTCTGGCTGGATATTCTTATCTTTTATCTTGTTT